>NC_023757.2:18323911-18623911 GCF_000499845.2 Phaseolus vulgaris
TCCGCATCTGGCGACTTCATCCCCAACCTGGCGATCGCCTATTCTGGTAAGCTGGAGATCGGAACACGCCAACTTAACTATCGGCGACTACACGTGCCTCCCGACTTCCTTCCCAACTGTCAACCTGGCGCCTTGTCAACACGCCTATACTGTAGCAGGATGCCACGTCATCGCATCCGACCACCAGGGCGGTACACCATTAGTGTTAATGATGGGAATAGTACTGATGGTACCATGAGTGTTATTGGTGGCAATAATACTGATGGTACCATCAGTATGATTGGTGGGAATAAGACTGATGGTACCATCAGTGTTATTGGTGGGAATAACACTTATGGTACCATCAGTGTTATTGGGGGGAATAATACTGATGGTACCATCAGTGTTATTTGTGGGAATAATACTGATGGTACCATCAGTTTTATTGGTGGCAATAATACTGATGGTACCATCAGGGTTATTGGTGGGAATAAGACTTATGGTACCATCAGTGTTAATGGTGGTAATAATACTGATGGTACCATCAGTGTTATTGGTGGGAATAATACTGATGGTACCATTAGTGTTATTGGTCGAAATAATATTGATGGTATTATCAGGGTTATTGGTGGCAATAATACTGATGGTACCTGTACCTCCCTGGTAGTCGGAAGTGATGACGTGGCATCAAGCTATTGTATAGGCGTGTTGATGGGACGCCTGGCTGGCAGAAGGGAAGGAAGTCGGGGGGCTCGTGTAGTCGCCAGTTATTAAGTTGGCGTGCTCCGATCTCCAGCACACCAGAACCGGCGGTCACCGGGTTAAAGATGAAGTCGCCAGATGTAAACCCAGGCGACCAAGTGATTAGAGATCGCCGAAACAAGGACATCGCCAAGATGAAGGCAGATAGACATTTCCCAGCTGGCCAGAGGATGAGGTCGGGGGACAGCTTGCTTGAGCATACACGGTGAAACAGGTGGTGCAGATCATGAAGGCGGCCGGCGAGACCACAGGGAAGGTGTGTACGAAGGCACCCTAACTCGCCAATCCAGAAGAGATCGCGCTCCAAGACAACTATGCACTGAGTAGTATCATGCATAAGTAACTTAGCCAAAGGAGAGTCAGAAGTAGCGCCCAAGTCAAGGATGCTCCAGATGATGGCACGTGTACAGCTGGATGCGAGCCACGTGTCCAGATGTGTAACTGCCAGGAGAGAGAAAGTGTCCAGGTATATAAGAGTTTCCAACGAACTTCTGAGGTACGCACGTTCAGATTGTCTTCTTTACGCTTGCGAGTTCTTGAGTATACTGAGAGAGAACTGGTTCACGGTTCCTTAGAGTTCTTGAGTGTTACTCTTAGTAATTGGTGGTTCAGTCACTGACTTGGGCGTTGGAGTGCGATCGGCCGCAGCGGCGCCGTTTCGTCTTTTGCAGGTTCTTGAGGTGGATCGCGGCGAAGGACGGAGGCAAACACGGCGCATACGTCGATCCAAGTTTGACGAGGCAAAGCTCCAGCGTTTTGGTCAACAGGCAGGATCATCAGGCGCCCACCGTGGGGCCGTGTAAAACCTGTTCCCATCCACAGCGTGAGTTCTTGGAGGTTTTTGCAGTTTTCTGTGTGGTTGTGTGCTGGTGCAACCATTGTCCGCTGTTCATCTAGGTTTGTTCGGTAATTTCGCGTTTTCCACCGTTCGTTTGGGTTTTTGTTCGGTGAGGTGAAGTTTTTGCTGCTTACGCGAGATTTGTTCGGTGAGATCTGAGTTCTTTGGCTCGTTTGGATTTTCGTGGAAGAAGCTGGTTTTTGGTGGAGTCGGTTTCTGTGGAGGTTTCTGTGTTCTTGAGGTTTCTTTCGAAGTTTCGCGAAGTTCTGACCGATTGATCGCTGAATCGATCGTCGCTGAAGGAGGTGTTGTTCATTGCACTCTGTGATTCGTCAAGTTTTCATGAGAAAAATGAGAAGCAACCGTTCAAGTCCAGTTGCGCCCGTTGCTGCTGAAGGCGCCATGACTATGGCGCAGATGGTGGAAATCATGCGTTCGTGCAGGCGAATGTGGAAGCCTCGCGTATAGAGCAGGCGAGAATGCACGAGGACCTGGTCGCCTCTCGGGCCAGGAATGATGAGCTTAGCAGAGTGACTGAAGAACTGCGTCAAGCTCTTCAGGAGCAGCGAGGGCGCCAGTCGCTGAAGAGGTCGCGCCGTCAACGCCGCCTCGCGTTTTTCCTATGCCTTTCGCTCAGGCGATTACCGACACGCCCATCCCTGCGAGTGTGGTACCTGTGAAGGCTGTTTTTACCGGCGTGGAGGATCCTGAGGCACATCTCACCACGTTCCATACGCAGATGATGCTGTCAGGAGGATCAGACGCCGTGTACTGCAAGATGTTTGTGAGCACACTCCAGGGAACGGCGCTGGAATGGTTTGTGAGCCTGCCTACAGGTCACATAACCAACTTCCAACAGTTTTCAAAGATCTTCGTCGAGCAGTACATAGTGAACAAGGCACCGCCCAGGGTGTCTTATGATTGTTCGACATAAGGCAGTATCAGGGAGAGTCCCTCAGGGACTACCTGAATCGTTTTGGGGCGCAGATGGTCCGCTCGCCAGCCAAAGATGAAGAGATGCTGGTCTACGCATTCAAGAAGGGCGTGCTGCCGGGACCATTCTGCGAGGCATTGATCAGGGCTCACCCTGCCGTTTGCTGAGGTCAGGCGACTTGCGGTGGCCCACATCGCCGATGAGAGTGAGGTCGCCGAGAAGAGGGGAAGCGTGGCTCCCGCTAGGCCACGTGCCCAGACCAGGATCCAGCCACAGAGGGTGCTGGAGACAGCGGCGGCCAGGAGGGATCAGAGGACTCGCCATCCTTATGATCCAAGGAAGAACAAGGGCAGGGGCCAAGGGCGCCCTCAACCAGCACGCCGGGAGTACAATCGCCCGCCAAAGCACAAGTTTGTCATGGGATTGGCGGACCTGATCGCCATTCCCAATATATCAGCTAGGTTGAAAGCGCCCGAGAAGGTGGGCGACAAGGTGCTGGGACCAAAGCCAGACGCCTGGTGTGAGTTTCACCAGGGCTTTGGCCACACCGTGGATTCGTGCTTGGCTTTAGGATACCAGCTCGACGATCTGGTCAAGAGCGGGTTCCTAAACGACTACTTGCTGGACAGAAGGACGGGGGGCGCGTCGAGCTCCCAACCAGCAGGTGAGAGGCTCAGCAGCACGAGATGCCTACACACGGGGAAATCCACACCATTGCAGGGGTTTTCGGGTGGTGGATGCACCGCGTCACAAGGAAGAAGTACGCGAGGTCTGTGATGACGGTGGATATGTTTGAAGACCACTCGCCGGATGTGGACATTACGTTCACAAAGCAAGATCTTCGGGACGTTGTGCCTCATGACAACGACCCCATAGTCATCTCGCTGATCACAGCAGGAAGGAAGGTCCACAGGGTTCTGGTGGACCAAGGAAGCTCGGCAGACGTGATGTTCTGGCCGACTTTCACGCAGTTGGAGCTACCCCTTGACCAGCTGAGGCCCTATGGAGGGTGTTTGTATGGTTTCGCTGGTGACCAGGTGGAGGTCAGGGGGTACATCGAGTTGAGGACTACGTTTACAGATGAGGCGGGTTCGAGAACAGAGAAAATCAAATACCTTGTCGTAAACGCCCTTCAGCATACAACATTCTGCTGGGAAGACCCACGCTCAACAGAATAGGCGTATACCGTCGACCCGGCACATGAAGGTGAAGTTGCCGTCTATGGAGGGGGTGGTGATCACCATCAAATCCGACCAGAAAGAAGCGAAGAAGTGCTATGAGAATAGCCTGAAGAACAAGAGGTCGTGAGTTACGTGACAACCACCCCGCCTCCTGGTGTGAAGCCCAGACCGACGGTAATAGAAGAGACCGCCGGAGTGACGTGTGATGGTGGATGCTGAGCTGGGGGAGGGGAACGCCGGTTAGAGGAAGAAGAGGCAAGGAATCGCCCTGAGGAAGCGAGGGAGCTGGGAATCGCCAGGGCGGTGATCGCCAGAGAAACCAGGCCAAAACCCGTCGAGCAGTGGCTCGAGAGAGAGATCGGAGGAAAGATCTTCAAGCTGGGAAGATCTCTGGAGGTCGAGCTCCAGGACCAGATCGCCAAGGTGATAGAGCGGCATCTGGATGCGTTTGCATGGTCCGCTTCGGACATGCCCGGGATCGATCCCGACTTCTTGTGCCATCATTTGGCGATGGACAACTTGGTGAGACCAGTGCGGCAGAGGAGAAGAAGTTCAGAGGAGAGGAGGCAGGCGATTAGAGACGAAACCAGAAGCTCCTCGCTGCAGGCCACATCAGGGAAGTCCAGTACCCTGATGGCTGGCAATGTCGTACTGGTGAAGAAGAGTAATGGGAAATGGCGCATGTGCGTCGATTTCACTGATCTGAATAAGGCTTGCCCAAAGGACTCATATCCTTTACCAAGCATAGACGCCCTGGTGGACAGTGCTGCAGGGTGTAAGTTGTTGAGTTTCCTGGATGCCTTCTCGGGGTATAACCAGATCAAGATGCATCCCATGGATGAAGAGAAGACTGCCTTCATGACCGAGAGATCGTGCTACTGCTACAAGGTGATGCCTTTTGGGCTGAAGAACGCGGGGGCCACGTACCAGAGGTTGATGGATCGAGTACTTGCACCGCTGGGAAGGAATGTGCAAGCGTACGTGGATGACATGGTCGTGACCTCGCCAGAGAAAAGCAAGCACGTTGCGGACTTGGAGGAGTTGTTCACTACGATCGCCAAGTTTAGGTTGAAGCTGAATCCTGAGAAGTGCATCTTTGGCGTGGAGGCTGGAAAGTTCTTGGGTTTCCTCTTAACTGAGAGAGGAATAGAAGCCAACCCTGATAAGTGTGCCGCCATCTTGGCGATGAGGAGCCCGGCTACCGTGAAGGAAGTACAGCAGCTTACAGGTCGGATGGCCGCCCTGTCTCGTTCGTGTCAGCTAGCGGAGAGAAGGGCCATCCGTATTTCCAGTGCTTAAGGCGGAATAACAAATTTGCCTGGACGAAGGAGTGTGAGGAAGCCTTCGTCAAGCTTAAGGAGTATCTGGCGAGCCCGCCGGTTTTGTGCAAACCGCTGGTGGGAACCCCTCTCAGGTTGTATTTTGCTGTAACTGAGAGGGCGGTGAGTGCGGTGCTCGCCCAGGACCAAGATCAGGCTCAAAAGCCTATTTATTTTGTTAGTAAGGTACTGCAAGGCCCCGAAACGAGGTGATCCTGCCTGTTGACCGGAACGCTGGAAACTGCCTCGTCAAAGGATCGACGTGCGCACCGCTTCGAACCTTCGTTCCTCTTCGAGATCTACCTCAAGAACCTGCAAAGAAACAGAGCGGCGCCGCTGCGGCCGATCGCACTCCAACGCTCAAGTCAGTGACGGTATCACCAAATACTAAGAGAACAAGAACCGTGCAAATCCACTCTCACAGTCAGCTCTATCACTCACAAGCGTAAAGAGTATGAACTGAACGTGCGTACCTCAAAAAGTTTGTTGAGAACTCTTATATACCTGGCTGTTTTCTCTCTCCTGGCAGTTACAAACCTGGACACGTGGCTCGCATCCAGTCGTACACATGCCATCATCTGGAGTCTCCTTGACTTGGCGCTGCTTCTACTCTCATTTTGGCTAAGTTACTTATGCATGGTACTGCCCAGTGCATAGCTAACTTGGGAGTGCGATCTCTACTGGAACTGGCGAGTTAGGGTGTCCTCATACACCTTCCCTGTGGTCTCGCCGGCCGCCTTCATAATTTGCTTCTCTTTCATCTTCGGCGATGTGCTTTCTCTGGCGATCTCCAACTGCTTGGTCGCCTGGTGTTTACATCTGGCGACTTCATCTTTATCCCGGTGATCGCCTATTCTGATATGCTGGAGATCGGATCACACCAATTTAACAACTGGCGACTACACGAGCCCCCCGACTTCCTTCCCTTCTGCCAGCCTGGCGCCTTGCTAACACGCCTATACTGTAGCAGGATGCCACGTCATCACTCCCGACCACCAGGGCGGTACACGAGGTATCAAGCCCTGGAGAAGGCTGCACTGGCAGTAGTCTTTTCGGCGAGGAGGTTACGCCACTATTTCCATAGCTTCACGATACTAGTGATGACCGACTTGCCCATCCAGAAGGTTTTGAAGAAGCCTGACGTTGCTGGGAGGATGGTGAAGTGGGCAGTGGAGCTGTCGGAGTTTGATATTAAGTATGAGCCCCGAGGTCCGATTAAGGGGCAGATCTTCGCAGATTTCGTGGTCGAGCTCTCATCTGAGGCGACACGAGTTGAGGGGGATGACTTTCGTTGGGTGCTTTCAGTGGATGGATCGTCGAACCAGCAGGGTAGCGGTGCTGGGGTCATCTTGGAGGGACCCAACGGCGTGCTGATCGAACAATCCTTGAGGTTTGCCTTCAAAGCCAGCAACAATCAAGCAGAATATGAGGCGCTGATCGCCGGTATCTTGCTGGCTAAAGAGATGGGAGCTAGGGTGCTGATGGCTAAGAGTGACTCGCTGTTAGTCACGGGACAAGTAACAGGCGAGTTCCAGGCTAAAGATCCACAAATGGCGGCTTACATGGAGTATGTACAGGAATTGAAGAGTTCCTTTGCCTCCTTTGAAGTGGTGCATGTGCCCAGAGAGCAAAATGCCCGAGCTGACTTGCTGGCTAAGCACGCCAGTTCAGGCAAGTGGGGTAGGCAGAGGACGGTGATTCAAGAAACTATGAAGACGCCGAGAGCATTTGTAGCAGATCACCTGGTTCTTCAGATAAGCAAGTCGACGGAGAAAGCGGCGAGGAGTCACAGATTCCTGACTCAAGAGACTTTGAGGTCGCCAAGGATAAGAGCATGTCGGGGAGAGAAGGTGAACACGACGCAGGTCTGCACGACCCGTGAGCCAGACACCTGGGTAACACAGTACAAGCGGTGCCTGGCGGATGGCCTTCTCCCGCTGGATCCGACGGAGGCTAGGAAGATAAAGAAGAATTCTAGCAAGTTCACAATGATTGACGGCGAGTTGTATAGGTTTGGGTTCACTCACCCACTCCTAGAATGTGTGCACGGGGAAAAATGTACAAGAATTATGGAAGAGCTCCATGAAGGGATATGCGGAAGCCACGTCGGGGGTCGAGCTCTGGCCGCAAGGACTCTCCGTGCAGGTTACTATTGGCCAACAATGAGAGAAGAGTGCAAGAGGTATGCGCAGTGCTGCAAACAATGCCAGCAGCACGCCGATTGGCACAAGGCGCCTCCTGAGGAGTTGAAGTCGATTTACAGTCCTTGGCCGTTTCACACATGGGGAATCGACATCCTGGGACCATTCCCGCTGGCGATCAGGCAGATGAAGTACTTGGTGGTGGCGATTGAATATTTCACCAAGTGGATCGAAGCAGAACCAGTGACCCAGATCACCGCACACAAGATCGAGGGTTTCGTGTGGAAGAACATTGTGTGTCGGTTTGATGTGCCCAAGCGCCTGGTGTCGGACAATGGGACTCAGTTTGCAAGTCACCTGTTGAAGAAGCTACGCGAAGGGGTGGGAATTCAACAAGTATTTGCATCCGTCGAGCACCCTCAGACGAATGGCCAAGTAGAGTCAGCCAATCGGGTGCTGCTGAGAGGGTTGAAGAGAAGGCTAGAGAAAGCCAAAGGAAGTTGGGCTGAGGAGGTACCCCGTATAGTTTGGGCGTACCACACCACCGAGCAGTCAGGAACCCACGAGACCCCGTTCAGCCTGGTCTATAGATGCGACGCAATGATTCCAGTAGAAATCCAAGAGAGCTCGCCGAGATTCCAGAACTTTGTAGCGGAAGACTCGAATGAGGAAAGAAGGCTGAATCTGGACTTGCTGGATGAGGTCAGGGAGGAGGCGAGATTGAAAGCTGAGACGGTGAAGAGAAGGATTGAACGAAGATATAACTCGAAGGTGATGCCAAGACAGTTCAGAGAGGGCGACCTGGTGATGAGAAAGGCCCACCAGTACGAGATGGAGAATAAGCTGTCGCCTAAGTGGACGGGACCGTTCAGAATAACCGAGGCGCTCGGGAACGGCGCCTACCGCTTAGAGACATTGGAAGGAGGGGCGATTCCTCGCACTTGGAACGCCACGCACCTCAAGTTATATTACAGTTAAGAACTTTGTAAGTAAAGACAAACACGAAGTTATATTACAATGTTTCTGTTAAAACAGTTTGGAGGGGCACTCTTTTTTCCCTAAGGAGGGTTTTTAATGAGGCCAACCAATAAAGAAGAGTTCTCAAAGTTTAAAGTGTTTTAGATTGCATGCATGTTGTTTTCGAAAGTTTTGAAGAAAGACCTTGTCACTTATACGTGATTTAAGGCAAGTTGGAGTTATGTTGCATGCTTTCTAAAAAGCTTCTAAGTCCCCATCGTCTTTCGGCGATTGGCGGCATCAGTTAAAGTTAAAGTCCTCATCGTCTTTCGGCGATCGGAGGCACCAGTTAAAAGACCTCAACGCCCTCGCGCGTCCTGAGGCGAGATAAAGACCTCCTCGCCGTCGAGCGAGTGCAGGCGAGAAAGAGTGAAAAGTCCTCAGTGTTTCTGGGGGAGAGAAGATGTAACCCCTGGGGCAATGTAGAGGCACGAGATAAAGACCTTCTCGCCGACGAGCGAGTTCAGGCGAGTTAAAGACCTTCTCGCCGATGAGCGAGTTCAGGCGAGTTAAAGACCTTCTCGCCGATGAGCGAGTTCAGGCGAGTTAAAGACCTTCTCGCCAATGAGCGAGTTCAGGCAAGATAAAATCCTTCTCGTCTCGAACGAGTTCAGGTATGGTGTAAAGGGTGGAAGAAGTTTGGAGGGTGGCTAAGGTAGGTTCGAAGAGAACGCCTAGCCACCCGGTCTTTTGTTCTGAAGCTCAGGGAGGTAGAGAAGGATCCGAAAGGCGCCTCTACCCCCAGATAAAGGAACAATGGCCAAGTTGTGAAGGCAGGAGGAAGCTGATATCGCCAAGAGTCTTTGGCGACCAGGGGAAATTCAAGCAATAGCGAGAAAGTCAAGACCCGTTTTGATAAGGTAGATCAGATGAGCGGTGTCTTAAGCCATTAGTTGAGTTGAAGTTCGTTATTTGAAGAGCGATCTCACGCTAGGGTTCATTACCTTGAGGTTACAAGTTGTTAGAGTGTTTTGTTCGAAAGTCGGTGGTTCGAAGCAGTTAAAGTATACAATTGCGCTTACGAAGTTACTAAGTTAATTTCTTTGAAGTAAATTATACAAGGAGAGATAAAGCAGACAAAGAAGTTATAAGAAGAAGTACAAAGACTTTATCATAAGGTATAATCAGTTCAAGATACATGTACAAGAAAAGAGAAAGTTTATTACAAGGTAGGTATATCTAAAGGAGAAAGCATAAGAATCGTGGATGGAGGGAAGCAATCAGTCTTCAGAAGGAACAACCTTCCCGTCCACCACCTCGTTGTTGAGAGACACCATGGAAAGATCTAAGTCGGGGTACAGGCAGGCGAACTGTTCCCGGGCAGCCTCGAATCCAGCAGCGAGAATCTGGGCAGAGCTCAGCTCAAGTTCTTCAATCTGTTTCTTTAGCCCCTCATTCTGCTGCTTCAGCTCTTCAGTTTGTTTCTTGAGTTCTTCAATTGTTTCCCGAGCTTGTAGAAGGTCTTCAGTAACCTTCTTGGATTCCGCCTGCACCTGGGCTAGCTCTGCGGCGATCTTCCCGTTCTCTTCGTTGGCTTTGGCGAGCTTGGCCATGGTGTCGTCTCTCTCCTTCTCCACTTTGCCCAAAAAGACCTCCCGATCGGCTGACCTTTTCTCGAGGTTTTTACCTTGGCGGCGTCTGCTTTGATCAACGCCTCCAGGACAGCCACTTTGACGCGATAGGGTACCAGCTTGCTCTCCAGCTTGATCTTCTCTTGAGCCAAGAGCTGCACCTTATGGCGTAGATCGGTGGCCTCCTTGCGTGCCACCCGGAGCTCAGTGCTCATAGCATCTTCCACTTGGGAGTGATCGATCTCGGCGAGCGTTAGATTGCAGGATGACGTGGTATCATCTTCTACTGGTAGTCGGAAGTGATGACGTGGCATCAAGCTATGGTATAGGCGTGTTGATGGGACGCCTGGCTGGCAGAAGGGAAGGAAGTCAGGGGGCTCGTGTAGTCGCCAGTTATTAAGTTGGCGTGCTCCGATCTCCAGCACACCAGAACCGGCGGTCACCGGGTTAAAGATGAAGTCACCAGATGTAAACCCAGGCGACCAAGTGATTAGAGATCGCCGAAACAAGGACATCGCCGAAGATGAAGGCAGATAGACATTTCCCAGCTGGCCAGAGGATGAGGTCGGGGGACAGCTTGCTTGAGCATACACGGTGAAACAGGTGGTGCAGATCATGAAGGCGGCCGGCGATACCACAGGGAAGGTGTGTACGAAGGCACCCTAACTCGCCAATCCAGAAGAGATCGCGCTCCAAGACAACTATGCACTGAGTAGTATCATGCATAAGTAACTTAGCCAGAGGAGAGTCAGAAGTAGCGCCCAAGTCAAGGATGCTCCAGATGATGGCACGTGTACAGCTGGATGCGAGCCACGTGTCCAGATGTGTAACTGCCAGGAGAGAGAAAGTGTCCAGGTATATAAGAGTTTCCAACGAACTTCTGAGGTACGCACGTTCAGATTATCTTCTTTACACTTGCGAGTTCTTGAGTATACTGAGAGAGAACTGGTTCACGGTTACTTAGAGTTCTTGAGTGTTACTCTTAGTAATTGGTGGTTCAGTCGCTGACTTAGGCGTTGGAGTGCGATCGGCCGCAGCGGCGCCGTTTCGCCTTTTGCAGGTTCTTGAGGTGGATCGCGGCGAAGGACGGAGGCAAACACGGTGCATACGTCGATCCAAGTTTGACGAGGCAAAGCTCCAGCGTTTTGGTCAACAGGCAGGATCAGTACCGTTAGTGTTCATGGTGGCAATAATACTGATGGTACCTCAGTGTTCTTGGTGGCAATAATATTGATGGTACCCTCAGTGTTCTTGGTGGCAATAATACTGGTGGTACTGATGAGAATCAGAAAGATGTTATCAATAGAAGAAATGGACAAGGGCCAAAGCATTTAAAGTTTTTCTTACTAGTCTTTGCAAAAGATGAAGCCCAAGCCCAAAGCCCAAGCCCAAGAAGGCCCAAGCCCAAGAAGCCCAAGTCCAAACCATGAGGGGCAAGGCCAAGCATTAAATAAAAGAGCATCATTTGAATGGCTCTTGTAGGAGGTGTGGATATTAAATAAATAGGTGTGAATGTATTAGAGAGAGTCACATTGTCCATGTGACTTAGTAGGGGGGTGTAGGTGTAGTTTTTTTAGGAGGTGTCATAGTAGAAAAAGGTCACACCTCCCATGTGACTTGTTTTTTGGTGGGAATTTCAAATGAGTTTTATTTGAAATTTCCCACCTATTTTTCAGCACCTCTAGGCTATAAATAAGGTGCTTTCCTTTGTAATTTTCAGATTGGAATTTGATAGTAGAGAGACTATACTCAAATTTGGAGAGAAATTGTGAGTCTTGAGTCTTCTTCTTCCTTTGCCTTATCTTGTGAGCAATGGTGAGCTTCAAGTGGTGGCACTCCATCACTTATCTTGGTTCAAGGTTCCAAGTGGCGTGAATGGCTTCTTCCAATTCTCAAAATCCAGAAAGCATCTTCTTCTATAAGTGTTCTTCTTTCCTTTTCTTCAATTTTCCATTCGGTATTTTTGATTCCTAGAGTTTACTTCTTTTTCTACCGTTTATTTTTGTGTTTCCAGCATTGTGTTCTTAATTCTGTTTTGGTTCAGTAGCTAGCTTTAATTTCTGTCCAGTTTTAATTCTTGTTCTTCATTCCTTGTGTTTTGATTCAATTTGACAAAACATGGACTTCCATATGAGTCTTGGTTGGTGCTAAGTTTTGGTGAGTTCTTGAATTAGAACATTGATCCAATTCTAAAGTAAAGTGCCTTTCAAATCCAGCTCAAGTTGATCCTAAGAATGTCAAGAATCATGTATTCTTGCTATTGCATTCACATCATGTGGTATCTAGAGTCTAGGCTTGTTGTTGCTTAAATTTTGAGTTGTATTGAACTTTACTTTCAAGAGCTCTTTAAATTCAAGTGGTTTACCTTTCTGTTTTTAGGATTTATTTTGAGTTTTCTTGCTGTTTTTGTTACACCAAGTGTTTGTGAAAAGGATTATGGCACTCATGGTTCATATGAGTATGGCTGCTCTTTTGGAATGGCACTCTCCTTCCTAGAGCTGACCTTAAGCTTCCTTTCACTTGTTGTTATACCTTGTTATATGTCTTTTAATTTTGTAATCATGTCAAGTTTTGTCTTAGTCATGTTACTCCATAATTGTCATTACTTCTTGTAGTACTTTTATTGCTTTGATTGTTTCTTGCTTTGGTTTACTTTCTGTTTTTGAGTTTATTGCTTGATCCTTTGTGCATTTTCATTTTTAGATTTGAGTTCATGCTTGTATCTTCATTCTATACAAGTTCCTTTACACAAATTCCATTATGTCTTTGTTAGTTCATCATACTGTTTTTCATTCCTAAATAGGCTCCTCTGTTTTCTTACAAACGTGCTACTGTTTTTAATTTACTGCAATTAATTGGCTCATGGAAAATTTGTGAAAATTTGGATTTACATACTTCAAAGTGTTACAAAAGCATAGAAAAAAGAATCACTCAAAAATTCCAAGTACACAAAAAATGATAAATAAAATACGAAAAGTGTACAATACTGCCGAAAAGAATACGGTAATTGGGCAGCAATTTTGAAAACTTTATTTCTCTCAATTGGCTTACTGTTTTTACCTCATTCCAGTGCCATTTTTGAGTTAAGACATTGAAGTTTCTGTGGTTAATTTTTCACATTCCAGTTCGCTTTCAATCGGTACAGTTAAATCTGTAAACATAGCACAGTTTGCTTTTAAAAAAAAATAAAAAAATCCAGTAGCTGTTTTCTGTTTTCTTTAATCTACTCTAGCACTTTTCTTTAGGACTCTTTTTGTGTGCCTTCTTTATTCATTGAGTTCCTTATTTTTCTTGATTGTCTTTCATTCATATTCTTTCTAGTTTGTCATACTTTGCTCTCTGTTTTTGGTTTAGCTTTTATTGTTTCTACCTTTTCTTGCTTGTCTTTTTGTTCTTCTTAAAGTTGTGTGGAGACTTGTTCTTAAGTAAGTTGGTTTGCTGTGACATATTTCACTTGAAGCTACTCCATTCCACAAGAAAGGCTTGGTTGAGGACAGAATATTTTCTTGGAGTGGTTTGAGTGCTTTCTTGGGCATTTTCCAGCAACCTATATCTCACTGTTTTTAATTGTCTAACAAGTTTCTTTCACTGTTTTGTTTTCTGTTTTTGTGTATTTTCTGCTCATGGCTCATTTTTCTAGTGGAGAGTCCTCCAAACCTTGCTCACCTCAAAAGGCAGCTCTCATTGAAGATTTAAAAAATGTTAGACAATCAAATGCACAATATCTTGAAGTGTTGAGCCAAATGGAGACAAGGCTTCGAATTTTAGAAGTACAACGCATGGAGAAAAGATTGTCAAAACTTGAATTGAAGTACGAAAGATCTTCACATTCCAATCATGCAAGACATCATCACCATGAAGAGAGGCGCCATCATGTGGCTGGCCCTTGTTCTCCTAATGTACAACTTCCTAGCTTTAGTGGTGAAAGTGATCCCAATGTATACTTAGGATGGGAGGCTAAGGTAGAGCAAATTTTTGATGTAAATGGAGTTAGAAATGAGCATAGGGTTAGATTAGCTTCTTTAGAATTTTTAGATTTTGCCAAGAAATGGTGGCATAACATTGTAATGGACATTGGATATCACAAGAGACCTCCCGTGGTTTCTTGGAATGATTTGAAAGAGTGTATGCGCGCGAGGTTTGTTCCTCCTTTTAGGAAGGAACACTTGTTGAAGTTCCAAAGGCTTCATCAAGGACATAGGATGGTAGATGAATATTTTCAAGAATTTGAAACATCTTTGATTAAAATGAATATGCATGTTAATGAAGAATCAAAGATAAAATGGTTTGTAAGTGGTTTACGAAGAGAAATTAAAGATTTGGTAAAACTACATGAGTATACTTCTTTAAAGAAAGTGTTTCACTTAGCCATTAAGGTAGAATTACACCTTTTGAAAACAACTTTCAAAAATACTCATGATGATAGTTTCTACAACTCTTCTAGGAAGGATGCAACCAAAGTTTCTACTCAAAATTCTCCTTCAAATTTTTGCAAAGAAACCACTTCTTCCCAACAAGTTTCTACCCAAAATCCTTCTACCCCTAAGTCATCCACCAAAACTTTAAAAACCAAATGTTTTAAATGTTTAAGTTTTGAGCATATAGCTGCCAATTGTCCAAATAAACAACTAACAAAGTTAAATGAGGTAAAACAAGACCAATTTACCATAAACAACAAAAGCGAAAATGAAAGAGAAAGAGAAGGACAAGATAAATTAGGCCTCATTCCTTTACCTCCAAGGTTTTTTCCTTCCTTATCTTTTTCATTACCCAAGGTTCCTACTCATACACCATATTGGATAAAGAATGTTAAGGATGAATTTTTCATACATTCTAGATTTCCAAATAAATTCATTTCTAATCAATCTTTTCCAACATGGGCTATGTATAGGACATCTTTTTCTGAACTCCCAACATTTCAATGTACTAAGTCATGTTTGCCTATTTCTTCTTGTATTCTCTTATCTAATTGCAAGCTGACTTTGTTTTATGCAGGAGTACTGAATTCGTGGATGAATTCTCTCCAACTTGGGGAGTATGATGAGAATCAGAAAGATGTTATTAATAGAAGAAATGGACAAGGGACAAAGCATTTAAAGTTCTTCTTATTAGTCTTTGCAAAAGATGAGGCCCAAGCCCAAAGCCCAAGCCCAAGAAGGCCCAAGCCCAAGAAGCCCAAGTCCAAACCATGAGGGGCAAGGCCAAGCATTAAATAAAAGAGCATCATTTGAATGACTCTTGTAGGAGGTGTGGATATTTTATAAATAGGTGTGAATGTATTAGAGAGAGTCACATTGTCCATGTGACTTAGTAGGGGGGTGTAGGTGTAGTTTTTTTAGGAGGTGTCATAGTAGAAAAAGGTCACACCTCCCATGTGACTTGTTTTTTGGTGGGAATTTCAAATGAGTTTTATTTGAAATTTCCCACCTATTTTTCAGCACCTCTAGGCTATAAATAAGGTGCTTTCCTTTGTAATTTTCAGATTGGAATTTGATAGTAGAGAGACTATACTCAAATTTGGAGAGAAATTGTGAGTCTTGAGTCTTCTTCTTCCTTTGCCTTATCTTGTGAGCAATGGTGAGCTTCAAGTGGTGGCACTCCATCACTTATCTTGGTTCAAGGTTCCAAGTGGCGTGAATGGCTTCTTCCAATTCTCAAAATCCAGAAAGCATCTTCTTCTATAAGTGTTCTTCTTTCCTTTTCTTCAATTTTCCATTCGGTATTTTTGATTCCTAGAGTTTACTTCTTTTTCTACCGTTTATTTTTGTGTTTCCAGCATTGTGTTCTTAATTCTGTTTTGGTTCAGTAGCTAGCTTTAATTTCTGTCCAGTTTTAATTCTTGTTCTTCATTCCTTGTGTTTTGATTCAATTTGACAAAACATGGACTTCCATATGAGTCTTGGTTGGTGCTAAGTTTTGGTGAGTTCTTAAATTAGAACATTGATCCAATTCTAAAGTAAAGTGCCTTTCAAATCCAGCTCAAGTTGATCCTAAGAATGTCAAGAATCATGTATTCTTGCTATTGCATTCACATCATGTCCCAAGGGAGCAGAATGCCAGAGCTGACCTGCTTGCCAAGCTGGCCAGCTCAGGCAAGGGGGGTAGACAGAAGACAGTAATCCAAGAAACACTCAAAGCTCCGCGTAAATTCGTGGAAGATAACAGGGTGGATGTCCTCCAGATCTGTACAGCAAGAGAGAGTCCAAGGAATCATCGCTCTCTGACCCAAGATACGCTGAAGACGCCCCGCATCAGCACGTACGCGGATATGCCTGAAGAAGGAAGACAAATGCAGGTATGTGTCCTAACCGAGGGAGACACCTGGATGACGCCATACAAACGGTACCTGGCGGATGGGGCTCTCCCAGTGGAGCCGGAAGAGGGTAAGAAGGTCAAGAGAAATGCCGCAAGATATACTCTGGTGGATGGAGTGTTGTTCAAGCACGGTTTCACTCACCCTATCCTAACATGTGTAAGTGGCGACGAGTGTACCAGGATAATGGCGGAGCTCCACGAAGGCATTTGCGGAAGCCACGTAGGAGGAAGGTCCTTAGCCTCCAAGGTGATACGCGCAGGGTTCTACTGGCCAACAGTAAAAGAGGACTGCGCGCGACACGCCCAGCGCTGTAGGCAATGCCAAAAGCACGCTGAGTGGCACAAGGCGCCGCCAGAAGAAATGCGATCCATATATAGCCCGTGGCCTTTTCATACATGGGGAATCGACATCCTGGGCCCGTTCCCACTGGCGATAAGGCAGATGAAGTATTTGATCGTTGCCATCGAGTACTTCACCAAGTGGATAGAGGCAGAGCCCGTGGCACAGATCACTGCGCACAAGGTACAACACTTTGTGTGGAAGAACATTGTGTGCCGCTTTGGTGTACCTAGGCGCTTGATATCCGATAACGGGACCCAGTTTGCCAGTCAGCAGTTGAGAAATCTGTGCGCTGAGATAGGTATCAAGCAAGTATTCGCATCAGTCGAACACCCCCAGACCAACGGGCAAGTGGAGTCAGGAAACAGAGTCTTGCTGAGGGGGTTAAAGAGAAGGTTAGAGAAGGCCAAAGGGGCGTGGGCTGAGGAAGTTCCAAGGATCGTATGGGCATACCACACCACGCCCCAATCTTCTACCATGGAGACGCCTTTCAGTTTGGTGTATGGGTCGGACGCGATGATCCCGGTAGAGATACATGAAAGCTCACCACGTTTTCAAAACTTTGTGGTGGAGGAATCCAACGAAGAAAGACGGGTAAACCTGGATCTATTAGACGAAGCCAGGGAAGAAGCCAGAATAAAAGCTGAAGCGGTGAAGAGAAGAGTAGAGCGGCAATATAGCTCTAAGGTAAAGCCGCGACAGTTTCAGATTGGCGACCTAGTTATGAGGAAAGCCCACCCATACGAGCTGGAGAATAAGCTGTCTCCCAAGTGGACCGGACCGTTCAGAGTTACCGAGGCTAAGGGCAACGGTTCGTACAACCTAGAGACCTTGGAAGGAGGTCCCATCCCACGCAGTTGGAATGCAGCCAATCTGAAGTTTTATTTTAGTTGACTTATGTAAAGCAGCTATGTAACAGTCTTGTTAAAGGGGACGCTCTTTTTCCCTTTCCGGGGTTTTTTAATGAGGTCACCCAAATAAAAGAAAAAAACAAGTTCGAGGAAAAACCGTGCCCTGGTTCTCGGTCTTTATCTTTCTCCGTTTGAAGTAGCCAAAGGCGTCGCCAAGAAAGAAGGCGTCACCAAGGACGAAGGCGTCGCCGAGAAGGAAGGCGCCGCCAAGAAAGAAGGCGTCGCCAAGAACTAAGGCGTCGCCAAGAAGGAAGGCGTCGCCAAGAAAGAAGGCGTCGCCAAGAAAGAAGGCGTCGCCAAGAACGAAGGCGTCGCCAAGAAGAAAGGTGTCGCCTGAGTGCAGGCGCCGCTAAGAAACATGACGGAGGAAAAGCGCACAATATATGAGACGTATGCAAAGTAAAGCGGCGTTACAAAAACCAAATATGGTATAGTAAAGTTGATGTTACAAGCAGTGTTCGATACAAATGGGAGTAATGCGAATAGGGAAAACATTACAACTCATACAAAAACACAAACGAACAACTTTTCAGTGGCCATCGGCGTTAGCACGGGAAGAAGACGAAGCCCCGCCCTCAGTCCGTAGAGCTCGGGTAAGTCGTGTCCTCCGCTCTTGGTTTATTTTCGAACCTGCACCAAGGAGGATGAACGTGTCAGAGACACCATGAAGCAAAACACACCCAGACAGAGAACAATAAAGGCGGAAGTTCCTAGGGCAGTGACTCATACCTATATACTTTTCGAGAGTTCCAGCGTTGAACTCCAAACTGATCAAGGTGGCGGAGTCAAAACCTCCCGCCTCAGCAAGAATCCGGCAAACCACCTGGTCATTTGGGGCCAGCTTCTTGAAGGGTTTGGATTTGAGGGCCCTCGTCTCCCTCACCCAGTACAGTGGAAAACCATCCAGGGCGGAGGGAACGAGGTCAGAGCAGCAGATCTTGAAGAACCGGCCTTTCCACCCAGTGAAGGAGTTTTGGAAGGGGGTCAGGAGAACTCTGCCAGGAACATTACTGAGAGTTACCCAGAGGTTGTGCCTTTGCCTCTTCACCTCGAAGAAGTGAAGAAAGATCTCGACCGAGGGTGCACAACCCAGAAACCCGAAAAGGATGTCAAAGGCCTTGACAAAGGCCCAGCTGTTGGGATATAACTGGGCCGGAGCGGCATTGATCTCCGTCAGCAGTTCCTTCTCAAACCTGGAGAAGGGCAGGCGCACGCCGATGGTTTTGAAAACCACCTGATAGAAGTAAAAGAAGGGGACCCGTCGTTGGCTCGTTCGTCTCCACACACTGGCTCCCCTAGAGTGCAAGGGAGCACAGCAATGTCGTCGTCGTGCCTCCTCGCGAAGGCACGGTGATTATAGGAGCATGAATCCCCTTTGTGTTCCCTTATGGCCCTGTTGGAGAGTAAGCAGGAGCATTCGTCAAGAAGCTCCCGCGAAGCCCAAGGATACAGGTCCTTTGGGTTGACCTTGGGAGGAGTAGAACGAGAAGACATTCTTGAACAGAATCAGGGAGGTTTGAAGTTTTGGCAAGGGTAAAACGCTGATGGGAACGAACACTGGAAGAACTCTTCGCGAGAAGAGGAAGAGTGCAAGCAGAAAGGGTGCAAGTAGGTTACGAAAAGCGCAGAAATGATGAGGACAGTTTCAAAGCTTTAAAGAATCAAATATTGTGGTTAGAGCGCCAAACGACGCAAATGGAAGTATTGCAGTTATAGCGCTAATCGACGCGAATGGATGCACCGCACGATCGAGCCACGTGGCAGAAGATGGAAGGATGGCCTTGGCACCACTGGTTAAAATCAGAAAACGTCGTATCGGCAGAATGCCCAATGGTACGATGCACCGTCGAGAGTGGGTCAGGGGCACAGTAGGAGTCAGGACCAAGTCAAATGACTGAACGTCCCATCAGCCATACAAGAAGCGCCACGTGGATGGCGCAGGCGAAACCTTGAGCTCTTCGCTGTCCTCAGGCGTTGACCAGGGCCAAGGTCAAAGTCAATGCCAAGGTAAAGATAACACCCAAGGCGACGCCAGCACGAGACGCCCGGGGCGTCGTCAGGAAAGACGCAAGGGGCGACGCCAGCATGAGACGTTGCAGGCGTCGCCAACCCAAATATCAGCAGTGCCGCCTCCCCGATACCCACAGGTAGGAAAGACTGCGGAGGGAGACGAAATCGAAGAAGGCAAAGCTAGTTACTGGCATCGCCTCCCCGATACCCACAGGTACGAAAGACTGTGGAGGGAGACGAGATCGCCAAACGCCAGCGAATCACTGGCCGGGTTGTTCCCCGATACCTATGGGAAGGAAAGACCATGGAGGGAACGACCCCCCCCCTAGAGCACTCGGCGTTTTAGACACCCGGGGACGATACGGCGCTGCTGTAGCAGGCCTCTCCTTAGGCGTGGGCGCCGGGCATTAAGAATCAAGGGACGGGTCGCTTGGTGTTAGAGACACCCCATGGACGATACGGCCCCATTAGACAAGCCTCTCCATGGGCGTAGGCATCGACGCGTAACGGGTATAGTACAGGCAAAACAACTGAAGCACGTGAAGGCAAAGGACGAAAGTAAAACCACACAGGCGGAATTCTATATCGGAAAGACACGAAAGTAATCATGCAAAAACTCAAAGTTGTAACGAAAGTACAGACAATTCAAAGAATTACAAGTTTAGCAAAGAAGGTTAAAACAAGTGTAAAGGGGTAAAGTGATGATCGAGGGTGGCGGTTCAATCGTCCATTTCCAGGGGCATGACTTTTCCATCAACAATGTGGTGAGTGGAATCGCAGTTGGAAATGTCGATCCCCGGATTCATGCAGACAGCTTGGGCCAGAGCCTCCTGGAATCCCTCCTCGAAAGTGCCCGCCATGTCCTGGATGAGGGTCTTTTTATCCTTCTCTAGCTCCTCAATGGTGGCGTCCCCCGAAGCTACCTGCTTCTCCAAAGCCTCCTTCTCCACGCGGAGCCGGCTGACCTCGACCTGCAGTCTATCGTAGTCAACCTGGAGAAGGCCCATGGCTTTGGCCTGGGTAGCCATCTCCCCCTCCATCCGTTCCAGTCTGTCAGCTTGCTCACAGCATCGGCTCTTCAAGTCCTCTTGAACTTCCTCGTAAGCTTCGACCATGCCCTCGAGGCCTGTCACTTGGACTTGAAGAGTGACTTCGCGAGTGTAGAAGTCAGCCTGGAACCCCATCTCCTCTGCCAATTGTTTTTCAGCCTCTGCTCTGGACTCTTGTGCCTGCTTCAGGGTGGTTTGATAAGCTTCGTTTTGGCGTCCCAGAACATTCTTTTCCTCCTCCAGGGCAACAACCCTTGTCTCCAAGGCCTGGAGGGTTTGAGTTTGCAAAACAGCATTTCTGGCCTGGGCGCGCCATTCAAGGGCCACCGCCAAGAAGGCCCCCAAGTAGAAAGGCATGCCCTCCTTCCTGTCGGAGCCCTCTGGCATTGTTCCACCACTGAAGCCCCTCATCAAATGCATAATTGGAGGAGGGATGGCGATAAAATCAGGGGCGGCAGCGACGGGGGCAGGAGAAGCAGAGACCTCTGCTGGGGGCGGAGGTGGAGCAGACTCGGCGCCTTCTCCTATATCCTCTTGGACGGTTGTGGGGGGAAGGGAAGTAGCGCTGGGAGGGTTGTCCCTGAAAGAATCCTCTCCCTGGGGCGATGCCTCTGGTAGGAGGGGAACCCTGGCAGATTTCCTCCTCTTGAAGGGTGCCACGCCATCCGAGTCTTCATCGTCGGATATGATCTCCAAGACCCGTTTCCCTTTGTCGAGGGGAGTTGGGGCCGGCGATGAGGCCACAGCCAGAGGAACGGCGGCAATGGGCAGAGGAGAGCCGGGAGTCTGAAGCGCCTCAGGGCTATGTGGGGACGGTGAAGATGAGCCTAGTGGAGTTTCAGTAGTGGTCGGTGGTGGCAGAGGCAGGGTTGATGGGGGGTTTAGGTCAGCAGCAGGGGCGGAAGAGGCGCCCGCTTTGGCAGCACGAGCGTCCTTTATCGCTTTCGCCAGCATCATCCTTTTGGAAGCGCCCATCACCGATCCTACATTCAGATAAACCAAGCAGCAGAAGTCAAAACCAAAGCAATTATGCAAAATCACAAAACGCGTAGAAACGAGAGACGCGAATCACATGGTATAATGGAAGACAGGTGAAAGAGGCTAGAGGAACAAACATCTGGTAGTGAGGTACAGATAATGAAAGATGGTAAGGGGAGGGTCTCCATACCAAAATATGTGGTCAGGGCGTGAGCGTTGTATTCGCTCGCGATGAGCTTCAATGTATCAAAGACGATCCCCAGGCCAGCCAAGGCCTTGCACACCTCCCTGTCAACAGGGGATAGCTCATCCAGGGTTTTGGCCCTGAGCAGCTTAGGGTGCTCCGTCCAGTACAGGGGAAAGCCGTCTAAGGCCGTGGGGTCGTGCTTGGCGCTGCACACCCTAAAGAATTTTCCTTTCCAGTTCTTATAGGAGTTCTGGAAGAGGGAGAGGATGATCCTGCCCGCGATACCGGAGAAGCTTACCCAAAAGCTTTTCCCCTGTTTCTTCACTTCGAAGAAATGCAAGAAAACATCTACGGAAGGAAGGATGCCCAGGTGCCCGCAGAGAATTTGGAAGCCCCTTACGAACGCCCAGCTGTTGGGATGGAGCTGGGCGGGGGCTGTGTTAATTTCAGTAAGGACTTCCCTCTCAAAGGGTGTGAATGGGAGGCGCACCCCAACGCGTTTAAACACCGTCTGGTACATGAAGAAGAAGGGACTCCCCTTTCTGGGTCTGTCATCCACACACACAGGTTCCCCCGGTCGGCCAGGACGAACGGAGATGTGCGCGTCGTGAGTGCGGCAGAAGGCATTAAAGTTATACAAGTGGGGATCCCCACGATGATTCTCCAGGTCCTGAAAGGATGTCAGGCTGGTGCACTCGTTCAAAAGCTCGTCGGGGGCCCATGTATAGAAGGCTTTATAATTAGACTTGGGGGTCTTGGGGGTCTTGGGGGGAGAACCAGACTTTGCGTTCGGGCGCGTCATGGTGTGAATAAATAGCTGGAGAAAGAAGAAAGGAAAAGGTTTTTAACAAAGTGATGCCAAGACAGAAAAGGGGGTAAAACCCCAGGAAATACTACCCACGCGAGAAAACCCAGAAAGAAGGAGAAGGGAACAGAGAAGAAAGGAGAAGCGGAAGAACACATTAATGCATAAACGTAAACAGTCCCAGGCAGTTCAATAAAATATGCAATGCGACGAAGGAGAAGAGTCGGGATGTGCAAAAATCATACCTTTGTTTTCGAAGTAAGGGAGGAAGGAGAGCGCGAAAGAAAGAGCAGAAGTTGCAGGGAAAGGGTTTGAAGGCGATGAACAGTGCGGAGATGCAGAGAGAATGGATGTAACAGTGGTGTGAGCGCGGGGTTTGGGGTAAATTGAACGTTACCTTTGCAACCCAAGAGGCGCTAATCGGGAGCCGTGAGATCGTGCCGCGTGTCAAAGGATTAAGCGCTCAAGGGGAGCGCAAGAGACTCTAGAGGCTGGCCGTGTGATGAGCCACGCGGCGCACGATTAAGCGTAGCCCCAAAAGGCATTATTTTCCCCGCTTCAGAGGATGTCCAATCAGCCATTAAAGAGCGCCCCTATGATTCAGAGAGTGTCACGTCAATAATTCGAGAATTGTTGAGTCAGCAGGGAATGACACGTCATCAGGGTGACACGTGGACGGCGTGGGCGAGGCCTTAGTCTTTGCGCTGAAGACAAGTCTTCGGCTTAAGACTTGGGGGCTTGTGTACCGTCCCGTATCCGGGCGTTGACAAAGTCAAGGTCAAAGTCAACGCCTGGAGTCAAAGTCAACACAAGGCGTCGCCTAGGTGAAGGCGTCGCCCAACCAGGGCGTCGCCAAGATCAAATATCGCTAAGGCAAGGCAATCACAGTGTGGTTCCCCGATACCCATGGGTAGGAAAGACCATGGAGGGAGCGACGCCGTGGGAAGGCCTCAGGTCCCGATGATCCGGGGCAGTGATAAAGAGAAGGAAAAGGTGGCTTCAAGGCCATAGTGATAGCACCAGTGTAGGGCAGCCTGACTCGTGAAGTACCCCTGCCGCCTCAGAGACGCCTTTGGGACAGATACGACTCAAGGGGAGGGTCACGCCCAGGACAGCCAGGTGCAGGGTACGAGAGGAAGGCAGATACGCTCTCAAAGTGAGTGACTAAATGATTGGGGGCATGAGTTGGCACCCAAAAAGTCACCCCTTGCGCAGTAACACTCCCAAGCAGGAGGACTCACACGTAGAAACGTCCCCAGATGGGCAGAAACGTCCCCAGATGAGGTCACGGCGTTGTGAGGCCCTCCACGTGTACAACAGCCAGGTCAGAATAGAAACACCATTCAGTCAGGTACCAGGTAATTAAAGTCATTCAATATAGTTTCTGTTTCGAGCGTTTAAGGTACTATAAAGGCTCCCAAGCGTTTCAACGTCTTAAATGCGCTATGTTTTCTAATTAGACGCGTTAATTAAGTGCGTTACGTTTTGTGATTAAAAGCGCTTTAAGGCGCTTTAAATGCTTGGGCAGTTTAAATAGCGCCGGGAATGTTGGAAACAGGGTTGGAACTTTTGGCTAATTTTCCAGAAACACTTTAGTTGCTTGCTCGAGCCTTGAGGTTTTGGACAAGGGACTAGGGAAGGATTTTGGCCAGAAGGAGAAAATATACACTAGACACAGTTTCCTTTTTACCACCTTCAGAGTGCCGTACGCGGTGCTCTGATACGGAGGTGCATAGTTTTTGGTGTTTCTTGCTAGCTGACTTGAGCGTCGGAGTGCAAACGGCCGCTAGGGCGCCCTTTTGTCCTTCTTTGCTGGAATCCACAGGTGATCAGTGGGAAGGAGTCCCTAGCAGACGGTCGAGGTCGCGCACGAAGACGTCCCAGGTCAACCGGACGGAACAACCCCCACCCACGCGAGAAATCCAGAAAAAAAAGGGAGAACGAAGGAATGCGAAGGAAAGGAGTGGAACATAAGAAATACATAAAAATAAACAGTCCCAGGCAGTTATGAGATCAAAACAATGAAGTGTAAAGACGATCGGAGCAGAAAAGACCATACATTTTGTGGTTGGAAGGCGAGAAGGCGTGAGCTTGAACTTTCGGAAGCGGAGAACGCAAGAGTCGCAGGGAAGATGAATAGTGGAGGGAATGCGAAGAGTGAATGAAACAGTGGTTGGGAGCGCGCGTTTTGAAAGATGTAACGTTAACCTGATGAGTGCGAGAGGCGCTAAGTGATGGTCGTGCGATCAAGCCACATGTCAAAAGATTAAAAGCGCAACTTAAGACGTCACATCTTTAACACAGAAAACGTCACATCGGACTTTCAGGGATTGTCAAGTCAAACTAAACGAAGGAATGTCACGTCAGCAAGAATGCCACGTGGATAATGGGCGAGGCCTTAGTCTTTTCGCTGAAACAAGTGTCAACTCAAGACTGGGGGGCTTGTGTACCGTCCCCGGGCGTTGACCAAAAGTCAAAGTCAACACGTGGTAGGACCCCTCGTGGGACCCAAGGAAGAAAGTCAACAGATTGACCGCCTGAGGCATCACCGGGTTAATGCGTCGCCAATGGGGGGCGTCGCCTTGACAAGGCGTCACCTAAGAAAAGCGTCGCCAGGTTAAAGCATCACCAAGTAACGGCGTCGCCGAGTTAAGGCGTCGCCAAGACAAAACACCGAGCTAAGACGTCGCAAGGAGGCTTTGGGCCTCGATAGTTCAGAACAGTAACGAAGAGAAGAGGAGGGTGGCTTCAAGGCCATATTCCCAGTATCAGTAAGGAGTAACCTGACTCGTGAAGTACCCACGCCACTGCTGGGAGACCCTGGGACAGATACGACCCATGAGAGGGCCACGACCAGGGGAGAACCACGTGTGTGGTACGAGAGAAAGGTAGATATACCTCCAAGGCGAGTGACTCGAGCCTGGGGCGCATGAGTTGGCACCCAGAAAGTCACCCCACGCGCCAGATGCACTTCAAGGAAGGAGGACCCACACAACGGATTAACCCTAAGTTGGGTTGCGGCGCTGTGAGGCCCTCCGCACAGAAAAACGATCAAGTCAGAAGGGCACTGGCAATGCACACGTGCTCATTAAAGGTTTCGGTGAAAGTTTGCCAAGGTACGCGTTAACTTAGTTTACGTATCAAATGTTTCAAGGCATATTTGTATACGCTTTCAATGCGCTTCAACGCACTTTTAATGCAGAAGGCGTATAAAAAGGGACCTTGGGGCGTTTGGAAGGGGATCCAAGTTTTAACCTAATCCTCGTAGTTTGACACACAGCACTAACCCTAGTTGTTCTCGCTGCGCACCCACTGTGAGCACAAGGCAATTAGGGCAACACAGTTTTAGTCATTCAACATAGTTTTCGACCACCTTCAGAGGGTGTGTCACCTTTGATGTTTCTCGCTAGCTGACTTGATCGTCGGAGTGCAAACGGTCGCGAGGGCGCCCCTTTGTTCACTTCTTTTCAGGTATCGCAGACAGAGCATAACGAAGGTGCCCTAGCTCGCGAGGACAAGCCACGCGCAAAGACGATCCCGGTCAACCAGTCGGAACAGCATAATGATGCCTAACATGAAAGCTTTTTATAAATAAATAAAAAAGTATTGTTCCTGAGAAAACAATTACAAATTATTAAAAATTAAATTGGTTATCAAACATTAATAAAATGCACAAACTTTTCAGCTATTTCAACTAATAAATAAAAAAACTAAAAGCTAATTGAGAAATCACCTGCCAAACATAATGCTACTCTAATTTATTAAATAATCAACCATTAATTTAAATAATAACATTTATGGTTGAAAAAATATTCCTTCAATGTTAATTTATATTTATTTTTTTTAGAAATTGCATATCTTCATGCTAATTATATCCACATCTTTGAGGTCTTTTTTATTTTTAATAAAACGACGCTCATTTTTTCCATAGTTTTTAAATAAACATTTATATTTTAATGATTTCAATATTGACATTCTCAATATATTTAATGTTTTATAAATTACAATTGTCCTCTATATTTTTTTATAGTTTAAAAAAATTATATAATTTTTATTGTTAATAACTATCATTCTTACTATAATCAAATATAATTAGATATTATAATTATATTTAATTCTAATATATGTAACCAAACAATTGTTTAACCATATATGACGCATCTTATTATTTACAAAGTTCATTACAAAGAAACACCTATTAATTAGTACGGCTGTAATATATATATATATATATATATATATATATATATATATATATATATATATATATATATATATATAATAGGTTTATCAACATTTTAGAAAGATCAATAATCATTTGATCCAACATCTATGATAAAATTTGAAGTTCTATCAAGCCTATAAGTTTTACAAGAAAATTCTGATAAATACTTAGCTAAAAAAATATCATGTGTCAAATGCGTATTTATCACTTATTCAATGCATGTATTTAGTATTACAAAACTAAAAACAGTAAGTATTAGAAGAAAAAAGTAGTGACTAATTTTTTTTTCTCATTTCTTATAATTTTCTATATTCATTTAAAGCAAAGTTGTTTTATGAAGGCAAAATCTATTTTTTCTGGGACTTTATTTTATTAAAATATCTAGTTAAAAAGGAAATACCATATGAGGAAGTTGCCCCCATAACCCACATATGTGGATCCATTCCTGGTTGTATTTGATGTTGAAGACAAAATTTAAAAATTATTTTAATTTCTATGTTAATGATGTGGGTGACACATTTATAGATACTCCAGACCATACATGACACTTAAAAATTAACTCGCAAACATAGACCAAGAAACTAACGTGAAAAACAAAATTGCTAGTTTAGTTTTTTTTTTTAAAAATTTCCTCCTCTTGAATACTGGAATGAAAATGTCTTATTAATTTATAACTAAATTAGTGTCATACTCATTGTTACAATATTAGTTTGTAAATTATGAGTTAAGGCTACTCACAAGTAAAAAAGTCTCCCCTCTTAATTTCGCTAGGATGTGTGATGCATGCCAAACTCTATAAGGTACAATTAGGTACATAATCACATGACTCCATTCAACTTGGTTAAAAATAACATTTTCAGGGATATTATGTAGTACGAGATCCTCTTAGCAATTTATCCCAATGTCATTGGTCTCCATATTTCCCTCTTCATAAAACTAAAAACCATACAATATTTTATACTTATCAATACTTTCAATTGTTTTCTTTGCAGATGTGCAAATGACCTGAATTTCTATAATATTTTCTTTTGTTTATGTAACACCAATATCTCATCATATTACATTCATATCTTGTATCACACGCATCCCTTTAATATATTTTTTTTCTTTTTATCTTTTTGTTCCTGGTCGTCTGATTGAAGTCCAACATTATAATTCCTTTGAACATGATAGTATAGTCCAACAAGCAAAGGATACATTAGTTATTTTCTTGTAACAGATGATAATCCACATTATTTTATTTTGTTGTCCAAACATGTGCATGTTCTAAGCATACCAAGATTTCTCACTTAAGATGTCTAGCAAACCAGTTCAGCAAGTCCTGATGGGCCTCCTCGGCAGCCTTCACAGCTATTGCATCATCGTTTCTGTACCTCACACTCCAACCATGAGAGACTTGAGGAAATATTTTAACAAAACAATCAATCTGCAACAAATAAACATTCATTCATTGGTGTTAACTAACACATCCGACTTTCTATTTTGAGTACAGGAACGTTAAACAAACTCAATATAAAGTACACAACTTTCTCCTCAATTCAAAAACTATATCCAATAACCTAAACATAATTAACGTTTATAGGTCAAGTGTACACCAAGAAGTAAAATATAAACGAGTTATAAATGGAATGCTAAAATGAAATTTGAATAAAGCTAAGCTTCCCATAGATCAATCAATTCCAACTTTTCTGCACCCACAAAAGCAAAAAAAACGGGAGGAAGAAAGAAGATTTCATCTTGTAATTGTAGAAGAAAAAACAATCAACATAGTTATATTAAAATAATATTACTATTGGTTATTAATTCAGATTTTATTAAAGTTTGAATTAGTCTTCTTTACTGGTCTAGTGGTATTGAAAGTGTTGACAGGGTTGTGAGTATTGTATTAGTGGTTAGTTATTGCTCCTATTTTATAGCTTCTGATTGTTATAATTTTATTTATATATATTGTTGAAGTAAATCAAATAAAATGCATCAGTTCAGCAGTTCTGTTATTTCCTTACAGCTTTAGTTTTGTTTTCGTTCAATTAGTTTCTACAATTATTATTCCTTCAATCAGTTTCTACACAAAACATTAAGGTATTATAGAACGATGGTAGATAACGGCAAAAGAAAGAAGAGACAACCCCAGGTTTAGCAGTTAGGACTTGTTCAAACTGTTTCACAAGCTCTGGAGGAGACATTTTGTCAATCTCAGCACCAAGTACGGCAGTTGGAATATCAACACCTGAAGTAAGACCAATAATTGACAGTTAGAATATGAAAGTCTTGGTCACAGCTTCAAGAAATCTGCTAATCACTTACCCTTCTTCACTCACTATTTTGAATGATTCAGAAATGACAACTGAATTAGTTGGTATGAACCAAATTTCAATAAAATAGAATCAATGCACAATCAATTAAACCAAACAGTTTAATGCACTGTTGTAAATCAATCATGGACCAGGACAGATTTTTTCAAACAAAAAGATAAATTATATTATCCTTACATAGCAAACTGTTGTCCTTAAGGAATTAGAACATCGACTGCAAGCATAGGCCTTAGAAACTCCACCTTCTATTTCTTTCCTGCTTTTCTTCCCAAAATTTTAGTTCCTATTTTATTTCACTACTATATATATTTCCTGCATGATATAACATACATATATACCATGACTGTTTTAGGTTTTCATCACCTTTCAGACAAAAATAATCATCCATAAGCAAGGTGTGCCTATATTTGTTTTTTTTTTTTCCAGTTAATAAAATGGAAAATCGCAAATAATATTAGATATTATATATAAATATCAATAAATTTCAAGTCTTTGAGGGGCCCCGAGGGTCCCCCCCTTGTCTCCACCACTGAGTCTAGAGACCGGGTCGGTACTTAATTATTCACTAAATTTGGTCCATATGAGAATTTTCAAATTAGTTTTTCTTCTTTGACGGTATCCTAACCAGAGACGCAATTAAAAAGGATTTATAATCTCAAGAATCTAACTGCAAACTTTTTTAATATGTTTAGATGAGTTAAAAGAAAATGAGGAGGAAGGAAAGAAGAAATTTAAATTTGAATCAGGGAGACATGTTTAACTTTACTTGTTTCTTTTAGTCAATGACATTTCTCACATATTTGTTTTCATTTTCTCTTTTAAACAAGAGAAATGATCAAATTTCAAAAGGTTTCTTTCCTCCCAATTTTTGTTTCTCCTCATTTAAACATAGGATAATGAACCTGTTTAAAAATTCTAAAGAATTCAGGGAATAACAAATTAATTTAACAATAACATATTCACCAATCCATTTATATCCCACAACTAAATGTTAAATGTAATGATTATGATAAGTTCATAACAGTAGATGCCAATATAATTTCACAAAAATAAAAAGAACAGGAAAGCCAACTACTCCTGTAACAGTTTATGCACAGTTTCACTAATCAAGAACATATTATTCATAACTTTGTAATGAAAATAACTTTGATTACATCAGCAATATGTAAAATGCACTGTAAGTCCATGTGAAGACAAATGTGATATTTGTGAAAGTGATGCAAGACCCCATTCAGACAAACATGCTTAGATTAATGGTCTGACAAGATCCTGCAACATCATTTAGATTCTCATTCTTCCTTATAAGTTGTAAGAGGCAGAGTAATCTTCCATGAACAAATATGCAAATTAAGAAATAATCTAAACATTGAAATCCATACCCTTGATGTCATCCACAGAGACAAATGATGGATGTAAAAGCACAGCAGCTTGGATTAGTCTTGATTTTGAAAGTTCAACCACGACTTTAGCTGTAGGATTAAAGATAAGGGTACATTCTGAGTTTGATTATTAACTTGATCATGTTTAAAACTTTATATCAAACCAATAATTATGCTTAAGAGGAGCTGAAAGTCCTATAGTATCTTAGTAAATACACAAAAGGAGGGGGGTAAATAAGAACTCCAAATAAGTGAAACAGAATTACTAACCTCCCCAACAGAATCCAACAGCCCCAATAGCCGAAACACCTTTACTTTTCAAAGCTTCAACTATGGATTTTGCAGCTTCAGATCCTTTGTCCTGTTAATATAATATGAAAGCATCAGAGAAGAGAATAATTTATAGTTACAGACTGTGATACATTTGATCCACACGATACTTTATAACATCTTATCTACAAATTAAAACAACATATACGGGTTGCAGACTAACATTAAAACATAGGACTGGCAAAGTGCTATGGTACTAAAAAATTAAATAAAATGACATCTGAATCCAGCGGTAATCTTCTGTAATCAGAACTAGTGTTATCAAAGTTGCAACACGGCAAAAACTTCAGTTTCAATAAAACGAAACATTTAAGATACTTAAAAAGAAAAGGGGACAATTATATAAACCACCAATTAATTATAAATAAGAACCAACCGTGCCATGATCTTTTAACCAGACATGTATAGCCCGGTTAGCATTCTCAGGATTATATGGATCACCAAAGAAGAAATCAGGAACAACCACATAATACCCAGCAGCTGCAACCTTGTCTGCAATGTTCCTTTACATCACAAAACAAACAGTATTACTTCCTAGGGGTACACTAAATTAGGCATCATAGAAAGAGAGATTCGGCAAAGAGAGCAGAATGAAACATCCAAATTCTATTGGTGGCATAATTTACTAAATAAATTTATAAAGGGCAAGGCATCACAATAAAACAAATGATCAGGTAAATCACTTAAAGATTAAAAACGAAGTAATAATCTAACATATACAATATTAGTGAGTGGTTGGTTGGTTCACTTGATTTACACATATACATTGAAATGGATATTCACTTAATAATTTCCTTATGAAAATCAATATTCTATCAATACCACCCAAAGGTCGGGAGAAGGCACTTTAAAAAGCACAAGTTGAATTAGGACAAAGTATAGAATGTATTTTTAGAAGCTCTGTAAATTTTAATTAATCTATATACGAGTAGTTGGGTCTAAGGAAACACAAATTTGCTCCCTAATCAGCAAGCACAAAGCATGATTCATCAGAAAAATAAATAGGAATAAAAATAAAATCAAATCAAATCAAATATCATGAGAGGTAAACTACTGTATCATTACTTGGAAAGTGGCCAGAGACCAAGATAACTTGCCATAACTTGTAACTTAGAAAACTACTACTAGAATATCAATAAAAAATAGACAGAAGATTTTAGAATTAGCCCATACCTTAAATTCGGTGCTTCATACCCTGCAAAATACATTGAGCATGTTAAGTTAACAAAAAAAAAAGGATTTGTGATGCAGAAGCAGAAAATAATGATGCAGAAAGGAAGAGAATAAAAACAAAAGAGTAAAGATGGAACTTTGATAATAGATCACCAAAAACGTCGGAGATAAGAAGAACGGCAAGATTGGAATTGGGGGAACCGGCGATATATGAATCGAGACCAGCGAGTTTTTCAACGTGACCAGCTCCTGCATTAGGGTTCAGAAGTGGTGGGTTTGAGCAGCACTCAGGTCCTGACATTGATAATATTAAGCTATCACCACTCTGAACTCAACGCTAACAACAACCCTACTACGTTACTAATACTGTATGCTAGCAATTGCTTACTGCACCCCCAATAGTTGAACCTGCACCCCCACAAACTCTGAAATACCAAATTTGTCTTTGCGAAAAGGTAAAACCTCCATGGAAGAGTTTGTTGGAGGTTCTGGCTGAAGGTGGGTATGGTGGAGACAAGGGATAGCTAATGTGGTGAACGTGTATGAAGGGTTTTTTTTAATAATGGTCGAAATGATGAAATGGCATTTCCAGAATTGGACCGGAAAAAAAAAAAGCTTATGCAATGTGTTTATAGGATTGCTTTCAGGAAATTGTGGTACATTTTATAACAGGTAATCTATAATTATTTTTTTTTGTTTTTGGCATTGTATTATTGAAGAAAATGATTTTAAAACACAATTATCTTCCGGAATACAATACTAAAAACTAAAAATTATTCCAAATTACTTGTTTTATAACGTACCACACAACAATTCTCGAATTAAAAAAATAATTCTGGAATTCAAACTGTAAATGTAATTCTAGAGTGTAGTTTTTATTATGGAATAGAAAAATTTAGGAATTACATTCTCGAAAATCATGTTCAGTGTTTCAGATGTTTAATTCTATAATTCATTTTCAATTCCGAAATTGAATTTCTGGAATGTATCTATCGAGGTGTGATTTTTTTTTTTATGTAATATGTATCGATGTTTTTCATAAGTATTATGAATCGAGGTGTTACAAAATATATCATATTTGGAGTAAATGATATTATATAGAATAGTCAATATCTTTTAATATATTATACAGTAGTAGTGACACATTTATGATAGATGAAATAGATGAAGTAAATGTCACAACCATACTTATATGTTGTGTATTTATAAAGAGTGCATAAAATATGGAGTTGTTATAAGTTTTTGTAAGTATTTCTTCCTTAGGATAATTTCTTGAAGTGGGCTGGACAAGAAAGGTTGTTCTTCGTGCGCGACCTCAACCGTCAGCTAGGGACTCCTTCCCACTGATTGCCTGTGGATTCCTGCAAAAAAGAGGACAAAGAGGCGCCCTAGCGGCCGTTTGCACTCCGACGCTCAAGTCAGCCAGCAAGAAACACCAAAACTATTCACCTCCGTCTCTGAGCACCGCGTATGGCACTCTGAAGGTGGTAAAAAATAACTGTGTATCTGTGTTCTCTCTTTCAGGCAAAAATATTCCCCAGTCCCTTGTTTGTAACTAAATGAAGCACGAGCAAGCAACTAGAGAGCTCTGGTAAATTTGCAGAAAGTTCCCACCCTCTTTCCAACATTCTCCGCGCTATTTAAACTACCCCAGCATTTAAAGCGCCTTAAAGCGCTTTTAATCACAAACGTAACGCACTCATTAAAGCGCTTAATTAGAAAACGTAGCGCATTTAAGACGTTGAAACGCTCGGGAGCCATTATAGTACCTGAATGCTCGAAAGGGAAACTGTATTGAATGACTTTTAATTACCTGGCACCTGACTAAAGGGTGTTTCTATTCTGGTATGGCTGTCGTACACGTGGAGGGCCTCACAACGCCATGACCCCATCTGGGGGCGTTTCTGCCCATCTGGGGACGTCTCTACGTGTGAGTCCTCCTGCTTGGGAGTGCTACTGCGCTAGGGGTGACTTTTTGGGTGCCAACTCATGCACCCAAGTATCTAGTCACTTACTTTGAGAGCGTCTCTGCCTTCCTCTTGTACCCTGCACCCGGCTGCCCTGGGCGTGACCTTCCTCTTGAGTCGTATCTGCCCCACAGGCGTCTCTGGGGCGGCAGGAGCACTTCACGAGTCAGGCTGCCCTTCACTGGTACTATTACTGTGGCCTTGAAGCCACCTTTTCCTTCTCTTTATCGCTGCCCCGTGCTATTGGGACCTGAGGCCTTCCCACGGCGTCGCTCCCTCCATGGTCTTTCCTACCCATGGGTATCGGGGAACCGCACCGTGATTGCCTTGCTTCAGCACTGTTTGATCTGGCGACGCCCTGGTTGGGCGACGCCTTTACCTAGGCGACGCCTTGCCTTGGCGACGCTTCCTCTTGGCGTCTCTCCACCTAGGCGACGCCTTGGGTTGACTTTGACTCTCCAGCCGTTGACTTTGACTTAGTCGACGCCCCGGATACGGGACGGTACACAAGCCCCCCAGTCTTAAGCTGAAGACTTGTCTTCAGCGTAAAGACTAAAGCCTCGCCCACGCCGTCCACGTGCCATCCTGATGACGTGTCATTCCCTGCTGACTCAACAATTCTCGAATTGTTGACGTGACGCTTTCTGTACCCTAGGAGCGCTCTTACTGATTGATTTGACCTCCTCTGAAACGAGGATGATAACACCTTTTGGGCTACCCTTGATCGCGCGCCACGTGGCCCATCGCGCGGCCATCCTTCAGAGACCTTTGCGTTTCCCTTGGGCAATTGATCCTCTGACGCGTGGCACGATCCCACGACCCTCAGTTAGCGCCTCTTGAGTTGCGAAATGTAACGTTTAAGTTACTCCAAACCCCGCGCTCACCCTACTGTTACATTCATTTGCTCTGCACTCCGCACTGTTCATCGCCTTCAAAACCCTTTTTCTCTGCAATCGCGATTCTCTCCTTCCTGCGCTCTTCTACTGCCTCCATTCCAATAGCAAAGGTACGATTTCGAGTGCTCATGACTCTTCCCTTTCGTCGCATTAGATGATTCATTGAACTGCCTGGGACTGTTGTTATTCGTGCATTACTGCGTTTCTCCACTTTTTCTTCCTCCTCTGGGTTTTCTCGCGTGGGTGATGTTTCCTGGGGCTCTTTCCCCTTCTTGCCATGGCTACACTTGCTAAACCCTTTTTCCTCTCTTCTTTCTCCAGCTATCTATTTTCACCATGACGCGCGCGAACGCGGAGCCTGATTCTTCCCCCACGACCCCCAAGTCCAACTACAAAGCCTTCTACCCCTGGGCCCCCGACGAGCTTCTGAGTGAATGCACCAGCCTGACTTCCTTCCAGGACCTGGAGGCTCACCGGGGGGATCCCCATTTGTACAACTTTAACGCCTTCTGCCGCACACACGACGCCCACATATCCGTCTGTCCCGGCAGGCCTAGGGAACCTGTTTGTTTGGACGACAGACCTAGAAAGGGGAAACCCTTCTTCTTCATGTACCAGACCGTGTTCAAGCGCGTAGGAGTGCGTCTCCCGTTCACTCCCTTCGAACGGGAGCTTCTCACTGAAATCAACACTGCCCCCGCCCAGCTTCATCCCAACAGCTGGGCATTCGTGAGGGGTTTTCAAATTCTTTGTGGACACCTGGGTATCCCCCCTTCTGTAGATGTCTTCCTGCATTTCTTTGAGGTGAAGAAGCAGGGGAAGAGCTTCTGGGTAAGCTTTTCCGGGATCGCGGGAAGGATCCTCCTCTCCCTCTTCCAGAATTCTTACAAGAACTGGAAAGGGAAGTTCTTCAGGGTGTGCAGCGCCAAGCACGATCCCACAGCTCTGGATGGCTTTCCTCTTTACTGGACGGAACATCCTAAATTGCTCAGGGCCAAAACCCTGGAAGAGCTATCTCCCGCCGATAGGGAGGTAAGCAAAGCCTTGGCCGGGTTGGGGATCGTTTTTGATACCTTGAAGCTGGTCGCTAGTGAGTACAATGCTCACGCCCTGACCACCTACTTTGGTAAGGGGCCCTCCCCTCATCTTTTTTGTTGTGAACAGCCTACTATCGAACGTTTGATTCCCCAGACTCTTATACTCATTTTATATTGTGCTATGTTACTTGCATTTCACGCCTCCATGTGTGTTGTAGTTTTGCATAGCTGCTTTGGTCTTAATTCTTGCTGTTTGGTCTGTCTTGATGTAGGATCGGTGATGGGCGCTTCCAAGAGAATGATGCTGGCGAAGGCAATGAAGGAGGCACGTGCCGCCAAGGCGGGCGCCTCCTCCACCCTTGCTGCTGATCCGGTTCCCCCACCGACTCTGTCGCCGCCTCCTGCAATCACCGCCGAGGCTACCTTGAGTTCACCTCCGTCGTCTCCTCACGGCCTTGCAGCACTTCAGACTCCTCGCTCTCCTCTACCCATCGCCGCTGTTCCCCTAGCCGCGGCCTCGTCACCGGCTCCAACCCCCCTTGACAAAGGGAAACGGGTTTTGGAGATTCTATCAGATGATGAGGACTCAGAAGGCGTGGCTCCCTTCAGAAGAAGAAAATCTGCGCGGGTTCCTCTTTCGGTAGAGGCGTCGCCCCAGGGAGGGAACCCCTTCATGGATAACCCCCCGAGCGCGACCTCACTCCCCCCCATGACACTCCAAGAGGAAAGGGGCGAAGGCGCCGAATCTGCCCCGCCTCCGCCGCCGGCAGAAACTATTGCTTCCCCTGCTTCCGTCGCTGCCGCCCCTGACTTCATCGCCATCCCTCCTCCGATTATGCATCTAATGAGGGGCTTCAGCGGCGGGACTCTGCCAGAGGGCACCGACAGGAAGGAAGGCATGCCCTTCTACTTGGGGGCCTTCTTGGCGGTGGCCCTTGAAAGGCGCGCCCAGGCCAGAAACGCGGTTATGCAAGCTTAAACTCTCCAGGCCTTGGAAACAAAGGCGACTACTCTGGAGGAGGAAATGAGGACCCTGGGGCGCCAGAACGAAACTTACCAAACCTCTCTGAAGCAAGCGCAAGAGTCCAAAGCAGAAACTGAGAGGCAACTGGCAGAGGCATTGGAGCTCCAGGCTGGCTTTTTTACTCGTGAAGTCGCCCTCCAAGTCCAGGTAACGGGCCTTCAGGAATTGCTCAAAGCTGATGCAGAAATTCAAAAGGACCTGAAGGACCGTTGCCGTGAGCAGGCTGACAAGACGGAGCGGATGGAGGGGGAAATGGCCACACAGGCCAAAGCTATGGACCTTCTCCGGGCTGACTACGACAAGCTACAGGTCGAGGTCAGTCGACTTCGCGTTGAGAAAGAGGCTCTGGAGAAGCAGGTGACCTCTGGGGATGCTGCCGTTGAGGAGCTGGAGAAGGAGAAAAAGTCCCTTATCCAGGAGATGGCGGGTACTTTCGAGGAGGGGTTCCAGGAGGCTCTGACCCAGGCGTCCTGTGAGAACCCTGGCATCAATATATCGAACTGCGACCCCATGCACCATGTCGTCGACGGGAAGGTCGTGCCCATGGTCGTGGAATAAAGGAGGCTTTTATTAATGGAGGAAGAGGACATCCACCCTCACATTTGAAGTTCTTCCTTCTAGTCTTCTCAAAATTAAAAGAAGAAATAAAATAAAGATGAGGCCCAAGCCCAAAGCCCAAGCCCAAGCCCAAGAAGGCCAAAGCCCAAAGAGCCCAAGTCCATCATGGATAAAAGGAGATGGTCTAGATTGTTGATGGCTTAGATTCCTTGGGTTTGAAAGAAGAATCTTTGGAAGGATGTTTAGAAAAAGAAGTTTTGTTTCTCCAAGACTTGGAGTAGTATCCATTATTGGAAGCATTTTTAAAAGAGTTTTTCTTAGCAAGTTGGGCTTCCACCTTCATTGCAAGATGAACTAAAGAGCCCAATGATGAATACTCTTGTAACTCAACAATGTCTTGGATATCCTTCCTAAGACCACTCACAAACCTAGCAACCATGGCTTCTTCACTTTCTTCTAATTCAATTTTAAGCACAAGCGTCTCAAGCTCCTTATAATATTCATCCACATTTAGCGTGCCTTGTTGAAACCGTTGGAGTCTCAACATGAGGTCTTTCCTAAAATGTGGGGGTACAAACCTAGCGCGCATGTGATCCTTTAAAGAGTTCCAAGAGTCCACGGGAGGACCCTTGTGATAGATAATGTCCTTTACAATCCCATGCCACCATTTCATGGCATAATCACTAAACTCTAGGGTGGCTAGCTTGAGTTTATGCTCATCTTGGATCTCATGGATCTCAAAAATTTGTTCACACTTAGCCTCCCAATCTAAATACACATTTGGATCACTAGAACCATTAAAACAAGGTAGTTTGACCGAAGGAAGCTTGGACTTTGCATCATGGTAGAAGCCATTGCCGTAGTGAATTCTTTCCCCTTGATGATGATGTCTTTGTCCATGGACTTGGGGTGGAGGTCTCCTTCTCCTATGCTCATCTTCACGGCCAATCAAATAAAGGAGGCTTTTATTAATGGAGGAAGAGGACATCCACCCTCACATTTGAAGTTCTTCCTTCTAGTCTTCTCAAAATTAAAAGAAGAAATAAAATAAAGATGAGGCCCAAGCCCAAAGCCCAAGCCCAAGCCCAAGAAGGCCAAAGCCCAAAGAGCCCAAGTCCATCCCATGAGGGGCAAGGCCAAGCTTTGAAATACTCTTGTATAGTTTTAGGAGGTTTGGTTATTAAATAAAGGTGTGTGAAAATGTAAAATAAAGTCACATTGTCCATGTGACTTAGGAGAGTGGTGTAGGTGTAGTTTTTGGGAGGTGTCATAGTAGAAAAAGGTCACACCTCCCATGTGACTTGTTTTTGGTGGGAATTTCAAATGAGTTTATTTGAAATTTCCCACCTATTTTTCAGCACCTTAGGCTATAAATAGAGGTGCTTCCTTTGTAAAATTCAGATTTGAATTCATCTAAAGAAACTATACTCAAAATTGGAGTGAGCATTTGGAGAGCTTTTGAGCTTCTACTCTAGTCTTATCTTGAAGGACCATGGTTTCCTCAAGTGGCGGCTTGCACACTCATCTAGGAGCATCCATTCTTCTAGTGGCGTGATCATCCAACCATTCCTCCATCTTCATGAGCATTCTCTTCTCCTTCCTTTCTTCTCTTTCAATTACTCTTGTTGTCTTGTGTTCTTGAGCATTTTTTGGTTCGGCTGTCCTTAATTTTCCAGCACCTATGTTTTGGTTTTCTAAATTCTGTTCGGTACATTTGTTTGTGGTTTAATTCTGTTCGGTCTTCTCTTTTATAATTCCTTTGTTGATTCAATTTGACAATATTTGGTTCATCCAAATGAGTTTGGGAATTGGTACTTGTATTGGTGAGTTCTTGACTTAGAACCATGATCCAACTTCTAAGAAAGTGCCTCTATATTTTCCAGCTCAAGGTGATTCCTCAAAGTGTCAAGAATCTTGTTCTATGTGGCTATTGGAATCACATCACCATGCACCATGTCGTCGACGGGAAGGTCGTGCCCATGGTCGTGGATGACTGAACCGCTGCCTCTCAACCGCCATCTTCACTTTCAAGCTTAATTCCTTTATTCTTTACGCTTGCCTTTGACTTTCTCTGTTCAAACTTGTAATTCTTTGCACTATCCGTACTCTTGCTGCAAATTTGGGTGTTCGTATGATTGCTTTTGTGTCTTTGCCATATACGATTCTGCTTGTGCGATCTTATTCTCATCTTTTGCCTTCTTACGCTTCGGTTGTTCTGTTTGTATCATATTCGCTTCTTTGCTTCGTCGGGCGGCTTTGTATGACCGAGAAAGGTCGCGTGCCAACCCTTACGCCCGTGGAGAGGCTCACCTAGTGACGCCGTATCGTCCACGAGGTGTTTCTAACACCGAAACGGTTCTCTCCCTAGTTCTTAGCCCCCGACGCCCACGCCTAAGGAGAGGCCTGTTACAGCAGTGCCGTATCGTCCCCGGGTGTCTAAAACGTCGAGTGCTTTTTGGGGGGGGGGGTTCGTTCCCTCTATGGTCTTTCCTTCCCATAGGTATCGGGGAACACCCTGCCAGCGATTCGCTGGCGTTTGGCGATCTTATCTCCCTCCACAGTCTTTCCTACCCGTGGGGGAGATAACGCCAGCAACTAACTCTGCCTCCTTCACTTTCGTCTCCCTCCACAGTCTTTCCTACCTGTGGGTATCGGGGAGGCGACCCTGCTGATATTTGGGTTGGCGACGCCCGCGACGTCTCGTGCCGGCGTCGTCCTTTATGTCATTCCAGGCGACGCCTCGGGCGTCTCACGCTAGTGTCGCCTCGGGCGTCGTCCCTAACTTGACATTGACTTTGACCTTGGGCTTGGTCGATGCCTGGGGGCGGCGAAGAGCTCAAGGTCCTTCCCGTATCTTCCACGAGGCGCTCCTTGTATAGCTGATGAGACGTCCAGTCACTCAACTTGATCCACGTGGCGCTTTCTGTATGGCTGATGAGACGTCCAGTCACTCAACTTGATCCACGTGGCGCTTTCTGTATGGCTGATGGGACATTCAGTCATTTCACTGAGTTCTGACTCCTGCTGTGCCCCTGACCCACTTTCGACGGCAAGTAGTACCACTGGATACTCTATTGACATGACGCTTTCAGATCTTCACCAGTGGTGCCAGGGTCATCTTTTCATCTTGTGCCACGTGGATCAATCGTGCGGTGCATCCATACGCGTCGTTTGGCGCTCTAACCGCTTTATTTAACTCTTCAAACTCTGAAACTATCCTCATCATTTTCCCACTCTTCATAACCTAATTACGTTCTCTCTTCTTGCACCCTTCCTTCTTGCACCCTTTCTTCTTGCACCCTTTCTTTCTCACGAAGGGTTGTTCCAGCAATCTCTCCCCTCGCTCGACTCTTGCACTTCCGGCAGTCCCCACACCCTTGAAACCCCTGATCTTGTTAAAGAATGTCTTCTCATGCTGCTTCGTCTAGGGTCCGTCCCAAGGATTTGTACCCCTGGGCTTCGAGTGAACTTCTTGATGAGTGTTCATGCTTACTCTCTACCAGGGCCATACGGGAGCACAAAGGGGAGTCGTGTTCTTATGACCACCGGGCCTTCGCAAGGAGGCACGATGACGATATCGTTGTGCTCCCTTGCACTCTGGGGGAGCCAGTGTGTGGAGACGAACGGGCCAACGACGGGGTCCCTTTCTTTTACTTTTACCAGGTGGTGTTCAAGACCATCGGAGTGCGCCTACCCTTCTCCCGGTTTGATAAGGAACTACTGACGGAGATCAACGTTGCTCCGGCCCAGTTGTATCCCAACAGCTGGGCCTTTGTCAAAGCCTTCGATATCCTCTTCGGGTTCCTGGGTTGTGCACCCTCGGTTGACCTCTTTCTTCACTTCTTTGAGGTGAAGAGGCAGAGGCACAACCTCTGGGTGACTCTCAGCAATGTACCTGGGAGAGTCCTCTTCACACCCTTCCAAAGCTCGTTCACCGGGTGGAAAGGCCGGTTCTTCAAGATCTGTCGTACTGATCTCGTTCTCGACGCTCTGGATGGGTTTCCACTGTACTGGGTGAGAGAGGAGAAGGCCCTCAAAGCCAAACCCCTCAGGAAGCTGGCTCCAAGTGGTCAAATAGCTTGCCGGATTCTTGCTGAGGCGGGAGGTTTTGACTCTGCCACGGTGATCAGCCTGGAGTTCAACGCTGGGACTCTTGAGAAGTATATATGTAAGACCCACTGCCTTAGAAAACTCGGCCTTCATTGCTTTCTGTACGTGCATGTCTTGCTTCATGGTGTCTCTAACACATCTTCTCCCTTGGTGCAGGTTCGAAAATAAACCAAGAAAAGAGGACACGACTTACTCGAGCTCTGCGGGCTGGGAAAGGGGCTTCGCCTTCCTCCAGTGATAACTCTGATGACCACTGAGGGATGGCTTGTTCGTGTTTTTGCATGATTTGTAGCGTTTGCTCCGTTTGTACTACTCCCATTGTATTGATCATTGTTTGTAACAACAACTTTTCAATATCATACTTGATTTTTTGCAACGCCACTTTACTTTGCATATGCTTCATGTACTGCGCACTTTTCTTTCGTCCTGCTCATCAGCGGCGCCCGCCTCCACCCAGGCGACGCCCTCTTTCTTGACGACGCCTTGACCTAGGCGGCACCTTCTTTCTTGGCGACGCCTTCTTGGCGACGCCTTCTCTCTTGGCGACACTTCTCTCTTGGCGACGCCTTTCCTTACTTCAAACGGAGAAAGATACAGGCTAAAAACCAAGGCACTTCTTTTTCTCAAATTGGTTTTACCTTTATTAGGGTGACCTCATTAAAAAACCCCCGAGAGGGAAAAAGAGCGTCCCCTTCAACTAAATTGTTACATAACTGGTTACATAAGTCAACTGAAATAAAATTTTAAGTTGGCTGCATTCCAACTGCGCGGAATAGGACCTCCATCTAAAGTCTCCAGGTTGTACGAACCGTTGCCCTTAGCCTCAGTAACTCTGAAGGGTCCAGTCCACTTGGGAGACAGCTTATTCTCCAACTCGTATGGGTGAGCTTTCCTCATCACTAGGTCGCCGACCTGAAACTGTCGCGGCTTCACCTTAGAGCTATATTGCCGCTCTACTCTTCTCTTCGTCACTTCAGCCTTTATTCTAGCTTCTTCCCTGGCCTCGTCTAGCAGATCCAGGTTTACCCGCCTCTCTTCATTGGATTCCTCCGCCACAAAGTTTTGAAAACGTGACGAGCTCTCATGTATTTCTACCGGGATCATCGCGTCCGACCCGTAAACCAAACTGAAAGGCGTCTCCATAGTAGAGGATTGGGGCGTGGTGTGGTAGGCCCATACGATCCTTGGTACCTCTTCCACCCACGCCCCTTTGGCTTTCTCTCACCTTCTTTTTAACCCCCTCAGCAGAACTCTGTTTGCCGATTCTACCTGCCCATTAGTCTGGGGGTGCTCAACTGATGCGAACACCTGTTTAATGCCCACCTCAGCACATAGGTTTCTCAACTGTTGACTGGCGAATTGGGTTCCGTTGTCGGATATCAGCCGCCTAGGTACGCCAAAACGGCACACAATGTTCTTCCACACAAAATGTTGTACTTTGTGCGCTGTGATTTGTGCCACGGGCTCTGCCTCTATCCATTTGGTGAAGTATTCGATGGCAACGATCAAATACTTCATCTGCCTGATCGCCAGTGGAAAGGGGCCCAGGATGTCGATTCCCCATGTATGGAAAGGCCACGGGCTGTATATGGACCGCAACTCTTCTGGCGGCGCCTTGTGCCAGTCGGCGTGCTTTTGGCATTGCTTACACCACTGGGTGTGCCGTGCGCAGTCCTCTTTCACTGTTGGCCAGAAGAAACCTGCGCGTATTACCTTGGAGGCTAAGGATCTTCCCCCTACGTGGCTCCCGCAGATGCCTTCGTGTAGTTCCGCCATTATCCTGGTGCACTCATCGCCACTGACGCATGTTAGGATAGGGTGGGTGAAACCGTGCCTGAAGAGCACCCCATCCACCAAAGTATACCTTGCGGCATTTCTTTTGACTTTTTTACCTTCTTCAGGCTCCACTGGGAGAGCGCCATCCGCCAAGTATCGCTTGTAGGGCGTCATCCAGGTGTCTCCCCTGGTCAGAACGCATACCTGCATCTGCCCTTCTTCGGGCGCGTCCGCGTATGTGCTGATGCGAGGCGTCCTCTGCGTATCCTGGGTCAAAGAGCAATGACTCCTTGGTTTTCCCCTGGATGTATAAATTTGGAGGACGTCCACCCTGTTGTCTTCCACGAATCTACGCGGAGCTTTGAGAATCTCCTGGATCACTGTCCTCTGTCTACCCCCCTTGCCTGAGCTGGTCAGCTTTGCAAGCAGGTCAGTTCTGGCATTCTGCTCTCTCGGGACATGTATCAGCTCAAGAGCGTTAAATGCTCATTTCAGCAACTGGACGTATTTCAGGTACGCCGCCATCTGGGGGTCCTTCGCCTGGAACTCACCCGACACCTGCCCCGTAATCAGCTGGGAGTCGCTCTTCACCAGGAGGTTCTGTGCGCCCATCTCCTTGGCCAGGAGCATTCCTGCTTTCAGGGCTTCATATTTTGCCTGATTGTTGCTTGCCTTGAAAGCAAAGCGCAGGGCTTGCTCGATCAGTATGCCGTCGGGTCCCTCCAAGACTATTCCCGCACCGCTCCCTTGTTGGTTGAAAGAGCCATCAACCGAGAGTAGCCACTGCGAACTCGCCTCCACCTCCTGCTCACCTCCGGGCGACAGTTCCGCTATAAAATCTGCGTACACCTGCCCCTTGATGGATCCTCTAGGCTCGTACTGGATGTCGAATTCTGACAGCTCCACCGCCCAGCGCACCATTCTTCCTGCCACATCGGGTTTCTGCAGCACTTTCTGTATAGGGAGGTTGGTCATCACCACCACCGTAAAGCTGTGGAAGTAATGACGGAGCCTCCTAGCAGAGAACACTACCGCCAGCGCCGCCTTCTCTAGTGCTTGGTACCTCGTCTCAGCCCCCTGTAAGGCCTTGCTTATGAAGTAGATGGGCTTATGACTCTGGTCCTGCTCTTGGACCAACACGGAACTGATGGCCCGCTCCGTTACAGTAAAATATAACCAGAAGGGCACGCCCGCTACCGGCTTACAGAGGACCGGTGGCGTCGCCAGGTACTCCTTCAGCTTAATGAAAGCCGCTTCACATTCATCAGTCCATGCAAAGCGACTGTTTCTCTTGAGGCACTGGAAGTACGGGTGCCCCTTCTCTCCTCCGGCGAAACAAACCTCGAGAGCGCCGCCATCCGCCCTGTCAGCTGTTGCACCTCCTTCACCGACGTCGGGCTCTGCATGGCGATAATAGCCGCACATTTGTCGGGGTTCGCCTCTATCCCCCTCTCGGTGAGCAGGAAACCCAAGAACTTACCGGCCTCTACCCCGAAAACACACTTCTCGGGGTTCAACTTGAGGCGGTACTTGGATATTGTGTTGAACAACTCCTCCAGGTCCGCCATGTGTTGCACCCTATTCTGCGACGCCACCACCATGTCGTCTACATAGGCGTACACATTCCTCCCAAGCATCGGCGCCAGGACCTTGTCCATTAGCCTCTGGTATGTGGCGCCTGCATTTTTCAGCCCGAAGGGCATCACCTTATAGCAGTAACTGCATGTCTCAGTCATGAATGCAGTCTTGCTCTCGTCTCTTGGGTGCATCTTGATTTGGTTGTACCCTGAAAAGGCGTCCAGGAAACTCAGCACGTTGCTGCCGGACGCACTGTCTACCAAGGCGTTGATGCTGGGCAGCGGATACGAGTCCTTTGGGCATGCCTTGTTCAGGTCTGTGAAGTCAACACACATTCTCCACTTTCCGTTTGCCTTTTTCACCAAGACGACGTTGGCGAGCCACTCAGGGTACTGAATCTCCCTGATGTGGCCGGCACTCAGCAACTTCTGCGTTTCGTCTTTCACCACCTGTTGTCGTTCCTCATTGAACTTTCTCCTTCTCTGACGCACGGGGCGGACCGTGGCGTCCATGCTGAGGTGGTGACACAGGAAATCGGGGTCGATGCCTGGCATATCCGAGGCGGACCATGCGAAGGCATCCAGGTGGCGTGAAATCACTTCTGCCACCCCTTCCTGTTCTTCTGGGCTTAGCGAACTTCCTAACTTGAAAGTCTTGCCGCCAATCTCCCTTTCTACGGCGTTAGCCGCAGGCTGCTCCCTGCTATCATCTTCGACGGGCGCCGCCTCTTCCACGGGCGCCGCGTCGTTAGGGCCTTCCTCCATTGGCACATCTGCTTCGGGCATCGCCCTCTCCGCGATGGTCTCTTCAGGCGTCAGCCCAGCGGGCGTCGCCTCAATCATCGTCGCGTCCGCGCTCAGCGGACGTTCATACACCATGAATACGCCTCTCTTCGTTTTCAGGCTGTTTTCATAGCATTTCCTCGCCTCCTCCTGGTCTGACCTGATGACTATCACCCGGCCACTGAGGTCCGGCAGCTTCATCTTCATGTGATGGGTGGAGGACACCGCGCTCAGACGGTTTAACGCCGGTCTGCCCAGCAAAATATTGTAGGCGGAATTAGCGTTCACGACGAGGTACCGGATGCTCTCAGTGCGGGAGGCCTCTCCGTCTGTGAACGTAGTCCTCAACTCCAGGTAGCCCCGGACTTCTACCTGGTTATCCCCGAACCCATACAGGCACCCCGTATAGGGACTCAACAGATCGGGGGACAGCCGTAACTTGTTAAAGGTCGACAGAAACATGACGTCTGCCGAACTCCCTTGGTCGACAAGCACTCTGTGCACCTTCCTTCCGGCTGTGACGACTGAGATGACAACGGGGTCGTTGTCGTGGGGTACCACATCTCGAAGGTCTCTTCTCGTGAACACGATATCCGACTCCCACGGCTCCCCTGAGAGCCTCTCCTCAATCGAATTCACCCCCCTCGCGTATTTCTTCCGCTGGGAGGCGGTGGGTCCCCCCCGGAAAAACCTCCAGCAATGGTGTGGACCTCGCCAAGCACAGGCATCTCGTGTGCTGGTTCATCCACCTACGGCGGCGACAATGTGGCAGTCGTCGTGGGCTCCGCGACGTAGTTCTTCAAAAACCCAGTCCTCACCAGCTCATCTAGCTGGTAGCCCAACGACAGGCAATTGTCAATTTGGTGCCCGAAAGCCTCGTGGAATTCGCACCAAGAGTCTTTACGGGGCCCTAACACCTTGTCGGTCTTCGCCGGTCGCCTCAGCCTCTCAGCTATGTTAGGCACGGCGATTAAATCCTTCAACTCAACCACGAAGTTGTACCTCGCCGGTCTTGCTCTTTCTCTGGCGGGGCGATCGCCCCCTGCTGGGCCCCGGGGCTGGGGCTTTCTGGCCTCATAGGGGCGTCTCGCCTCTGGCTTCTTTCTTCCCGTCGTGGTCTCATTGACCCTGACGGGTTGGGCTCGCGCCGGTCCCCTTGGGCGTGAGGGCACGGTGCTGGTGCGCTTCACACATACCTCCCCTTCAGAAGCAATATGCTTTACCGCCCTACGCCGTAGTTCAGCGAAAGTTCTAGGGCGGTTGCGGATAATGGATTCTCCAAAGGGGCCGGGGCATACGCCTTTCACAAATGCGTACACGATCATAGGCTCCTCTGTTGTACCAACCTTCACGACCTGGGCCCCGAAGCGATTGATATACTCCTTCAGGGTCTCCCCCTGATACTGCTTCACGTCAAACAGATCGTAGGAGACCGGCGGCGGGGCCTTGTTGGCTAAGTATTGTTCCCTGAACAATCGCGACAATTGGCGGAAAGATGTGATATGACCCTCTGGGAGGCTAATGAACCAGTCCATAGCCATCCCGGTCAGGGTGCTCATGAAGAGCTTGCACTTGGTAGCATCAGAACCGCCTATCAGGACCATCTGTGTGTGAAATGCAGCAAGGTGCGTCTCTGGGTCCTCCATCCCGGTGAAGATCACCTTGGGTCCCGCGAACGTGTTCAGAATCGCTGCGTCTAGGATCTCCTGCGAGAAAGGAGTGGAAAACTCCCTTGGTGGGGAATGGTTTTCCATCTCGTCATGTCCAGGGCGCCTCCGATCATTTCTCAGGCCCTGGCGCAACTCCTCATTCACACGGTGGAGCTCTTCGTTCCGCTCATGCGAGGCGTTAAGGTCTGCCTGCATGCGTTCCTGTTCCATTTTCGAATCCGCCATGTCCTGTTGCAGCCCCCTCATTATCTCCAGGACCTGCTGCATGGATAGTTCTGCTGGGGCTACGCGTGCTGCGCTTCGTCTGGTTGGGGCCATCGTCACTCCAACCTCCTTCAACGTTACTGTAACTTGGTAAATTCTCTCGAACTTGTGATGGGACTGATGTTTTATATCTGCCCCACGGTGGGCACCAGATGTTCCGTCCGGTTGACCGGGACGTCTTCGTGCGCGACCTCAACCGTCAGCTAGGGACTCCTTCCCACTGATTGCCTGTGGATTCCTGCAAAAAAGAGGACAAAGAGGCGCCCTAGCGGCCGTTTGCACTCCGACGCTCAAGTCAGCCAGCAAGAAACACCAAAACTATTCACCTCCGTCTCTGAGCACCGCGTATGGCACTCTGAAGGTGGTAAAAAATAATTGTGTACTGTGTATCTGTGTTCTCTCTTTCAGGCAAAAATATTCCTCAGTCCCTTGTTCGTAACTAAATGAAGCACGAGCAAGCAACTAGAGAGCTCTGGTAAATTTGCAGAAAGTTCCCACCCTCTTTCCAACATTCTCCGCGCTATTTAAACTACCCCAGCATTTAAAGCGCCTTAAAGCGCTTTTAATCACAAACGTAACGCACTCATTAAAGCGCTTAATTAGAAAACGTAGCGCATTTAAGACGTTGAAACGCTCGGGAGCCATTATAGTACCTGAATGCTCGAAAGGGAAACTGTATTGAATGACTTTTAATTACCTGGCACCTGACTAAAGGGTGTTTCTATTCTGGTATGGCTGTCGTACACGTGGAGGGCCTCACGACGCCATGACCCCATCTGGGGGCGTTTCTGCCCATCTGGGGACGTCTCTACGTGTGAGTCCTCCTGCTTGGGAGTGCTACTGCGCTAGGGGTGACTTTTTGGGTGCCAACTCATGCACCCAAGTATCTAGTCACTTACTTTGAGAGCGTCTCTGCCTTCCTCTTGTACCCTGCACCCGGCTGCCCTGGGCGTGACCTTCCTCTTGAGTCGTATCTGCCCCACAGGCGTCTCTGGGGCGGCAGGAGCACTTCACGAGTCAGGCTGCCCTTCACTGGTACTATTACTATGGCCTTGAAGCCACCTTTTCCTTCTCTTTATCGCTGCCCCGTGCTATTGGGACCTGAGCCCTTCCCACGGCGTCGCTCCCTCCATGGTCTTTCCTACCCATGGGTATCGGGGAACCGCACCGTGATTGCCTTGCTTCAGCACTGTTTGATCTGGCGACGCCCTGGTTGGGCGACGCCTTGCCTTGGCGACGCTTCCTCTTGGCGTCTCTCCACCTAGGCGACGCCTTGGGTTGACTTTGACTCTCCAGCCGTTGACTTTGACTTTGACTTAGTCGACGCCCCGGATACGGGACGGTACAGTTGTCTATGAGTTTGACTTTGTCATGTTAGGGTCAGATGCATTGAATAATCAATGAGGATGTATGTATTTTTAGGTTGTGAGAGAGAATATAAATACATGCAATATAAAAATGACTTGAATGTTATTGAAAGTGGAAATACGAAATGTAACTGTCATTTTAGATTGCGAGGAGTACTAATAAAAGATACTGAAAGATAGATTATCAAATTATTTTTTATCTTTCATAATCACAACTTTGACAGATAATTTGATAGGTCATCCATATGCTAGTATATTAATACTTGAAGAGAAATCAATGTTTGTTGACATGACAAAAAAATCAAGTAAAGCCTAAAAATATCTTACTAATCTAGTAATAAAATAGCATAATGATATGAATGTTACCATCATACAACAAATTTATAATATCATTAATGAGTAACAAATATTAAAAGGAAGTGATGACTCAAATGTAATAATAATGATAATACTTGAACCAATCATGTAATTTTTTTTCTTTAAATATGGGCACACCAATGTGTCCTTTCATTTTGTTTTAATTTTTATATTATTATTTTACATATTTTCTCTCCTTTTAAATTATATCATTCATTAATTGTTTTTCTTTTCTCTGAAAAAATATTTCGTTAAATTATTGAATATATTTTAAATACACTAATAATAATATTGCTATGGAATCATTAATAATCAATGTGAAACAGTTTTAAATATGATTTAAGCAATTATTGTCACTACAAGGAAATCATGAAATAGAAACCATTTTTTGGATACCAAAATAATTAGTTGTAATAGTGACTAAATTATAGACTATTTTAGAAACTAAAAAAAAATAGTTTTTAAATTAGTTTATATTATTGTTAAATAGTTTCTAAATTGGTATCTAATTAGCAACCAAGATTTTAGAGACCAAATTTAGAAATTAAATAATAGGTAGTTAAAATTTTGGTTGCTAATTAGATACCAATTTAGAAAGTATTTAACAATAATAGAAACTAATTTAGAAACCAATTTTGTTTTAGTTTCTAAAATAGTCTCTAATTTAGTTACTATTACAACTAATTATTTTGGTCTCTAAAAATTGGTTTCTGTTTCATGATTTTCTTGTGGTGTGTAAAAATAAAAGTGAAAATTTATATACAACAACATTTGATTGTAGATTATTTTAAAATTATTGGTTATATTTGATCCTGCCTGTTGACCGGAGCGCTGGAGAATGCCTCGTCAAAGGATCGACGTGCGCACCGCTTATCGCCTTCGTTCCTCCTCTGGATCTACCTCAAGAACCTGCAAAGAAACGACACGGCGCCGCTGCGGCCGATCGCACTCCGACGCTCAAGTCAGTGACGGTATCACCAAATACTAAGAACTAGAACCGTGCAAACTCTCTCTCACAAACAGCTCTGTCACTCGCAAGCGTAAAGTGTATGAACTGAACGTGCGTACCTCAGAAAGTTCGTTAAGAGCTCTTATATACCTGGTGATTTTCTCTCTCCTGGCAGTTACAGACTTGGACACGTGGCTTGTATCCAACTGTACACGTGCCATCATCTGGAGGCTCCCTGACTTGGCGCCGCTTCTACTCTCATTTTGGCTAAGTTACGTATGCATGGTACTGCCCAGTGCACAGCAAACTTAGGAGTGCGATCTCTACTGAAACTGGCGAGTTAGGGCCTTCATACACCTTCCCTGTGGTCTCGCCGGCCGCCTTCATAATTTGCTTCTCCTTCATCTCCGGCGATGTGCTTGTTCTGGCGATCTCCGACTGCTTGGTCGCCCGAGTCTGCATCTGGCGACTTCACCCTCAACCTGGCGATCGCCTATTCTGGCAAACTGGAGATCGGAACACGCCAACTTGACAATCGGCGACTACACGTGCCTCCCGACCTCCTTCCTAACTGCCAACCTGGCGCCCTGTCGACACGCCTATATTGTAGCAGGGTGCCACGTCATCATACCCGACCACCAGGGCGGTACACAAGCCCCCCAGTCTTAAGCGAAGACTTGTCTAGCGAAAAGACTGAAAAAGCCTTCGTTAACACCGGTCTACGTGGCATTCACGCAGAATTCCAAGCGATAGTACTTTCTGCTGCTCTGACGCTTCACCAAACCCTTCGCGCATCGTTCGACACGTGGCTTTCATCAACGGCTATCTTCATCTGCCGTTAGCGCTTCCCAAAACCATTTCGAAAACCCTTAAACCCATTACGTTCCACTGTTCCATCACTTTCTTCTTGCTTGCAAAACACTCTAACTTCCTTCTGCGAAACTCTCGACGCTCTTCAAAGCTCCAGATCACCATCTTCCTCCCTCGTCTTCCTGATCATTGAAAGGTAATTACTTTCCTTCATCTGCTGGGTTTCCTTGCATTTTCACCGATTTGCATCATCCTGTAACTGCCTGGTGCATACGCTGTGGGTCGTTTCTTCATTTCTCTTCTGCGTAACTTAGGGCTTTGTCGATCGTCGCAACGAACTCACATTCGTTCGTCGTTTCACCTTCCTTCCGTGACTGAGTCAGCCCCTGTAATCCCCTGATCGCTTTTTTCTTTCTTCTTCGTTTGCAGTTGCTATCATGACTTGCACGAAGATCACCCCGAACCCCCCTCCATCAGCACGAAACCCTTCTTCACAAGCGCACGACCCAACCCAAGTTCGTAGCGCTTCTTCTTCGCAGGCTGAGAGGCCTGCATCTTCCAAAACCGCTCTGGCCCAGGCGACTCCACCTAACGCTGGAGGAGCCCCCGTGCCTCTGCCAGACTTCAAAACACTATACCCTTGGGCCACCCCAACTCTTCTAAAGGAGACCTCGTCGGTGAACACTGCGGGAGCAGTTTTGCGGGTGACAAAGGGGGACGAGGCCTATCAATCGTTTCACAAGGAGCACGATGAAAGGATGATGGTGTTGCCTTGCCCCGCCGCCCTGCCAGTATGCGCTGATGACAAAGTGAGCGCCGACGGGCCCTTTTGCTTCGTTTACACAACTTTCTTCAAGAAAGTCAAACTCAGATTTCCCCTCACCCGATTCGAGAGGGAACTCTTGACCGAGCTCAACATCGCTGTCGCCCAGCTTCACCCCAACAGCTGGGCGTTTGTTCGAGCCTTTCAGATAACTTGCGACCACCTGGGGCTGCCTGCGTCGGTGGACGTGTTTTTGTTTCTTTTTGAGGCCAAGCATCCAGGAGACCGCCTGTGGGTCAGCCTGAATGCCATTGCTGGGAGATCCATTTTTACCATCTTCCAGCAATCATACAAAGATTGGAAAGGGAAGTTCATCCAGGTACGCGCAAACGATAAAGACACTTCCCTTCTCGACGGTTTCCCCTTGTACTGGGTGGACAAGGGGAAAAAGGAATCCAAGAGCTGCTTCAGGAGGCCCAGGAGTCCTGACAGCATGGGAGCTTTGGATCGAGACCTCTGCCTATTCTGGAAGAGGGTGTCGGATGCCAACATAACATTCTTGACCCCCACCCTGATCTCCTTCGAATTCTTTGAGGACCAACTAGAATTCCAGATAGGTTTGGACACTACACCCTTGTTATGATATTGCTTCTGATACTGCTTCTGGGCGTCTTGTGCGATACGCACAAGACTTTGGTTTTTGCCTTTTCTGCATATACCTGTTTTGCTGTTTCATTGCCTCATACACCCATCTCTTTCTTCTCTGAGCTAACTCATGCATTTTCGTTTCATGCAGATAATATGTTGGGTAAAAACATGCTCGCCGACTTGAAGGCGCTCGCCCGAAACCACGGGTTGGCGACCGGTTCCCAGACGGTTCCCAACTCGGCGGTCGAGAAGGCTATTGTTCATGGGCGATCACCGCCTAAGGAACCCACCCAGCGAAAGAAGCTGGTCCTTAAGAGGCCAAAACGAAGAGCCCCCCAAGTCGTCCAAGAGGAGGAGGAAGAGGACGACGAGGTCACTGAGGATGGCCTCGTTACTAAGAAGAAAAGGGTGGCACCACCTTCACCACCTGCCCCACCCCCTCTTCCAGCTTCAACACCACCATCAACACCTGCTCCTCCTCCCTCATCGCCAACACCTCCAGCCCCTTCACCACCAGTCCAAGCGATTCCCCTGGCCACCGCGCTACCAGCAGCTGAGGCTCAAGAGCCAAATTTTCTGGAGGACCCTGCAAGTGCCTCTACGCCTCTCATCTCAGCTGGAGGGGGCCCCCCTTCAAATGCTTCAGCTGCAGAGAACGTTCCGACCGGGGATGAGGTTGCTCACACCTCTCCAATCCTAATTACCGAATCCCCGGTTGCGTCGCCACGCCAGGAAGCAAACATTGAAAACCCTGCTAAGGAAGGTGGCGGCGAGAACCCTCAACAAGCCCCCCTGGCGCCTCTCCAAGCTTCAAACCTTTCCCTCGAAGTCACAAGAATGTGGGAACCTCTGACTGCCAAACTCAAAACCATAGCAGAGGATATCCCATCAATCATAACGAGGGCTGTGGAGAGCTCCACCAGGAGGCTCCAAGACGATCTCTACCACCTCAAGACCGAAAACAGCACAATGAAGGTTGAGGTGGAGAAGGTGGCATTCAGCCTGACGCTCGCGGAAATGGAACACTCCCGAGTAGAGGATGCCCTAAATACCGAGCTTAGGCTTGCGCGCAAGGAAGCTGCTGACCTTCGCCGCAAAGTCCATGAACTTGCCCAAGAAAAAGTTGAACTAGAAAGCAAGATCGTGCCTCTGCGCACCAAGGCGAGCGACCTGGAGGCTCACATTCAAGCTGACGCCGCCAGGGTGCAAAAGCTGGAGCAGAGGTCGATTGACCGCGAGAAGCTACTTGGGCAAGTAGAGAAAGCGAGGGACGACACCATGGCTGATCTCGCCGAGGCAAACAAGGAGAAAGGGAAAATGGCTGCTGAGTTGGCCCAAGCTCAAACAGAATCCAAGAAGGTTACTGACGACCTTCTCCATGCTCAAGAGACCAACAAACAACTCCAAAAACAGGTTGAAGAGCAGGAGCAGCAGAACAAAGAGCTCAAGGAACAGGCTGAAGGACTTCAAGGGCAATTTGAAGAACTTAAGCTGAATTCTGCTCAGATTCTGACTGCTGGATTCGAAGCCGCTCGGGAGCAATTCGCATGCTTATTCCCTGATCTCGACCTCAGCATGGTGTCGTTAAACAACGAAGTAGTGGATGGAAAGGTCGTTCCCGCCGAAGACTCAACCAACTCCACCCCATCTGCTTCTTTATAATTTCACTTGTATTTACCTTGTAAAAACTTTTGCATATGCGTTTTGAACAGATACTTATTTCAATTGCTGAACTTGGATATTCTCTCACTTGACTTCTTTTAAACGCTTTAGCCTTCTTGGTATGTTTAACTTTGCCGGATTTAACTTAGTGATTTTGCGAACGCGACCTTTGACGTAACCGCCTCGAGCCAACTCAAACTTAAGCAAAAAATCACCTTAGACAACTTGTACTCTTAAGGCAACTAACCTCGTTACAGGAATACCCTTCAAGCAGCGAACTGTAACTTAATCATTGGCTCGAATAACGTCCCACTCAACCTGCTTTATCAAACAAGTCTCACAAACTTCTCGCCGTCGTTTGAACCTTTCCCGACCGCCAAGACCCCTTGGTGACATCAGCTTTTTCTAGCCTCATGCTTTGGCAATCGTTTCTTTATCTGGGGCAGAAGCGCCCTTTGGAATCTTCCTTTGCCCTCCTGAACTTCAAAGCAAAAGAACGGCTGGCTAGGCGTTCTCTTCGAACCTACCTTAGCCACCTTTCAAGCTTCTTCCGCCCTCTTCGCCATACCTGAACTCGTTCGAGACGAGAAGGATTTTATCTTGCCTATGCTCGCACGCAAGCGAGAAGGTCTTTTAACTCGCCTGAACTCGCTCATCGGCGAGAAGGGCTTTTACTCGCCTGAACTCGCTCATCGGCGAGAAGGACTTTAAATGGCCTTAACTCGCTCGACGGCGAGAAGGACTTTGTCTGGTGCCTCAACTTGCCCAGGGTGTACATCTCCTCCCCCCTGGATGCACTGAGGGCCTCTTCTTTCTCTCGCCTGCACTCGCTCGACGGCGAGAAGGTCTTTAATGGGCCTTAGCTCGCACAACGGCGATAAGGACTTTGTATGGTGCCTCAACTTGCCCAGGGCGTACATCTCCTCCCCCCTGGATGCACTGAGGGCCTTTCTCTTTCTCGCCTACGCTCGCTCAACGGCGAGGAGGTCTTTTAACTTGCCTCGACATTGCCCCAGGAGTTACATCTTCTCGCTCCCAGAAACACGGAGGACTTTTCTCTTTCTCGCATGCGCTCGCTCAACGGCGAGGAGGTCTTTAACTTGCCTCAAAACGCGCGAGGGCGTTGAGGTCTTTCATCTGGTGCCTCCGATCGCCGAAAGACGATGAGGACTTAAAAACTTAACTGGTGCCTCTAATCGCCGAAAAACGATGAGGACTTAAAACTTTTTAGAAAGCACGCGATATATCTTTTCTTGCCTTAAATCATGTACGAATGACAAGGTCTTTCTTCAAAACTTTCGAAAATAGCACACATGCAATCTGAAAACACCTTATACTTCGAAAACTCTTCTTTTATTGGGTGGCCTCATTAAAAACCCTCCTTAGGGAAAAAAGAGTGCCCCCTTGAAACTGTTTTAACAGAGACATTGTAATATAACATTTGTGTTTGTCTTTACTTACAAAGCTCTCAACTATAGTACAACTTCAGGTGTGTGGCGTTCCAGGTACGAGGGATCGCCCCTCCTTCCAGCGTCTCTAAGCGGTAGGCTCCGTTCCCGAGCGCCTCGGTTATTCTGAACGGTCCAGTCCACTTGGGTGATAGTTTATTCTCCATCTCGTACTGGTGGGCCTTCCTCATCACCAGATCGCCTTCTCTAAACTGCCTTGGCATCACCTTTGAGTTGTACCTTCGCTCGACCCTTCTCTTCACCGCCTCAGCCTTCAGCCTTGCCTCCTCCCTGACTTCATCCAGCAGATCCAGGTTCAGCCTTCTCTCTTCATTCGAGTCTTCCTCTACAAAGTTCTGGAATCTCAGCGAGCTCTCCTGGATCTCGACTGGAATCATGGCATCGCACCCATAGACCAAGCTAAACGGGGTCTCATGGGTTCCTGACTGCTCGGTGGTGTGGTACGCCCAGACTATTCGGGGCACTTCCTCAGCCCAACTTCCCTTGGCTTTCTCAAGCCTTCTCTTCAAACCTCTCAACAACACCCGATTAGCTGACTCCACCTGGCCATTCGTCTGAGGGTGCTCGACGGATGCAAACACTTGTTGAATTCCAACCCCTTCGCAGAGCTTTTTCAACAGGTGGCTTGCAAACTGCATCCCATTATCTGATACCAGGCGCTTAGGCACTCCAAACCGGCACACAATGTTCTTCCACACAAACCCTTCGATCTTGTGCGCGGTGATCTGAGCCACTGGTTCTGCTTCAATCCACTTAGTGAAATACTCAATTGCCACCACCAAGTACTTCATCTGCCTGATCGCCAGTGGAAAAGGTCCCAGGATGTCGATTCCCCAAGTATGAAACGGCCAAGGGCTATAGATCGACTTCAACTCCTCGGGAGGTGCCTTGTGCCAATCGGCGTGCTGCTGGCATTGTTTGCAGCACTGGGCATACTTCTTGCAATCTTCTCTCATGGATGGCCAATAGTAGCCTGCACGGAGAGTCCTCGCGGCCAGAGCTCGACCCCCGACGTGACTTCCACATATTCCTTCGTGGAGCTCTGCCATAATTCTCGTGCACTTCTCGCCGTGTATACACTCCAGGAGTGGGTGAGTGAACCCAAACCTGTACAGATCGCCATCAATCAATGTATACTTGGTGGAATTTTTCTTTACCTTCCTAGCTTCCGTTGGATCCAGCGGGAGGAGACCATCTGCCAAGCACCGCTTGTACTGTGTTATCCAAGTGTCTGGCTCATGGGTGGCGCAGACCTGCATCACGTCCACCTTCTCCCCTCGACATGCTCTAATTCTCGGCGATCTCAGAGTTTCCTGCGTCAAAGACTTATGGCTTCTCGCTGCTCTCTCCGTCGACTTGCTTATCTGAAGGACCAGGTGATCTGCTACAAATGCCCTCGGCGTCTTCAGAGTTTCTTGGGTCACCGTCCTCTGCCTACCCCCCTTGCCTGAACTGGCGAGCTTAGCAAGCAAGTCAGCTCGGGCATTCTGTTCTCGGGGCACATGTACCACTTCAAAAGAGGCAAAGGAACTCTTCAATTCCTGCACATACGCCAAGTAAGCCGCCATTTGTGGATCTTTAGCCTGGAACTCGCCTGTTACTTGCCCTGTGACTAGCAGCGAGTCACTCTTAGCCATTAGCACCCTAGCTCCCATCTCCTTGGCCAGCAGAATCCCGGCGATCAGCGCCTCCTACTCTGCTTGATTGTTGCTGGCTTTGAAGGCGAATCTCAACGATTGTTCGATCAGCACGCCGTTGGGTCCTTCCAATATGACTCCAGCACCGCTACCCTGCTGGTTCGACGATCCATCCACTGATGAGAGCTCGACTACAAAATCTGCAAAGATTTGCCCCTTGATCGGGCCTCGGGGCTCATATTTAATGTCAAATTCTGACAACTCCACTGCCCACTTCACCATTCTTCCCGCAACGTCAGGTTTCTTCAAGACCTTCTGGATGGGCAGGTCAGTCATCACCAGTATTGTGAAGCTGTGGCAGTAGTGGCGCAACCTCCTCGCCGAAAACACCACAGCCAGCGCAGCCTTCTCCAGGGCCTGATATCTCGTTTCTGGGCCCTGCAGCACCTTGCTCACAAAATAAATAGGCTTCTGAGCCTGATCTTGATCCTGGGCGAGCACCGCACTCACCGCCCTCTCAGTCACAGCGAAGTACAACCTGAGAGGGATTCCCGCCAGCGGTTTGCACAGAACCGGCGGGCTCGCCAGATATTCCTTCAGCTTGACGAAAGCTTCCTCGCACTCTTTCGTCCAAGCGAACTTGTTATTGCGCCGCAGACACTGGAAATAGGGATGCCCCTTTTCTCCGCTAGCGGATACGAAGCGAGATAGGGCTGCCATCCGACCTGTCAGCTGCTGGACTTCTTTCACCGTAGCCGGGCTTCTCATCGCCAAAATGGCGGCACACTTGTCCGGGTTAGCTTCTATTCCTCTTTCAGTCAAGAGAAAACCCAAAAATTTTCCAGCCTCCACGCCGAAAATGCATTTCTCCGGGTTAAGCTTCAACTTGAACTTGGCGATCGTCGTGAACAATTCTTCCAAGTCTGCAACGTGCTTGCTCTTCTCCTGCGAGGTCACGACCATGTCATCGACGTAAGCTTGCACGTTCCTTCCCAGCATTGGTGCAAGTACTCGATCCATCAGCCTCTGGTACGTGGCCCCCGCGTTCTTCAGCCCAAAGGGCATCACCTTATAGCAGTAGCACGACCTCTCCGTCATGAAGGCTGTTTTCTCTTCATCCATGGGATGCATCTTCATCTGATTATAGCCCGAGAAGGCATCCAGGAAACTCAGCAGCTTGCACCCTGCAGCACTGTCAACCAAGGCATCAATGCTTGGTAAAGGATACGAATCCTTCGGGCAAGCTTTATTCAGATCGGTGAAATCGACGCACATGCGCCATTTCCCGTTGCTCTTCTTCACCAGTACGACGTTCGCCAACCATTCAGGGTACTGGACTTCCCTGATGTGGCCTGCAGCGAGGAGTTTCTGGGTTTCGTCCCTGATCGCCTGCCTCCTCTCTTCGTTGAATTTCCTTCTCCTTTGTCGCACTGGTCTCACCATGTTGTCCATCGCCAGATGATGGCACAGAAAGTCGGGATCAATCCCGGGCATGTCCGAGGCGGACCATGCAAACGCGTCCAGATGCCGCTCAATCACCTTGGCGATCTGGTCCTTGAGATCGACTTCCAGAGATCTTCCCAGTTTGAAGATTTTCCCTCCGATCTCCTTTTCGAGCCACTGCTCGACAGGTTTGGGCCTGGATTCTCTGGCGATCACCGCCCTGGCGATTCCCTGTTCCCTTGCTTCCTCAGGGCGATTCCGCGCCTCTTCTTCCTCCAGGCCAGCATACCTCTCCCCCAGCTCAGCATCTACCATCTCTACATCCCTTCCGGCGGCCTCCTCTGTTACCGGCGGTCTGGGCCTCACACCGGGAGGCGGGGGTGGTCGTTACATAGCTCACTGATCTTTTATTTTTCAGGCTATTCTCATAGCACCTTTTTGCTTCTTTCTGATCAGACTTTATTGTGATCACCACCCCTTCCATCGATGGCAACTTCACCTTCATGTGCCGTGTCGACGGAATGGCACCTATCCTGTTAAGAGTGGGCCTTCCCAACAGGATGTTATACGCTGAGGGGGCGTTTACGATGAGGTACTTGATTTTCTCCGTCCTCGACCCAGCCTCACCGGTAAACGTGGTTCTCAGCTCAATGTACCCCCTGACCTCCACCTGGTCGCCAGCGAACCCATACAAGCACCCTCCATAGGGCCTTAGCTGGTCAAGGGGCAATTCCAGCTGCGTGAAAGTCGGCCAGAACATCACGTCTGCCGAGCTTCCTTGGTCCACCAGAACTCTGTGGACCTTCCTTCCCGCCGTGATCACGAAATAACAATGGGATCGTTGTCATGAGGCACAACGTCCCGAAGATCCTGCTTGGTGAACGTAATGTCCACTTCCGGCGAGTGATCTTCAAACATGTCCACTGACATCACCGATCGCGCATACTTTTTCCTCTGCGATGCGGTGCATCCACCACCTGAGAAACCCCCTGCAATGGTGTGGATTTCCCCATGGATAGGCATCTCGTGCTGTTGGGCTTCTCCACCTGCCGGCTGGGAACTCGACGCTCCTCCGGTCCTTCTGTCCAGCAGATAGTCGTTTAGGAACCCGCTCTTAACCAGATCGTCGAGTTGGTATCCTAAAGACAAACACGAGTCCAGGTTGTGGCCAAAGCACTGGTGGAATTCGCACCAAACGTCCGGCTTTGATCCCAGCACCTTGTCGCCCACCTTCTCGGGCGCCTTCAACCTAGCAGATATGTTAGGGATAGCGATCAGGTCCGCTAGTCCCATGACGAATTTGTGCTTAGGCGGGCGATTGTACTCTCGGCGTGCTGGTTGTTGGCGTGCTGGTGGTTGGCGTGCTGGTGGTTGGCGCGCTTGGCTTCTTCCCTTATTTCTCCTATCGTAAGGATAGCGAGTCCTTTGGTCTTTTCTGGCCGCTGCGGCCGTTTCCAGCACTCTCTGCGGCTGGATCCTGGTCTGGGCGCGTGGTCTGGCGGGAGCCACGCTGCCTCTCTTCTCGGCGACTTCACTCTCGTCGGCGATGTGGGCCACCGCTAGTCGCCTGACTTCAGCAAATGTCGCTGGATGAGCCCTGATCAAGGCCTCGCAGAATGGCCCTGACTGCACGCCCTTCTTGAAAGCATAGACCAGCATTTCTTCATCCTTGGCCGGCGATCTGACCATCTGCGCTCCGAAGCGATTGAGGTAGTCTCTGAGGGACTCCCCATGGTACTGCCTTATATCAAACAGATCATAGGACACCCTGGGCGGTGCCTTATTCACAATGTACTGCTCGACAAAGATTTTCGAGAATTGCTGAAAATTAGTTATGTGGCCATTAGGTAGGCTCATGAACCACTCCATCGCCGTTCCCTGGAGCGTGCTCACGAACATCTTACAGTAGACAGCGTCCAACCCTCCCGACAGCATCATCTGCGTATGGAACGTAGTCAGATGAGCTTCTGGATCCTCCACGCCGGTAAAAACAGCTTTAACCGGAACCACGCTCGTGGGAATTGGCGTGTCGGTAATCGCCTGAACAAAAGGCATTGGGAAAACACGAGGCGGCGTCGACGGTGCCACCTCTTCAGCAGAAGAACGACCCTGCTGCTCCTGGAGAGCTCGACGCAGCTCCTCAGCTACCTTGCTGAGCTCCTCATTCCTGGCGCGGGAGGCGACCAGGTCCTCATGTATCCTCGCCTGCTCCACGCGCGAGGCTTCCACAGTCGCCTGCAACGAGCGCATCATTTCTGCCATCTGCGCCATGGTCATGGCGGCGTCGCCTTCAGCGGCGACGGGAGCCACGGGACTGGAACGATTGCTTCTCATCTTTCTCATTAACTTCAGCGAACCACAAGAATACAGCAAACAACACTTCCACACGATCGAAACAGCGATCAATCGGAGAAAACTCAAGAAACTGCGCAAGAACCCAAGAACACCGCAAACCTTCGCAGAAAACCACCAAGGAACTCGAACTTCCACCAGACAGATTGCGCGCAAGCAACAAAAGACCTCACTCCGCCGATTGAAAGCTAAACAAACGGTACAAAACACGAACTCACCGAACGAAACTCAAAGAAACTGCACACGACGGTTGCACCAGCACACAACCGCGCAGAAAACCTCAAAAACTTCCACGAACTCGCGCTGTGGATGGGAGCACGTTTTACACTGCCCCACGGTGGGCGCCTGATGATCCTGCCTGTTGACCGGAGCGCTGGAGAATGCCTCGTCAAAGGATCGACGTGCGCACCGCTTATCGCCTTCGTTCCTCCTCTGGATCTACCTCAAGAACCTGCAAAGAAACGACACGGCGCCGCTGCGGCCGATCGCACTCCGACGCTCAAGTCAGTGACGGTATCACCAAATACTAAGAACTAGAACCGTGCAAACTCTCTCTCACAAACAGCTCTGTCACTCGCAAGCGTAAAGTGTATGAACTGAACGTGCGTACCTCAGAAAGTTCGTTAAGAGCTCTTATATACCTGGTGATTTTCTCTCTCCTGGCAGTTACAGACTTGGACACGTGGCTCGTATCCAACTGTACACGTGCCATCATCTGGAGGCTCCCTGACTTGGCGCCGCTTCTACTCTCATTTTGGCTAAGTTACGTATGCATGGTACTGCCCAGTGCACAGCAAACTTAGGAGTGCGATCTCTACTGAAACTGGCGAGTTAGGGCCTTCATACACCTTCCCTGTGGTCTCGCCGGCCGCCTTCATAATCTGCTTCTCCTTCATCTCCGGCGATGTGCTTGTTCTGGCGATCTCCGACTGCTTGGTCGCCCGAGTCTGCATCTGGCGACTTCACCCTCAACCTGGCGATCGCCTATTCTGGCAAACTGGAGATCGGAACACGCCAACTTGACAATCGGCGACTACACGTGCCTCCCGACCTCCTTCCTAACTGCCAACCTGGCGCCCTGTCGACACGCCTATATTGTAGCAGGGTGCCACGTCATCATACCCGACCACCAGGGCGGTACAATATTTTAAATAATTAAATTTTAATATTGAAAATTGATGTTTTTATAAAATTATTTTCCGTTTATCTAATAGAAAAATATTAAGATAATATAATAGAGAATTAAAAATTAAAGTTGGTTATGTAAAAAAAATAATCTTGATCATCCTCGGAATTCAATTAATCAAAATCAACGAGTAACATAATCAATTGAAGGGAAACAAACTATAATTATAAATTAGGGCATAAGGAAAGTTGTATAGTGTAGTCTTCTCAAAATAATTTAGCAACACAAATTAAAATCATGTAACAACGGAAGCAAAATATTCATTTTAAAGAAATAAAGAAAAAAAATACATAAATTCACTTTCTATTTATAGTTCACAGTTTTTCTCCTCTCCAAAGCTACAAGAAAACTTAAGATGTAATAAGAAAAAACTAAAAACTATATTTTAGAGTAAAAGTCTAACAAATCAAGTGTTATATATTAGGATATATAAATAAAATAAAATATTAGCATCATTGTGCTATTTTTCTATTTCAAATTATAGGATGTAAATGTAAGGCATATTATATTACTTGTGGATTTTTTTAAGGAGTCAAGAAAAATATTTGAAGATAATAAATATAAAAATAATTTATTATATTAAATGCATCATTGTATTTATAAGTCATAAATTTATTATTATCTTCTTTATTATTAAGGATTTTATTTATTTTGATGTAATCTAAAACTTTCAACTCGTACTTAAATATAAAACTAAACTCATATATATGCATTTATGGTCCAAACCTGTTCAATGTTGATAAAAATACTCATTTTGATGATAAATAATATCTGATTTTTAATTTTTTATACTTAATTTCCTTGTCTTCATTTTGAATTATCAACGCTCTATTTTGAAATTATTTTCTTTTAAAACAATATTTAATAAATATTATATATATAAATACATATTTGAAATAAGTTAATATTAGAAACTGCTAAAAAAATCATTAAATAATATCTGAGGTATTGTCCGTTTTAGAAGTCAAGTCACGATTTTGTCCTTAAAAGACGTTTCAGTAGGTTAGAGGAAGAAGGAGTATATAAATTATCATTGACTTCGACTCCTCCTAAGCGATAAAATTATATTAGCGATACCGAAACAAAACTAATTTTAGAAATAAAAAATAATTAGTTGTTATATAAATTAAATAATATTTTAAAGACTAAACAAATTATTGACATCTAAATAATTTTTTAAAATTAGTATTTAATTAGGTAGGAAAGATTTAACTACCACTTAATTTAAAAACTAAAGTTTTTGTAGCTAATTAAATACTAATTTAGAATCTAATCTATAATTTTAATCAATTTTATCAATAACTTGTTTAGTTTTTACAATAGTATCTAATTTAATTAATATACTAATTAGTTTTATCTTTAAAATTATTTTTTATTTAATAATTATTTTTAATGTAAACTAAGAACATTTGGATGAAATGAAAAAACAATCATAATAATATATATAAAAAAGCCTATTTAACCTAAAACATATATCATCCTTTTAGTGGCGTTAGAAGATGTTAGTTTCCAAAAATATATAAATGATTACTTTTTATTTATGGAGACGTATATATCACGATTACTCGTATTTGGTCGGTAAAAAGTGGGTCGGGTTGGCTCGCTCCGCATAGAATCTGCAGACTAATTTTTGTAGTTCGTCCTGTATAAGGGTTGGCCTGCGGATTTGCCGGCCAGCCCGCATAAGAAATGTTTTTTTAAAAAAATAATTTTCTAAATAAAAACTTTGAATTTTTATTATTTGGATTCATTAGGGGAATGGTCTCATAATATTATTTTCACGACACATGCGTAGTAAGATGTTATTAAATATGGAATGTGAAATATGAGGCTACATGAAGAAAATATGAAGGTGCAAAAAGAAAAATTCTATATTTTAAAGTTATGTGGATTATACAGGCTAACTCGTCCCACCCCATCTTTCCCTGCACTTAGCTCACGCGAGTTGTGAATTATGCAAAACGGACCTAAATGGACCAACAAGATAAAATAAACAACTTGATCCTGCCTGTTGACCAGAACGTTGAAGCTTGCCTCGTCAAACTTGGATCGACGTGTGCGCCGCGTCAACCTCCGTCCTTCGTCACAATCCACCTCAAGAACCTGCAAAAGAACAGAGCGGCGCCGCTGCGGCCGATCGCACTCCAACGCCCAAGTCAGTGACCGAACCACCAAATACTAAGTGTAACACTCAAGAACTCTCAAGGAACCGTGAACCAGTTCTCTCTCTCAGTATACTCAAGAACTCGCAAGCGTAAAGAAGACAATCTGAACGTGCGTACCTCAGAAGTTCGTTGGGAAACCCTTATATACCTGGGCACTTTCTCTCTCCTGGCAGTTACGCACCTGGACACGTGGCTCGCATCCAGCCGTACACGTGCCATCATCTGGAGCCTCCTTGACTTGGGCGCTGCTTCTGACTCTCTTTTGGCTAAGTTACTCATGCATGATACTACTCAGTGCATAGTTGCCTTGGAGCGCGATCTCTACTGGGATTGGCGAGTTAGGGTGCCTTCGTATACACCTTCCCTGTGGTCTCGCCGGCCGCCTTCATAATCTGCACCACCTTCATCTTCGGCGATGTGCTTGCTCCGGCGATCTCTAATCACTTGGTCTCCTAAGTTTACATCTGGCGACTTCATCTTTAACCCGGTGACCGCCGGTTCTGGTGTGCTGGTGATCGGAGCACGCAAACTTAATAAGTGGCGACTTCACGAGCCCCCCGACTTCCTTCCCTTCTGCCAGCAAGGCGTCTCGTCAACACGCCTATACAATAGCTTGATGCCACGTCATCATTTCCGACTACCAGGGCGGTACACAAGCCCCCCAGTCTTAAGCAAAGACTTGTCCAGCGAAAAGACTAAAGGAGTCACGTCAATACCGATCTACGTGGCACTGGCGCAGAATTCCAAGCGGTTGTACTTTCTGCTTTTCTGACGCTCCACCAAACACTCCTCCCATCGCTCGACACGTGGCTTCATCAACGGTTACCTTCAATTGCCGTTTGCGCTTCCCAAACTTATTCGAAAAACCTTTAAACCCATTTCGTTCCACTGTTCCATCACTTTCTTCGTATTCTCAGACGCTTCAACTTTCTTTTGCAAAAGCTCTCAACGTTCTTCAACCTCCTGAATCACCAACTTCCTTCATCACTTTTTCGATCATAAAAAGGTACTTCCTTTACTTCTTCTGCTGGTTTTTCCTGCATTTTAACCGATTCGCATCATCCTTTAACTGTCTGGTGCATACGCTGTGGGCTGTTTTCTCTGTTTCTCCTTTCTCGTAACTTAGGGCTTCGTCTTCGTTACAACGAACCTTCGTTCGTTCGTTATTCACCCCTCTTTCACGATCGAGTCAGCCTCTGCGAACCCTGATCACCTTTTCTTTTCTTCTTCCTTTGCAGATGGCTCGCTCAAAGATCACCCTAAATCCTCCTCCCTCGTCTCGAAACCCTTCATCTCAAGCACACAACCAACCGCGAGCACCTGGTGCTTCCTCTTCCCAGGCTGAGAGGCCTGCACCCTCCCTCTCTAACCTGGCTCAGGCCACTCCCCCTGTCGCCGGAGGAGCCTCCGTTCCCTCCCCAGATTTCAAAAAATTGTACCCATGGGCCACCTCGACTTTGTTGAAGGAAACATCTTCTGTAAACTCTGCTGGGGCAGTTCTTCGTTTGAAGAAAGGGGACGAGCCTCACCTATCGTTCCACAAGGAGCACGACGAAAAGATGATGGTGCTACCTTGCCCTCCCGACTTGCCAGTGTGCGTCGACGACAAAGGGAACACCGGCGGGTTGTTCTGCTTCATATACACCACCCTGTTCAAGAAGGTGAAACTTAGGTTTCCCTTCACTCGCTTTGAAAGAGAGCTACTTACTGAGCTCGACATCGCCGCCGCCCAGCTCCATCCCAACAGCTGGGCGTTCGTGCGGGCCTTCCAGATTATGTGCGACCACTTGGGGCTGCCAGCGTCAGTGGACGTCTTTCTCTTCCTCTTCGAGGCCAAACACCCGGGGATCGCCTGTGGGTGAGCCTCAATGGGATTGCTGGGAGGTCAATCCTCTCTATCTTCCAGCAATCCTACAAAGACTGGAAGGGCAAGTTTGTCCAAGTGCGCCCGAACGACAAGGACGCCTCACTGCTCGACGGTTTCCCCTTGTATTGGGTAAACAAGGGGAACAAAGAGTCCAAAGGCAGCTTCAGGAGGCCAAGGAGTCCTGATAGCATGGGTGCCTTGGACAAGGACCTATGCTTCTTCTGGAAGAGTGTGGCAGACGCCAACATTACTTTCCTCACTACCACACTCATCTCCTACGAGTTCTTCGAAGATCAACTCGAAGTTCGCATAGGTTAGAACTCACCTCAACGTTTAAGTCTTTACTTTGACATTATCTCTGTTAACTGTTTCTGGGCGTCTTGTGCGTTGTGCACAAGACTTTGGTTTTATTTTCTGCATCTCTTATCTGCTTTTGCTGCACACTGACTTATGCGTTTATTTTTCTCTCCGAGCTAACCCATGCATCTTTGCTTTATGCAGATCGTATGTTGGGCCAGGGCAAACTCACTGAACTGAGGGCGCTCGCCCGATCCCACGGGTTGGCTTCGGGTTCCCAAACCGTGCCAAACTCTGGGGTGGAGATCGCCGCTGCACAGGGCAGATCGCCACCCAGAGGCCCAACTTCCTCCGAGGCCCAGCCCGCCAACCAGCGCAAGAAACTTATCCTCAGGAAACCAAAGAGGAAAACCCCTCAAGTGGTTCATGAGGAGGAAGAAGAAGACGACGAGGCGACTGAAGATGGCCTCGTCACCAAGAGGAAGAGGGTGGCGCCTTCTTCACCATCAGCTCCACCTCCACTTCCAACATCAACACCGCCATCCACACCAGCTCCGCCTCCAACATTGCTTCCCCCACCAGCTCCCGCCTCGCCAGTCCAAGCGATTCCATTGGCGTCTGCGCCTCCTGTGGTTGAGGCCGCCGAAGCCAACTTCTTGGAGAACCCCCCGAGCGCCTCCACGCCTTATGTATCAGCGGGAGGGGATCCTCCTTCAAATGCTTCAACCGCAGGGGCTGCTCCAGTCGGGGATGAGGGTGCTCACAACTCTCCAATCCTCATCACCGAATCCCCGACGTCGCCACCACGCCAAGAAGCACTCACTGAGCAACCAACTCAAGAAGGTGGCGGCGAGAACCAACAACAAGCCCCCCCGGTGCCTCCACCAGCAAACCTCTCTCTTGAGGTCAAAAGGGTGTGGGAGCCCTTCTCAGCAAAACTGAAAATGATGGCGGAGGACTTCCCCTCCATCATATCTAAAGCTGTGGAGAGTTCTACCAGGAAGCTCCAAGATGACCTCTTCGCACTCCGAACTGAGAATAGCACCATAAGGATTGAGGCGGAGAGGTTATCTTGCAATCTTACACTCGCCGAGATCGAACACTCCCGAGTAGAAGATGCCATGAGCACCGAGCTCCGGGTGGCGCGCAAGGAGGCCACCGATCTACGCCATAAGGTGCAACTTTTGGCTCAAGAGAAGATTGAGCTGGAGAGCAAGCTGGTGCCTTATCACGTCAAAGTGGCTGACCTGGAGGCCTTGATCAAAGCTGACGCCGCCAAGGTGAAGAACCTCGAGAAAAGGTCAGCCGATTGGGAGGTCTTCTTGGGGAAGGTGGAGAAAGAAAGAGACGACACCATGGCCAAGCTCGCTGAAGCCAACAAAGAAAACGGGAAGATCGCCGCTGAACTGGGCCAGGTGCAGGCAGAATCCAAGAAGGTTGCTGAAGACCTTCTTCAAGCTCGGGAAACCGTCGAAGAACTTAAGAAACAAGCTGAAGAGCTGAAGCAGCAGAACGAGGGGCTGAAGAAACAGATCGAAGAACTTGACTTGAGCTCTGCCCAGATTCTTGCTGTTGGATTCGAGGCCGCCTGGGAACAGTTCGCCTGCCTGTTCCCCGATCTAGATCTTACCATGGTGTCTCTCAACAACGAGGTGGTGGACGGGAAGGTTGTTCCTGCTGAAGACTAATTGATTCCCTCCATCCACTACCTTTATGCTTTCTCCCTTACCCAATCTGCTTGTAATAAACTTTCTATTTTTCTGTACATGTACCTTAAACTAATGTTCACTTTATGACCAGGTCTTTGTATTTCCTCTTGCAACTCCTTTGTCTGCTTTATCTCTTCTTGCACAATTTTCTTCAAGAAATTAACTTAGCAATTCCGTAAGTGCGATTGTATACTTAACTGCTTTGAACCACTGACTTTCGAATAACAATCATTCTAACAACTTGTAATCTCAAGGCAATGAATCTCAGCGTAAAATCGCTCTTCAAATAACGAACTTCACCTCAATTAATGGCTTAAGACACCGCTCACCCGATCTGCTTCATCAAAACGGGTCTTTGACTTTCTTGCCATTACTTGAATTTCTCCTGGTCGCCAAAGACTCTTGGCGATATCAGCTTCTTCTTGGCTTCATAACTTGGCCATTGTTCCTTCATCTGGGGGTAGAGGCGCCTTTTGGATCCTTCTCTACCTCCCTGATCTTCAGAACGAGAGACCGGGTGGCTAGGCGTTCTCTTCGAACCTACCTTAGCCACCCTCCAAACTTCTTCCACCCTTTACACCATACCTGAACTCGTTCGAGACGAGAAGGATTTTATCTTGCCTGAACTCGCTCATCGGCGAGAAGGTCTTTAACTCGCCTGAACTCGCTCATAGGCGAGAAGGTCTTTAACTCGTGCCTCTACATTGCCCCAGGGGTTACATCTCCTCTCTCCCCAGAAACACTGAGGACTTTTGCTGGTGCCTCTACATTGCCCCAGGGGTTACATCTTCTCCCCCCCAGAAACACTGAGGACTTTTCACTGGTGCCTCTACATTGCCCCAGGGGTTACATCTCCCCCCCCCAGAAACACTGAGGACTTTTCACTCTTTCTTGCCTGCACTCGCTCGACGGCGAGGAGGTCTTTATCTCGCCTCAGAACGCGCGAGGGCGTTGAGGTCTTTTAAGTGGTGCCTCCGATCGCCGAAAGACGATGAGGACTTTAACTTTAACTGGTGCCTCCGATCGCCGAAAGACGATGATGACTTTAACTTTAACTGGTGCCTCCGATCGCCGAAAGACGATGAGGACTTAGAAACCTTTTAGAAAGCATGCAACATATCTTTAACTTGCCTTAAATCACATATAAGTGACAAGGTCTTTCTTCAAAACTTTCGGAAAACAACAAGCATGCAATCTAAAGCACCTTAAACATCGAAAATTCTTCTTTATTGGGTGGCCTCGTTAAAAACCCTCCTTAGGGAAAAAAGAGTGCCCCCTTCAAACTGTTTTAACAGAGTCATTGTAATATAACTTCGTGTTTGTCTTTACTTACAAAGTTCTCAACTGTAATACAACTTGAGGTGCGTGGCGTTCCAGGTGCGAGGAATCGCCCCTCCTTCCAATGTCTCTAAGCGGTAGGCGCCGTTCCCGAGCGCCTCGGTTATTCTGAACGGTCCCGTCCACTTAGGCGACAGCTTATTCTCCATCTCGTACTGGTGGGCTTTCCTCATCACCAGGTCGCCTTCTCTGAACTGTCTCGACATCACCTTTGAGTTATATCTTCGTTCAATCCTTCTCTTCACCGCCTCAGCTTTCAATCTCGCCTCTTCCCTGATCTCATCCAGTAAGTCCAGGTTCAACCTTCTCTCCTCATTCGAGTCTTCCTCCACGAAGTTCTGGAATCTCGGCGAGCTCTCCTGGATCTCCACTGGAATCATTGCGTCGCACCCATAGACCAAACTGAACGGGGTCTCATGGGTTCCTGACTGCTCGGTGGTGTGGTACGCCCAGACTATACGGGGTACCTCCTCAGCCCAACTTCCTTTGGCTTTCTCTAGCCTTCTCTTCAAACCTCTTAGCAACACCCGATTGGCTGACTCTACTTGGCCATTCGTCTGAGGGTGCTCGACGGATGCAAACACTTGTTGAATTCCCACCCCTTCACAAAGCTTCTTCAACAGGTGACTTGCAAACTGAGTCCCATTGTCCGACACCAGGCGCTTGGGCACACCAAACCGGCACACAATATTTTTCCACACGAAACCTTCGATCTTGTGTGCGGTGATCTGGGCCACCGGTTCTGCTTCGATCCACTTGGTGAAATACTCAATCGCCACCACCAAGTACTTCATCTGCCTGATCGCCAGCGGGAAAGGTCCCAGGATGTCGATTCCCCAAGTATGAAACGGCCAAGGGCTGTAAATCGACTTCAACTCCTCGGGAGGCGCCTTGTGACAATCGGCGTGCTGCTGGCATTGCTTGCAGCACTGCGCATACCTCTTGCAATCTTCTCTCATCGTTGGCCAGTAGTAACCTGCACGGAGAGTCGTTGCGGCCAGAGCTCGACCCCCGACATGGCTTCCGCATATCCCTTCATGGAGCTCTGCCATAATTCTCGTACATTTTTCTCCGTGCACGCACTCCAGGAGTGGGTGAGTGAACCCAAACCTGTACAACTCGCCATCAGTCAATGTGAACTTGCTAGAATTCTTCTTTATCTTCCTAGCCTCTATCGGATCCAGCGGGAGAAGGCCATCTGCCAGGCACCGCTTGTACTGTGTTTAGGGAGCAGTTGTAGGCTTAGCAAGAAACTGAGAAAGTTGTTGCACAAAAAATGTTATGTCAGGTCGGGTATTAGTGAGATACATAAGCCTTCCAATCAATCTTCTGTAGGCTTGAATATCTCTGAAAGGAACACTTCTAGTAGAAGAGATTTTTTCATGATTATCAATAGGAGTGGGTGCAGGTTTGCAGGCTAAAAGACTAGCATCTGTTAACAATTCCAATGCATATTTCCTTTGATTCACCATTATTCCTTTCTTACTTCTTGCTACTTCTAGACCAAGAAAATATCTTAAATCCCCAAAATCCTTAATCTTGAATGTCTGATTTAAGGCTTGTTTAATTCGAACAATCTCTTCTTTATAATTTCCTGCCAATATTATATCAACCACATACACCAATAATGTTGTAAAAGATCCTTCATAAGAATTAAAGAACAAGGAATGATCATTCATAGATTGAGTATATCCTATAGAAAGCAAAAATGATGACATATTGGAAAACCACTATCTGTTGGCTTGCCTAAGGACATATAAAGCCTTTTTTAGTTTACAAAATTTTCCTGGTGGAATAGAAGTCAATCCAGGAGGAGCAACCATGTATACATTTTCTTTCAAATCTCCATGTAAAAAGGCATTGTTTATGTCTAATTGTTTCAATTCCCAATTATAGATAGAAGCTAGAGAAATAAGCAACCTTATGGTGGTCATCTTTGCTACTGGAGAGAACCTTATATATACATTTCAATTGTCCCATAAGCCTTATATTTTATTTTGAATACCCATTTGCTTTGATACCATATTACAAAGTGAACTTTAAGCCTAACTCAACCCCATAAAACCGACTCATGAGGTGAAGTGAGCACCCACTTATATACAATGAATTGTCCTCATCTCTAGTCGATGTGGGATCTTCAACACATACAAAGCTTCACATGGTGTCATCCCAATACTAGCATGATAACCATTGTTGTACATAAACTCCACCAGACACAACATTTCATTCCAACAACCTAGATGATCCAATACGCACATCCACAATAGATATTCTAAAGATTGGACCGTTATCTCGGACTGCCCATCCGTTTGAGGATGATATGTGTTCCCGCCGGTTGACCTAACGTCTTCGTGCGTTTCTATTGACTTTGTTTCCAAGAACCCTTCGCTCCAACGTTCCCTTCCTCCGGTAGAAACACATGAAAACAGAGAAACAAAGGGTGCCCTCGCAGCCGTTTGCACTCTGACGGTCAAGTCAGTATGTCGAGCAATGAACACCAAACTATCACTCTTAGATCACTGTGTGTTCTTTCTCACTCTATTCCAACAATCCTATAAAGGATTCAAAGGAAAATTCTTCAGGGTATGCTGCTCTAAGCGTGACCGCACTGCCCTTGATGGATTTCCATTATACTGGGTGGAGAAGCTGAAGTTCTAGAAGGCCAAGACCTTGGATGAGCTTTCTTCAGCTGATCGCAAGGTATGCCAGGTCTTGGCCAGTCTAGGGGTGATCCTCAACACCGCAGAACTTATCAAAAACGAGTATAGCCCAATTGGGCTTGCTGGCTATATCGGTATAGGAATCCTTTCCCAACCTTCTTCATACATCACTCTACTTATTTCTCTTATGTCTTTGTTAACTCATACTATTTCCTCTTATTTACTTGATTCTTATCTCCTCTTCTTTGCTGCAGGCATGGTGCTGAACGCGGAGAAATGAACTAGACTGGCTGAGGTCCACTCGCGATGATGCAACTGCTAAGGCAGGTACCTCTATACATCTTGCCTCACCTGCCTCCCCAACTGCTCCTCTCACACCTTCCATTCAGACAACTCCTACCCCGGCGTCGCCACAAGCGGTTTCTACTCCCGCTTCCCCACAAGCTACACCTGCCCCTCCTTCTCTAGCTCCAATTGCGGCTGTTCCTTTGGCCACAATCAGGACATCTCCATCTCCAGCCCCCCATAGAGAAAAATAAAAGGGTGGTACACATCACTTCTGATGACGATGAGGACACCATGGAGGGCCCTGCCTTCAAGATGAGGAAAACCACAATGGTAGCCATCTCTCACTCCTTTTCTGCCAGGTGCCCTGCCTCACTCAGGGACAACCCTCCAAGTGCCTCCTCACCTCCAAACTTTCTTGCACTCGAGGAAGGGGCCGAGAGTGTTCCTGAGCCTGCTCCTGCCTCTGCCCTTAAGCTTCCCCTGGTCCTCCAGTAGATCCTGAAAGGCTACCAACAAGAGGCCATGGGAAACTTTGCACGTGCCAACTCTTCTTTCCACCAGGCTGAGGTGAAGAACAAGGAGCAAGAGGCTCTGGCAGATGAACTGGCTCAAGTTAAGGAGCAACTGGCCAACCAGGAACAACGCTTCTTCATTTGGGAAACCGCACTGACCCAAGAGTTGGGCGTTCTTCGAAAGGCTGAGCTGGAGGCCAACAAGAGGCTTCACGATGAAGGCCAGAAGTACACCACCATGCTTAACAAAGTGGTGCCACTACGTGGTGAGGTGGTGGAACTCAAAGAAGCTGCTAAGGCCAACAAAGCCAAAATGGCCAGCCTCGTTACTCGAGAGGTGCATCTGGGTAAGGTTGAAGCTGAGCTCACTGAGGAAACTGAGACCCTTGAGAAGATTAAGGAGGAACTTACTGAGTAGGCTGAAGACCTTAAGAAGACCAAGGGGGAGCTTACAAAGAAGACTGAAGGCCTTGTGAAAACTGAGAAGGAGATGACTGCCCAAGCTGAGGGCTTGGAGAAGGCCAAGGCAGAACTCCTCGATGATGTTGCTGATGCCTATGTCGTCGGGTTCGAAGATGCCCTGACTCAGGTTGTTTACAAACATCTTGAGATGGACACTTCTCCTTTCGCAATGGCTAACCATATCGTCGATGGACAAATCGTGCCAAGGCGTTCTCAACAGAATGCCACTTAGTCTTATAAGCTTTAAAACTGTATTCTTAAGAACACTTATAATTTTGAATGTAACTTGCACCTTAACTGATGTGATTCCACTAGCACAATTAGAATGATTCTTGACATTCTTAGGAATCATCTTGAGTTGGTTAAGAGCTAGGCACTTTATCATAGAAATGGATCAAGGTTCTATGAACAAGAACTCATCAAAACTAGTGCCAAAACACAAACTCATATAGAAGTTCCAACTATTGTCAAATTGAACCAACAAAAAGAGGTAAAAACCAAAGGCACCAAATAGAATTGAATGAAAACAACTTTGAACCGAACAAAATGCAATTAAAGCCAAGAAAACTGAATAGGAAAGCTGGAACAGAAATTTATCGAACCAAAACACAAAGAAGAATAAGAAAAGCTGCTGGAAAACTTAAAAACTGAACCAAAAACAACAAGGCAACAAGCTAGGACAAAGAATTAACAAAGAAGAAAGGAAGGAGAAGAGAATTGCTCATGAAGATGGATGAATGATGAATGATCTCGCCACTAGAAGTGTGGTTGCTCCTAGATGAGAGTGCTACTACCACTTGGGAAATGGGTACGAATCTTTGGGGCATGCCTTGTTCAGATCTGTAAAGTCAACGCACATCCTCCATTTCCCATTTGCCTTCTTCACTAGAACTACGTTGGCTAGCCACTCAGGGTATTGTATCTCCCTGATGTGCCCAGCGCTTAGCAGCTTCTGCGTCTCTTCCCTCATGACGAGGCATCGTTCTTCGTTGAACTTCCTCCTTCTTTGTCGCACTGGGTGAACCTTGGCGTCCATGGTAAGATGGTGGCACAAAAAATCTGGGTCGATGCCTGGCATGTCCGCCGCAGTCCACGCGAATGCATCTAGGTGGCGCGAGATCACCGCAGCTACCTCTTCTCGTTCTTCCAAGTTCAAGAGGCGTCCTAATTTGAACACCTTACCCCCTATCTGTCTTTCCACCATGTTGTCTACTGGTTGGGGTTGCTCACTCTGCACGTTCTCTGAGCGGAACTCATTCGAGGAGTCCTCTTCTATAGGCGTCGCCCTATCGAATGCATCAGACATCGCCTCTTCTGACTCTTCTTCTGTGGGCGAAGCCTCTCCGTATACTTCCTCCATTGGCGAGGCTTCACTGTATCTCTCTTCTGTGCATGCCTCTTCTATAGGCGTCGCCCCTGCAGGTATGGTGATGTGAATGCAATAGCAAGAATACATGATTCTTTGACATTCTTAGGAACAACTTGAGTTGGTCATGAATTGGCACTTTAATTAGAATTGGATCAAGGTTCTAATTCAAGAACTCACCAAGACTTTGCACCGAACCAAAGCTCACATGGAAGTCCATTTTTTGTCAAATTGAATCAAACAACAAGAACGGAAGAAAACACAATAGAATACAGCCAATTAAAAGAAACAACCGAACAGAATTGAAAATACAGCTGAAGATACTGAATGGAATTGAAGAACAAGTGTACCGTCCCGTACCCGGGCGTTGACAAAGTCAACGTCAAAGTCAGCGTCGAGGTCGAAGTCAACAAAAGGCGCCGCCTAGGTGAGGCGACGCCAAGGGCAAGCGTCGCCAAGAGGAAGCGTCGCCGAGATAAGACGTCGTCTAGAGCAGGTGTCGCCAAGGTAGGGCGTCGCCAAGGTAAAATGTCACAAAAGCAAGGCAACCACAGTGTTGCTCCCCGACACCCAACGCCATGGGAAGGCCTCAAACCCCGATAACTCGGGGTAGCAACAAAGGGAAGAGAAAGGTGGCTTCAAGGCCATAGTACTAGAGCCAGTGGAGAGCAATCTGACTCGTGAAGTGCCCATGTCGCCCCAGAGAAGCCCTTGGGATAGTTACGACTCATGAGAAGGGTCACGCCCAGGGGTAGCCAGCTGCAGGGTTCGAGAGGAAGGTAGATACGCTCTCAAAGCGAGTGACTAGAGGTTTGGGGGAATGAGTTGGCACCCAAAAAGTCTCCCCTTGCGCAGATGCACTCCAGGGAGGAGGGCTCACACGAGGAAATACCCCTGTACCGTCCCGTATTCGGGCGTTGACAAAGTCAAGGTCAAAGTCAACGTCTGGAGTCAAAGTCAACACGAGGCGTCGCCTAGGTGAAGAAACGCCAAGTACCAGCGTTGCCAGGAGGAAGTGTCGCCAAGGCAAGGCGTCGCCTAGATGAATTTGTCGCCCAACCAGGGCGTCGCCAGGATCAAATATCACTAAGACAAGCCAATCACATTGCGGTTCCCCGATACCCATGGGTAGGAAAGACCATGGAGGGAGCGGCGCCCTGGGTAGGCCTCAGGTCCCGATAATCCGGGGTAGTGATAAAAAGAAAAGAAAGGTGGCTTCAAGGCCATAGTGATAGCACCAGTGTAGGGCAGCCTGACTCGTGAAGTACCCCTGCCGCCCCAGAGACGCCTTTGGGACAGATACGGCTCAAGAGGAGGGTCACGCCCAGGGTAGCCAGGTGCAGGGTACGAGAGGAAGGCAGATACGCTCTCAAAGTGAGTGACTGGATGATTGGGGGCATGAGTTGGCACCCAAAAAGTCACCCCTTGCGCAGTAGCACTCCCAAGCAGGAGGACTCACACGTAGAAACGTCCCCAGATGGGGTCATGGCGTTGTGAGGCCCGCCACGTGTACGACAGCCAGGTCAGAATAGAAACATCATTTAGTCAGGTACCAAGTAATTAAAGTCATTTAATATGGTTTCTGTTTCGAGCGTTTAAGGTACTATAAAGGCTCCCAAGCGTTTCAACGTCTTAAATGCGCTACGTTTTCTAATTAGACGCGTTAATTAAGTGCGTTACGTTGTATAATTAAAAGCGCTTTAAAACGCTTTAAATGCTAGGGTAGTTTAAATAGCGCCAAGAATGTTGGGAACGGGGTTCGAACTTTTGGCAAATTTTCCAGAAACTCTCTAGTTGCTTGCTCGAGCTCTGAGGTGACGGACAAGGGACTGGGGAAAGATCTTTGCCAGAACGAGAAAATACACACTAGAAATAGTTTCTTTTTTACCACCTTCAGAGTGCCATACGTGGTGCTCCGATACGGAGGTGCATAACTTTTGGTGTTTCTTGCTGACTGACTTGAGCGTCGGAGTGCAAACGGCCACTGTACCGTCCCGTATCCCGGCGTTGACCAAGTCAAGGTCAAGGTCAACGCCAGGAGTCAAAGTCAACACAAGGCGTCGCCTAGGTACCAGCGTCGCCAAGGCGAGGCATCGCCTAGGTGGAGGTGTCGCCCAACTAGGGCGTCGCCAAGATCAAATATCATTAAGCCAAGGCAGTCACAACGCGGTTCCCCGATACTCATGGGTAGGAAAGACCATGGAGGGAGCGACGTCGTGGGAAGGCCTCAGGTCCCGATAATCTAGGGTAGTGATAAAGAGAAGGAAAAGGTGGCTTTAAGGCCATAGTGATAGCACCAGTGTAGGGCAGCCTGACTCGTGAAGTACCCCTGCCGCCCTAGAGACGCCTTTGGGACAGATACGACTCAAGGGGAGGGTCACGCCCGGGGTAGCCAGGTGCAGGGTACGAGAGGAAGGCAGATATGCTCTCAAAGTGAGTGACTAGATGATTGGGGGCATGAGTTGGCACCCAAAAAGTCACCCCTTGCGCAGTAGCACTCCCAAAGAGGAGGACTCACACGTAGAAACGTCCCCAGATGGGCAGAAACGCCCCCAGATGGGGTCATGGCGCTGTGAGGCCCTCCACGTGTACGACAGCCAGGTCAGAATAGAAACACCATTTAGTCAGGTACCAGGTAATTAAAGTCATTTAATACAGTTTCTGTTTCGAGCGTTTAAGATATTATAAAGGCTCCCAAGCGTTTCAACGTCTTAAATGCGCTACGTTTTCTAATTAGACGCGTTAATTAAGTGCGTTACGTTTTATGATTAAAAGCGCTTTAAGGCGCTTTAAATGCTTGGGTAGTTTAAATAGCGCCGAGAATGTTGGGAACGGGGTTCGAACTTTTGGCTAATTTTCCAGAAACACTCTAGTTGCTTGCTCGAGCCTTGAGGTTACAGACAAGGGACTAGGGAAGGATTTTGGCCAAAACGAGAAAATATACACTAGACACAGTTTCTTTTTTACCACCTTCAGAGTGCCATACGCGGTGCTCCGATACGGAGGTGCATAGTTTTTGGTGTTTCTTGCTGGTTGACTTGAGCGTCGGAGTGCAAACGGCCACTAGGGCGCCCTTTTGTCCTTCTTTGCAGGAATCCACAGGTAGCCCGTGGGAAGGAGTCCCTAGCTGACGGTTGAGGTTGCGCACGAAGACGTCCCAGGTCAACCGGACGGAACATTTGGCGCCCACCGTGGGGCGCGATATAAAACATCAGTCCCATCACAAGATTGAGAAGATCTACCAAGTTATAGTAACGTTGGAGGAGGTTTGAAGAGACCGTGACAATGGCCACCACAAGACGGGGTACTGCACGCGCGGCACCAACAGAACTGTCCATGCAACAGGTCCTGGAGATAATGCGGGGGCTGCAGGAGGATATGGCGGAGTCGAAACTGGAACAGGAACGCATGCAAGCAGATCTCGAAGCTTCGCATGAGATGAATGAAGAGCTCCGTCGTGTAAATGAGGAGTTGCGCCGGGGTCTGCGAAATAATCGGGGGCAACGTGAACATGACGAGATGGAGAACCACTCCCCGCCAAGGGAGTTTTCCACTCCTTTCTCGCAGGAGATTCTGGATGCAGTGATCCCGAACACGTTCGCGGGGCCCACGGTGATCTTTACTGGGATGGAGGACCCTAAGACGCACCTCGCTGCGTTTCACACACAGATGGTCCTAGTAGGCGGCTCTAACGCTGCCAAGTGTAAGCTCTTTATGAGCACCTTGGCTGGGATGGCTATGGATTGGTTCATCAGCCTACCGGACGGTCATATCACCTCTTTTCGACAACTGTCACGATTGTTCAGGGAACAATACCTAGCAAACAAGGCCCTGCCGCTGGTCTCCTACGATTTGTTTGATGTGAAACAGTATCAAGGGGAGACCCTAAAGGAATACATCAATCGCTTCGGGGCCCAGGTAGTAAAGGTTGGTACGACAGAGGAACCTATGATTGTATACGTGTTCGTGAAAGGCGTATGCCCCGGCCCTTTTGGGGAATCCATCATTCACAACCGCCCTAGGACTTTTGCTGAACTACAGCGTCGGGCGGTAGAACATATCGCTTCTGAGGGAGAGGTGTGCGTGAAGCACACGAGCGTCGTACCCTCGCGCCCGAGGGGACCGACGCGAGCTCAACCCGCCAGGATCAATGAGACCACGACGGGAAGGAAGAAACCAGATGGGAGACGCCCCTACGAGGCCAGAAAGCCCCAGCCCCGGGGTCCAGCGGGAGGCGATCGCCCGGCCTGAGAAAGAACGAGGCCGGCGAGATACAATTTTGTGGTGGAATTGAAGGACCTGATCGCCATGCCTAATATAGCTGAGAGATTGAGGCGACCGGCGAAGTCCGATAAGGTGTTGGGGCCTCGGAAAGACTCTTGGTGTGAGTTCCACGAGGCTTTCGGTCACCACATTGATAACTGCCTGTCGTTGGGTTACCAACTGGATGAGCTGGTGAGAACCGGGTTTTTGAAGGATTATGTCGCAGAACCCGCAACGACCGCCACCTTGCCGCCGCCAGCGGAAGAACAAGCACACGAGACGCCGGTTCTCGGCGAGGTCCATACCATAGCTGGAGGATTTTCCGGCGGAGGACCCACCGCCTCCCAGCGAAAGAAATACGCGAGGGGGGTCAACTCGATCGAAGAAAGGATATCGGGTGAGCCGTGGGAGTCGGACCTCGTATTCACGAGAGGGGATCTCCGAGACGTGGTGCCGCACGACAATGACCCCGTGGTCATTTCGGTTGTCACAGCTGGGAGAAAAGTGCACAGAGTTCTTGTCGACCAGGGAAGTTCAGCAGACGTCATGTTCTGGTCGACATTCAATAAGTTGCGGTTATCCACCGACCTTTTGAGGCCCTACACAGGGTGCCTGTATGGGTTTGCGGACAACCAGGTGGAAGTCCAAGGCTACCTGGAGTTGAGGACTACGTTCACGGACGGAGAGGCCTCGCGTACCGAAAGCATCCGGTACTTGGTCGTGAACGCCAGCTCCGCTTACAACATCTTGTTGGGCAGGCCGGCGTTGAACCGGTTGAACGCAGTAGCCTCCACACGCCATATGAAGATGAAGTTGCCGGACCTCAGTGACAAGGTGATAGTCATCAAGTCGGATCAGGAGGAGGGAAGGAAATGCTACGAGAACAGCCTGAAAACGAAGAGAGGCGTGTTCATGGTGTACGAGCGTCCGCCGTGTGCAGACACGACGATGATTGAGGCGACGCCCCCTGCGTCGACGCCTAACGAGGCCGTACCCGCGAGGGCGACGCCAGGATCAGATGCACCCATGGAGGAAGGCCCTGGCGACGCGGTGCCTGTGGAAGAGGCGGCGCCTGTCGAGGATGATTGCAGGGAACAACCGGCAGCTAACGCCGTGGAGACGGAGATTGGCGGCAAAACGTTTAAGTTAGGAAGTTTGCTGAGCCCAGAAGAACAGGAAGGGGTGGCAGAAGTGATTTCGCGCCACCTGGATGCTTTCGCATGGTCCGCCTCGGATATGCCCGGCATCGACCCTGATTTCCTGTGTCATCACCTCAGCATGGACGCCACGGTCCGCCCCGTGCGCCAAAGAAGGAGAAAGTTTAACGAAGAGAGACAGCAGGTGGTAAAGGATGAAACGCAGAAGCTGTTGAGTGTTGGCCACATCAGGGAGATTCAATACCCCGAGTGGCTGGCCAACGTCGTCTTGGTGAAAAAGGCGAATGGGAAGTGGAGGATGTGCGTGGACTTCACGGACTTGAATAAGGCGTGCCCGAAGGACTCGTACCCACTGCCCAGCATTGACGCGTTGGTGGATAGTGCATCCGGCAGCAAGGTGCTGAGCTTCCTGGACGCATTCTCAGGGTATAATCAGATCAAGATGCACCCGAGAGATGAGAGTAAAACTGCATTTATGACTGAGACTTGCAGTTACTGTTATAAGGTGATGCCTTTTGGGCTGAAAAACGCGGGCGCCACATACCAAAGGTTAATGGACAAGGTCCTGGCGCCCATGCTAGGGAGGAATGTGTACGCCTACGTAGATGACATGGTAGTGGCGTCGCAGGATAGGGCACAGCACACGACAGACCTGGAGGAGTTGTTCGTCACAATATCCAAGTACCGCCTCAAGTTAAACCCTGAGAAGTGTGTCTTCGGGGTAGAGGCCGGTAAGTTCTTGGGTTTTATGCTGACAGAGAGGGGGATAGAAGCGAACCCCGACATATGTCAGCAGGGGATAGCTCATCCAGGGCTTTGGCCCTGAGCAGCTTAGGGTGCTCCGTCCAGTACAGGGGAAAGTCGTCTAAGGCTGTGCGGTCGTGCTTGGCGCTGCACACCCTAAAGAATTTTCCTTTCCAGTTTTTGTAGGAGTTCTGGAAGAGGGAGAGGAGGATCCTACCCGCGATCCCGGAGAAGCTTACCCAAAAGCTTTTCCCCTGTTTCTTCACTTCGAAGAAATGTAAGAAAACATCCACGGAAGGAAGCATGCCCGGGTGCCCGCAGAGAATTTGAAAACCCCTTACAAATGCCCAGCTGTTGGGGTGGAACTGGGCGGGGGCTGTGTTAATCTCGGTGAAGAGTTCCCTCTCAAAGGGCGTGAATGGGAGACGCACCCCGACGCGTTTAAACATCGTCTGGTACATGAAGAAGAAAGGATTCCCCTTTCTAGGTCTGTCATCCACACAGACAGGTTCCCCCGGCCGGCCGGGACGAACGGAGATGTGCGCGTCATGAGTGCAGCAGAAAGCATTAAAGTTGTACAAGTGGGGATCCCCATGATGATTCTCCAGGTCCTGAAAGGATGTCAGGCGGGTACACTCGTTCAAAAGCTCGTCGGGGGCCCATGTATAGAAGGCTTTATAGTTGGACTTGGGAGTCTTGGGGGGAGAACCAGACTGGGAGTTCGGGCGCGTCATGGTGTGAATAAATAGCTGGAGAAAGAAGAAAGGAAAAAAGGTTTTTAACAAAGTGATGCCAAGACAGAAAAGGGGGTAAAACCCCAGGAAATACCACCCACGCGAGAAAACCCAGAAAGAAGGAGAAGGGAACATAGAAGAAAGGAGAAGCGGAAGAACACAGTAATGCATAAATGTAAACAGTCCTAGGCAGTTCAATAAGCTATGCAATGCGACGAAGGAGAAGGGTTGGGGATATGCAAAAAACATACCTTTGTTGTCAAAGTGAGGGAGGAAGGAGAGCACGAAGGAAAGAGCTGGAGTTGCAGGAAAAGGGTTTGAAGGCGATGAACAGTGCGGAGATGCAGAGAGAATGGATGTAACAGTGGTGTGAGCGCGGGGTTTGGGGTAACTTGAACGTTACATTTGCAACCCAAGAGGCGCTAATTAGGAGTCGTGAGATCGTGTCGCGTGTCCAAGGATTAAGCGCCCAAGGGGAGCGCAAGAGACTCTAGAGGCTGGCCGTGTGATGAGCCACGTGGTGCACGATTAAGCGTAGCCCCAAAAGGTGTTACTTTCCCCGCTTCAGAGGATGTCCAATCAGCCATTAAGAGCGCCCCTAGGGTTCAGAGAGTGTCACGTCAGTGATTCGAGAATTGTTGAGTCAGCAGGGAATGACACGTCATCAGGGTGACACGTGGACGGCGTGGGCGAGGCCTTAGTCTTTGCGCTAAATCTTCAGCTTAAGACTGGGGGGCTTGTGTACCGTCCCGTATCCGGGAGTTGACAAAGTCAAGGTCAAAGTCAACGTCTGGAGTCAAAGTCAACACGAGGCGTCGCCTAGGTGAAGAAACGCCAAGTACCAACGTCGCCAGGAGGAAGCGTCACCAAGGCAAGGCGTCGCCTAGATGAAGGCGTCGCCCAACCAGGGCGTCGCCAGGATCAACTATCACTAAGACAAGGCAATCACAGTGCAATTCCCCGATACCCATGGGTAGGAAAGACCATGGAGGAAGCGACGCCGTCGGTAGGCCTCAGGTCCCGATAATCCGGGGTAGTGATAAAGAGAAGAGAAAGGTGGCTTCAAGACCATAGTGATAGCACCAGTGTAGGGCAGCCTGACTCGTGAAGTACCCCTGCCGCCCCAGAGACGCCTTTGGGACAGATACGGCTCAAGAGAAGGGTCACGCCCAGGGAAGCCAGGTGTAGGGTACGAGAGGAAGGCAGATACGCTCTCAAAGTGAGTGACTAGATGATTGGGGGCATGAGTTGGCACCCAAAAAGTCACCCCTTGCACAGTAGCACTCCCAAGCAGGAGGACTCACACGTAGAAACGTCCCCAGATGGGGTCATGGCGCTGTGAGGCCCTCCACGTGTACGACAGCCAGGTCAGAATAGAAACATCATTTAGTCAGGTACCAGGTAATTAAAGTCATTTATACGGGTTCTATTTCGAGCGTTTAAGGTACTATAAAGGCTCCCAAGCGTTTCAAGGTCTTAAATGCTCTACGTTTTCTAATTAGACGCGTTAATTAAGTGCGTTATGTTGTATAATTAAAAGCGCTTTAAGACGCTTTAAATGCTAGGGTAGTTTAAATAGCACCAAGAATGTTGGGAACGGGGTTCGAACTTTTGGCAAATTTTCCAGAAACTCTCTAGTTGCTTGCTCGAGCTTTGAGGATACGGACAAGGGATTGGGGAAAGATCTTTGCCAGAACAAGAAAATACACACTAGAAATAGTTTCTTTTTTACCACCTTCAGAGTGCCATACGTGGTGCTCCGATACGGAGGTGCATAGTTTTTGGGGTTTCTTGCTGGCTGACTTGAGCGTCGGAGTGCAAACGGCAGCTAGGGCGCCCTTTTGTCCTTCTTTGCAGGAATCCACAGGTAATAAGTGGGAAGGAGTCCCTAGCTGGCGGTTGAGTTTGCGGATAAAGACGTCCCAGGTCAACCGGACGGAACGACCCCCAAGTGGGGTCACGGTGCTGTGAGGCCCTCCACGTGTAATAGCAGCCAAGTCATAATAGAAACATCAATTTGTTAGGTATAAGGTAATTAAAGCTATTTAATAAAGTTTACGTTTCGAGCGTTTGAGGTACTTTAAATGCTCCAAGCGGTTTTAACGTCTTAAAGGCGCTGAACGTTTCGTAACCTTAGATGTGCTTTAAGACGCTTTAAATGCTAGAGTAGTTTAAATTGAACCTTGGACGTGGGAAACAGGGTTCGGACTTTTGGCGAATTTTCCCAGAATACGCTCTAGTTGCTTGCTCGAGTCTTGAGGCTACGCACAAGGGACTATAGAAAGGTTGTTTGCCAGAAGAAGAAAGACACACAATACACAGTTTCGTTTACCACCTTCAGAGTGCCATTCACGGTGCTCCGATACGGAGGTGCAGAGTTTTTGGTGTTTCTCGCTAGCTGACTTGAGCGTTGGAGTGCAAATGGCCGCTAGAGCGCCCTTTTGTCCTTCTTTGCAGGTATTCACAGGTAGCCAGAGGGAAGGTGTCCCTAGTTGATGGGCAAGGTTGCGCACAAGACGTCCCAGGTCAACTGGCCGAAACATTTGGCACCCACTATGGGGCCGATTTAAAACATCAGTCCCATCACAAGCAACGAAGATCTATCGGAGCTACCATAACGTTAGCAAAGTTTGAGGAAATAGTGAAGAATGAGGGCCACGAGACAAGGTTCCGCACGCGCGACGAGTGAGGAAATGTCCATGCAGCAGGTCATGGAAATGGTGCGGGGACTGCAGGATGAGATGGCGAAATCGAGGGTGGAACAAGAACGCATCCAGGCGGATCTCGTAGACTCGCGTGCGAGAAACGAAGAGCTCCATCGTGTAAACGAAGAGTTGCGCTGGGGTTTGAGCAATAACCAAGGCCAACGTGAACAAGATGAGACCGAGCGTCTCACCCCACCAAGGGAGTTTTCCACACCCTTCTCATAGGAGATCCTGGATGCAGTAATCCCCAACACGTTCGCGGGACCCAAGGCGATCTTCACTGGGATGGAGGATCCTGAGGCGCATCTCACTGCATTCCACACGCAGACGGTGTTGGTAGGCGGCTTCGATGCCGCGAGATGCAAGCTCTTTATTAGTACCTTGACGGGGATGGCAATGGATTGGTTCATCAGCCTTCCAAACGGCCATATCACCTCCTTTCAGCAGTTGTCGCAGTTGTTTAGAGAGCAGTACTTGGCGAACAGGGCTCCGCCGCCAGTTTCCTACGACCTGTTTGATGTAAAATAGTATCAAGGAGAGACCTTGAAGGAATACATCAACCGTTTCGGGGCCCAAGTTGTAAAAGTTGGTACTACAGAGGAGCCTATGATTTTGTACGCATTCAGAAAAGGCGTATGTCCCGGCCCTTTTTGCGAATCCATTATTCGCAATCGCCCTAGGACCTTCGCTGAAATACGGCGTCGGGCGGTGGAGCATATCGCCTCCGAGGTTGAGGTGTGTGAGAAGCGCACCAACGTCGTACCCTCACGCCCGAGAGCGCAGACGCGGGCTCAACCCGTCAGGGTCAACGAGACCACGATGGGAAGAAAGAAGCCAGAGGGGAGACGCCCCTATGAGACCAGAAAACCCAGCCTAGGCGTCCAGCGGGAGGGGATCGCCCGGCCAGGGAAAGGGCAAGGCCAGGGAGGTACAACTTTGTGGTGGAATTGAAGGATCTGATTGTCGTGCCCAATATAGCTGAAAGGTTGAGGCGACCGGCGAAGACTGACAAGGTGTTAGGGCTTCGCAAGGACTCTTGGTGCGAGTTCCACGAAGCTTTCGGTCATCACATCGATAACTGCCTGTCGCTGGGTTACCAGCTAGATGAGTAGGTGAGAAGTGGGTTTCTGAAGGATTATGTCGCAGAGCCCGCCACGACCGCGACCCTGCCAGCACCAGCTGAAGAACAAGCGCACGAGATGCCTGTCCTCGGCGAAGTCCACACCATTGTTGTTGGCTTTTCCGACGGAGGACCCACCGCCTCCCAATTGAAGAAAGAATCTCAGGTAACCCGTGGGAGTCAGACCTCGTGTTCACGAGGGCGGATCTGCAAGATGTCGTGCCGCACGACAACGACCCCGTGGTCATTTCAGTTGTCACGACTGGCAGAAAGTTTCATAGGGTTCTTGTCGACCTAGGAAGCTCTGCAGATGTCAAGTTCTGGTCGACATTCAACAACTTGCGGTTGTCTCCCGACCTTTTGAGACCCTACACAGGGTGCTTATATGGTTTTACTGACAACCAGGTGGAAGTACGAGGCTACTTGGAACAGAGGACGACATTCACGGACGGAACGGCCTCGCGTACCGAAAGCATTAGGTACTTAGTCGTGAATGCCAACTCAGCCTACAACATCCTGTTGGGTAGGCCGGCGTTGAACAGGCTAAACGCAGTAGCCTCCACGCACCACATGAAAATGAAGCTGCCGGATCTCAGTGGCAAAGTGATCGTCATCAAGTCAGATCAAGAGGAAGCGCGAAAATGTTATGAGAATAGCCTGAAAACGAAGAGAGGCGTGTTTATGGTGTTCGAGCGTCTGCCAAGTGCAGACACAACGATGGAGATAGAGCCCTTGATTGAGGCGACGCCCACGGAGTCAACGCCTGGCGAGGCCACACCCGTGGGGGCGACGCCCGAGGCAGACGCGCACATGGAGGAGGGGCCTGACGACACATCGCCCGTAGAAGAGTCGACGCCTGGAAAGTACTACCGGGCGACGACCCTTAGGGAAGATAGTAGGGATCAGCCGCCGGCAAACGTGGTGGAGAGGCAGATTGGCGGCAAAATGTTTAAGCTGGGGCGTTTGTTGAGCCAAGAAGAGCAGGATGATGTGGCGGAGGTGATTTCACGTCATTTAGATGCTTTCGCATGGTCTGCCTCAGATATGCCGGGCATCAACCCTGACTTTCTATGCCATCACCTTAGCATGGACGCCACGGTCCGCCCCGTGCGACAAAGAAGGAGAAAGTTTAATGAAGAGAGGCGACTTGTGGTAAGGGAAGAAACACAAAAGCTGCTGAGTGCTGGTCACATCAGGGAGATCCAATACCCTGAGTGGTTGGCCAACGTTGTCCTGGTGAAGAAGGTGAATGGGAAATGGAGGATGTGCGTGGACTTCACAGACTTGAATAAAGCGTGCCCGAAGGACTCGTACCTACTACCCAGCATTGACGCACTTGTGGACAGCGCCTCCGGTTGCAAGGTACTTAGCTTTTTGGATGCATTCTCAAGTTACAACCAGATCAAAATGCACCCAAGAGACGAGAGTAAAATTGCGTTCATGACAGAGACTTGCAGTTACTGTTACAAGGTGATGCCCTTTGGGCTAAAAAACGCGGGCGCCACCTACCAAAGGCTGATGGACAAGGTCCTAGCACCAATGTTAGGAAGGAATGTGTACGCCTACGTGGATGATATGGTAGTGGCGTCGAGGGAAAGGATGCAGCACGTGGCGGATCTAGAGGAGTTGTTCGTCACCATATCAAAATACCGCCTCAAGCTGAACCCCGAGAAGTGTGTCTTCGGGGTGGAGGCCGGTAAGTTCCTAGGTTTCATGCTCACAGAGAGGGGAATAAAGGCGAACCCTGATAAATGTGCAGCAATCATTGCCATGCGGAGCCCGACATCGGTAAAGGAAGTGCAGCAACTGACAGAGCGAATGGCAGCATTATCAAGGTTTGTTTCTGCGGGAGGAGAGAAGGGGCACCCCTATTTCCAGTGCCTTAAAAGAAATAGTCGCTTTGCATGGACCGACGAATGCGAAGCGGCTTTCATCAAGTTGAAAGAGTACTTGGCGACGCCACCGGTCCTTTGCAAACCAGTAGCAGGCGTGCCCCTCCGGCTATACTTCGCGGTAACAGAACGAGCTATCAGTTCTGTGCTGGTCCAGGAGCAGGACCAAATTCAAAATCCCATCTATTTCGTGAGCAAGGCTTTACAAGGCCCAGAGACGAGATACCATTCGCTGGAAAAGGCAGCGTTGGCCGTGGTATTTTCGGCCAGGAGGCTCCGCCACTACTTCCACAGTTTTACAGTAGTGATGATGACGAACCTCCCTATACAAAAGGTATTGCAGAAACCTGATGTAGCAGGAAGGATGGTACGCTGGGCGGTGGAGTTGTCGGAGTTTGACATCCAGTACGAGCCTAGAGGATCCATCAAAGGGCAGGTATATGTAGATTTTGTAGCAGAGCTCTCGCCCGGAGGCGAACAAGAGGTGGAGGCAGGCTCGCAGTGGTTGCTCTCGGTCGACGGCTCTTCCAATCAGCAAGGAAGTGGTGCAGGGATAGTCTTAGAGGGACCCAATGGTGTGCTGATTGAGCAAGCTCTGCGTTTCGCCTTTAAAGCAAGTAGCAATCAGGCTGAGTACGAAGCACTGATTGCAGGGATGCTCCTGGATAAGGAGATGGGCGCGCAGAACCTCTTGGTGAAAAGTGATTCCCAGCTGATTACCTTTTGTCCATATTAGCACTGCGAGAGGAAGGCCAAGGAGTCATCGTTCCTTGACTCAAGATACGGTAAAGACGCCCCATATTAGCACATACGCTGACAAGCCCGAAGGAGGAAGGCATGCGCAGATATGTGCTTTAGCCGAAGGAGACACCTGGATGACGCCATACAGACGGTATCTTGCGAATGGGGTTCTCCCAGCGGAACCTGAGGAGGGCAAGAAGGTTAAGAGGAATGCCGCAAGATACACCCTAGTGGATGGAGTATTGTTCTGACACGGGTTCACCCACCTATCCTAACATGCGTAAGCGGCGACGAGTGCACCAGAATAATGGCGGAGCTAAACGAAGGCATTTGTGGGAGCCACGTAGGGGGAAGGTCTTTAGCTTCTAAGGTGGTACGCGCAGGTTTCTACTGGCCAACAGTAAAAGAGGATTGCGTGCGCATGCCCAGCGTTGCAAGCAGTGTCAGAAACACGCTGATTGGCACAAGGCGCCGCCAGAAGAGCTGAGATCCATATACAGCCCGTGGCCTTTCCATACGTGGGGAATTGACATCCTAGGTCCATTCCCATTGGCGATAAGGCAGATGAAGTATTTGATCGTCGCCATTGAATACTTCACCAAGTGGATAGAGGCGGAGCCCGTGGCCCAGATTACTGCGCATAAGGTGCAACACTTTGTTTGGAAGAACATTGTGTGTCGCTTTGGCGTGCCTAGGCGGCTGGTATCCGAGAATGGAACCCAGTTCGCCAGCCAACAGTTGAGAAACCTGTGCACAGAGGTAGGCATCAAGCAAGTGTTCGCATCAATCGAACACCCCCAAACTAACGGGCAAGTGGAGTCAGCTAATAGTGTTTTGCTGAGAGGACTAAAGAGAAGGCTAGAAAAAGCTAAAGGAGCGTGGGCGGAGGAAGTGCCACGGATTGTATGGGCATACCACACCATGCCCCAATCTTCCACCATGGAGACGCCTTTCAGCTTAGTATATGGGTCGGATGCGATGATCCCGGTTGAGATTCACGAAAGCTCGCCACGTTACCAGAATTTCGTGGCTGAAGAATCCAACGAAGAAAGGCGGGTGAACCTGGACCTCCTGGACAAAGTCAGGGAAGAAGCAAGAATAAGGGCCGAGGCAGTGAAGAGAAGAGTAGAGCGACAATATAGCTCTAAGGTGAAGCCACGGCAGTTTCAGGTTGGCGACTTAGTTATGAGGAAGGCTCACCCATATGAGCTAGAAAATAAATTGTCTCCCAAGTGGACCGGACCCTTCAAAATTACCGAGGCTAAGGGGAATGGTTCGTACAACTTAGAGACTTTGGAAGGGGGTCCCATTCCGCGCAGCTGGAATGCGGCCAATTTGAAGTTTTATTTTAGTTGAATTATGTAAGTGAGCAGCCATGTAACAATCTTATCGTAGGGGACACTCTTTTTCCCTCTCGGGGGTTTTTTAACGAGGTCACCAAATAAAAAGAAAAAGAAGTTCAAGAAAAACCTTGCCTCAGTTTTTTATCTTCTTCCCACTCGAAGTTGAAGACCAAGGGGTAAAGAGTTAAAAGACAAAGACTCGAAGTGGCGACAGGCGTCGCCGAATGTACGCGTCGCCAAGAAGGCGGCGTCGCCAAACATACGCGTCGCCAAGCGTACGCGTCGCCAAGCGTACGCGTCGCCAAGAAAGGGGCGTCGCCAAGAAACATAACGGAGGAAACGCGCACAGTATGTTAGAAGAAGCGAATGCAGACGAGAGTGCGCAAAAATAAAGGAGCGGCATTACAGAAATCACAACATGGCACCAGAGAGTTAAGATTACAAGTAGAGTTTGAGATAAAGGTGAATGAGACAAATGAGGCGAACAGGTACATGCCCTATGCTCGTATGAAAAGTGCAAACAGACCACTTTTCAGTGGCCTCCGGAGTCTGGATGGGAGGAGGACGAAGCTCCGTTCTCAGCCCTCAGCGCTTGGGTAAGTTGTGACCTCTGTTGCAGGTTTATCTTCGAACCTGCACCGAAGAAAACAAGCATGGTGAAGACACCACAAGACAGGACACGTAAGACCTAGTAAAGATGAAAAGCGGGAATTTCTAAGATAATCTCTCATACATATATACTTCTCCAAGGCTTCGCCGTTGTACTCCAAGCTAATCAAAGCGGCAGCGTCAAAGCCTCCCGCCTCAGCCAAGATCCGGCATGCCACTTGGTCGTTCAAGGGTAGCCTCTTGAAAGGCTTGGACTTCAAGGCTCTCGTCTCCCTTACCCAGTACAGTGGAAAACCATCCAAGGCGGAAGGCACGAGATCGGAACAGCAGACTTTGAAAAATCTACCCTTCCACCCTGCGAAGGAGTTCTGGAAGGGAGTTAGGAGAACCCTGCCGGGAACGTTGCTGAGCGTCACCCAGAGGTTGTTCCTTTGCCTCTTCACCTCAAAGAAGTGAAGAAAGATGTCAACCGAGGGTGTGCACCCCAGAAAGCCAAAGAGTATGTCGAAGATTTTGACGAAAACCCAGCTATTAGAGTACAACTGGGCTGGAGCAGCGTTAATCTCTGTCAGTAGTTCCCTCTCAAACCTGGAGAAGGGCAGGCGCACGCCGATGCTTTTGAAGACCACCTTGTAGAAGTAGAAGAAGGGGACCCCGTCGTTGGCCCGTTCGTCTCCACACACCAGTTCCCCTAAGGTGCAACATAGCACGGTGATATCATCATCATGCCTCTTCGCGAAGGCACGATGATCGTAGGAGCACGGATCCCCCATGTGTTCCCTTACGGCCCTGTTGGAGAGTAAGCTGGAGCATTCATCGAGGAGCTCGCGCGAGGCCCATGCATAAAGGTCCTTGGGGTTAACCCTAGGGGGAGGAGCATGGGAAGACATGTCGGTGCAAAGTATCAGCAAAAGAGCAGGGAGATCGAAGGAGAATAACGCGTTAGGAGTGCGGGAGGAAAAACGCCAACTAGAAAGAACGCAGAAGGAATTCTTTGGGTAGCGGTGCAAGGAGGGTGCGAAAACACAGAGATGATGGACGCAGGTACAAGATTTTGAAGATCTAAATATTGCAGTTGGAGCGCCAAGTGACGCAAATGGGAGCACCGTGCGATCGAGCCACATGTCAGAGGATGGGAGGATGATCCTGGCGTCACTGGTTAATATTCAGAAAACGTCGCGTCGACTGAATGCCCAGGGGTACAATGCGCCGTCGAGAATGGGAGCATCTTGTCAGAACCTCAGAAAATGTCAGGATCAAGTCAAATGAGGGAACATCCCATCAGCCATACGGGAAATGCCACGTGGATGGCGCCGGTGAGACCTTAAGCTCTCCACTACCCTCAGGCGTCAACCAGAGTCGAAGTCAAAGTCAATGCCTAGGTCAAGTCAACAGGTTGATCGCACCAGGCATCGCCGAGACGCTGAAGGCGTCGCCAAGATAAGACGCTGAAGGCATCGCCAGTATAAGACGCTGAAGGCGTCGCCAGTATAAGACGCTGAAGGCGTCGCCAGTATAAGACGCTGAAGGTGTCGCCAGTATAAGGCATCAACGGCGTCGCCTCCCCGATACCCACAGGAAGGAAAGACTGTGGAGGGAGACGAGATCTCCAGAAGTAACGGCGTCGCCTCCCCGATATCCACAGGTAGGAAAGACTGTGGAGGGAGATGAGATTGCCAGAAGCTAAGTGAGCCACCGGCAGGGGTGCTCCCCGATACCCATGGGAGAGAAAGACCATGGAGGGAGCGACCCCATGGGGGGCTTCGAGCCTTCCCGGTGCTTGGCGTTTCTAGACACCCTGAGGACGATACGACACTTCGGTAGTAGGCCTCTCCTTAGGCGTGGGCGCCAAGCACCCAGAATCAAGGGACAGATCGCCTTGGTGTTTGAGACACTTCATGGACGATACGGCGCTGTTAGACAGGCCTCTCCATGGGTGTGGGCACTGAAGCGCGACCTTGTCCCAAGTGTTTAGGACCCAGAGCAGGTCTCGAATTTTGCGTTTGCAGCAAGGGCGGAGTGGCCAGCGCCTTCACGAGGCAGAGGCCTCATAGATACGAAGGCTGAACAGGTTTGAGGTGCACATTAGAAGTGAGGCGGGATCACCCGACACAGCGAAAGAAACAGGTAAAAGTACAGGTAAAGCAATTGAAGGTGAAAATATCAGCCAAACAGTGCTCAACGCCTCGAGAAGTATGCAATCATTATACAAAACCCCGTTGTTCCAACAAAGCGCAAATGGTTCAAAAGATTTACAAGTTTATCAAAGGTTGGCAAGAATGAATATAAAGCACAAAAAGTCAAGGTGGCAGCTGAGAGTTGGCGTTTCAGTCATCCGATTCGAGAGGCACGACTCGTCCGTCAACGACATGGTGGGTGGGATCGCAATTAGAAACATTGATCCTCGGGTTCTCCCAGGTTGCCTGGGCCAAAGCCTCCTTGAAGCCCTCCTCGAAGGTGTCGGCCATGTCATCTGATCCTGCCTGTTGACCGGAGCGCTGGAGAATGCCTCGTCAAAGGATCGACGTGCGCACCGCTTATCGCCTTCGTTCCTCCCTGGATCTACTTCAAGAACCTGCAAAGAAACGACACGGCGCCGCTGCGGCCGATCGCACTCCGACGCTCAAGTCAGTGACGGTATCACCAAATACTAAGAACTGGAACCGTGCAAACTCTCTCTCACAAACAGCTCTGTTACTCGCAAGTGTAAAGTGTATGAACTGAACGTGCGTACCTCAGAAAATCTGTTAGGAACTCTTATATACCTGGTGGTTTTCTCTCTCCTGGCAGTTACAGACTTGGACACGTGGCTCGCATCCAACTGTACACGTGCCATCATCTGGAGGCTCACTGACTTGGCGCTGCTTCTACTCTTATTTTGGCTAAGTTACCTATGCATGGTACTGCCCAGTGCATAGCTAACTTAAGAGTGCGATCTCTACTGGAACTGGCGAGTTAGGGCCTTCATACACCTTCCCTGTGGTCTCGCCGGCCGCCTTTATAATCTGCTTCTCCTTCATCTTCGGCGATGTGCTTGTTCTGGCGATCTCCGACTGCTTGGTCGCCTGAGTCTGCATCTGGCGACTTCATCCTCAACCTGGCGATCGCCTATTCTGGTAAGCTGGAGATCGAAACACGCCAACTTAACAATCGGCGACTACACGTGCCTCCCGACTTCCTTCCTAACTGCCAACCTGGCGCCTTGCCAACACGCCTACACTGTAGCAGGGTGCCACGTCATCATACCCGACCACCAGGGCGGTACATCATCGATGAGTGCCTTCTTGACCTTCTCCAACTCCTCGATGGTAGAGTCTCAAGAGGCCACCTGCTTCTCCAGAGCCTCCTTCTCAACTAGGAGCCTGTTGACCTCAGTTTGCAGCTTGTCATGGTCAACCTGGAGAAGACCCAATGCCTTGGACTTGGTAGCCATTTCCTCCTCCATCCACTCTAGTCTTTCCGCCTGCCCATAGCACTGATCCTCCAAGTCCTTCTGAAGCTCTTCGAAGGCCTCAGCCATGTCTTGGAGATCCGTTATTTGAACTTGGAGAGACACTTCCCGGACGTAGAAATCAGCCTGAAATCCCATCGCTTCATCCAGTTGCCTGTCAGCCGCCTCTTTGGCCTTTTGGGCCAACTTCAGAGAGGCTTGATAGGCCTCATTTTGGCGTCCCAAAGCTTCCTTCTCCTCCTTCAGAGCGGCCACTTCTTCTTTCAGGGCCTGGAGGGCTTGTGTGTTTGAAGCGGCATTTCTAGCTTGGGCGCGCCAATCAAGGGCCACGACCAAGAAGGCTCCCAAATAGAAGGGCATTCCTTCTCTCCTGTCGGGGCCTTCTGGCATCAATCCTCCGTTGAAGCCCCTCATCAGATGAATGATTGGAGGAGGAATGGCAATAAGATCGGGGGCAGCAGAAACGGAGGCAGGAACAGCAGAAGCCTCTGCTGGTGGTGGAGGTGGAGCAGACTCGGCCCCTTCGCCTTTTTCCTCTTGGACTATTGTGGGTTGGGGAGAGGTAGCGCTAGGGGGATTGTCCCTGAAGGAATCCCCTCCCTGGGGTGATGCTGCTGGTAGGATGGGAACCCTAGCAGCCTTTCTCCTCTTGAAGACTACCCGCCGTCGGAGTCCTCGTCATCGGAGAGGACCTCCAACACCCTCTTCCCTTTGTCTAGGGGGGCTAGAGCAGGTGATAAGGCCACAACTAGTGGGACTGTGGCGATGGGTGGAGGTGAGTTGGGTGTTCGAAGTGTTTGGAGGCTACGTGGGGGTGGTGAAGATGGGCCTAGTGGAGTTTCGGTGGTGGTTGGTGTTGGTGAGGGCGAGGTTAATGGGAGGTTTGGGTCAGCAGTGGGGGTGGTGGAGGCGCCAGCCTTGGAGGCGCGAGCAGCCTTCAGTGCTCTCGCCAAGACCATCCTCTTACATGACCCCATCACTGATCCTGCATTCAGACAAACCAAAGAACAGGAGTTAAAGCCACACCAGACCAAGAACAAGGCGTCAGTTACACACAAAGCACAGAATGCCAATCCCACCGCCAACGCAGTTATACGGATCCACAAGGCACACAATTAAATGAAATATAAAGAGTACAAATTAACACTTAGCAACGAGGGAAACAGGTGGAGAAGGCCAACAGTACAAGCATGATGTAATAAAGCACAGATAAGAAAGGAAGGACAAAAGGAAACAAGGAATAAGACTTGATCCTGCCGGCAACTCGAACGTGGAGGAATCGCTCTGTAGCACACTCTGTCCCGTCTACGCGACTGCGTTTTCTACAGAATCACCCTCAGAACCTTCTCTTGGATCTCCAAACGTGACCTGCAAAACACACAGACGACGCCTCTAGCGGCCGTTTGCACTCCGACGATCAAGTTTGTCCACAGAACCACCAAATGAGAAAACTAGTAGTGTGTGTGAAAAACCCTTGCACTCTGTTTTTTTTGTATCCCCCTTCTCTCCCTGATTCCTTCTTTTTATCTCTCTCTCTCTCTCTGTTTTCTGGGCATAACAGAATTCTGTTATGCTTTTCTGGCATGTGTCAGAACCCTGTTATGCTTTTCAGAGACAGTGTACCTGCAGAATCAGAGAGTGTGGGTGTCTGTGCGTGTCCGCGCGTCTCTGCGCTGGGCTGCGCCTGTCTGTACCCTTAATGGTACGGAGTGCACTTTTGTCTGGACCGCACCCCTCTCAGATGGTGACACGTGGAGGCCTGCAACTCACATCTAACCACACACGTGTCACTTACTGGAAGGGCTCTAGCGCTTCTCTTTGTGTGCCTAAGTTACGCCCTTGCAGAGTAACTTAGGATATTTCTCTCATCTGGGTAAGTCGCATACTCTTAGGAGAACGTCGGGTGTGGCTGGTCTAGGCACACTCACCAGACGTTGCTCTCTGCGTATACAGCTTACCCTTCACGATGTCACGCACGTAATGGGTTGAGGGAATCACCAATCACTGACTGGTTTACTAGTTCCCTCAGGCCACTCTCGTGCATGATTCCCTGAGGTGTGCTCATGCGAGATCCATGCGTAACGCTCTCGCTGGGAACCTCAGTCCTAGTTTAACTGCGTGTAACATGAGACCCCGATGACAATACACCCGATGACTGATCAGTGTTTATTTGCTTCTCGCGTTCTGCCTTCAGGCGTTAGTCTGAGAACTGGTCTGTTGGTGGCCACTTGGTTACTGACCATCGATCACCTCTCTTGGCGATCGTCTCCCTGACCTCTCTGCCACCTGGTCCACGTGTCACCCTGCGAGTGGTCCACGTGGTTCTCTGCTGCTGACGTCATCGACTACCGATGACCGATCGGATCAAGACTCCCTACCAAAATAGTTGGACAGGGTGTGCGCGTTGAGCTTCAGTGTGTCAAAAAAATCCCCAGGCCAGCCAAGGCCTCACATACCCCTCTATCAGCGGAAGACAGTTCATCCAGGGCCTTAGGCTTGAACAGCTTGGGGTGCTCTGTCCAGTATAGGGGAAAGCTATCCAAGGCTATGGGGTCCTGTTTGGCGCAGCACACCCTGAAGAATTTTCCTTTCCAGCCTTTGTATGAGTTCTGGAAGAGGGAGAGGATGATCCTGCCGGCGATCCCGGAAAAGCTCACCCAGAGGCTTTTCCCTTGCTTCTTCACCTCGAAGAAATGTAGAAAGACGTCCACAGAAGGAAGAACGCCTAGGTATCCACAGAGAATTTGAAAGGCCCGAACGAAGGCCTAGCTATTAGGGTGTAGCTGGGCGGAGGCCGTGTTGATCTCTGTGAGGAGTTCCCTCTCGAAGGGTGTAAATGGAAGGCGCACGCCAACGCGTTTGAATACAGTTTGGTACATGAAGAAAAAGGGGGCCCTACCCCTGGGCCTATCATCCACACAAACGGGTTCCCCCGGTGTGCCGGGGCGGACGGAGATGTGGGCATCGTGGGTGCGGCAGAAGGCGTTGAATTCGTTTAAGAGATCGTTAGAGGCCCATTTATAGAAGGCCTTGTAGTTGATCTTGGGGGAGCACTGGACTTCGGTTTCGAGCGTACCATGATGCGGATAAATAGCTGAAGAAAGAAGAAAGGAAAAGGGTTTTAACAAGCGATGCCAAAGCAGAAAGGGGAAGAGAAACCCTAGAAAATGCCACCCACGCGAAGAAACCCAAAAAGGGGGAGAAGAGAGCGTAGAAGCACGAGGAGAGAAAGAAATGTGGAAATACAAAAGCACAGACAGTCCCAGGCAGTTCATACACAGCAATGCAACGCAATGAAGAAGAAGAGCCATGGAGGTAGAAAAATCATACCTTTGAACATGGGGTCGGTGGTTGTTGAGGAAGCGCAGAGGGAGTAGCGATCGCTAGAAATTCAGAGAAAGAGAGATGAACAGTAGCGCACAATGCGAAAGAGTGAATAGAACAGTGTTTGGGGCGCGGGATTTCGAAGTCTTAAACGTCACATTTGCAACCCAAGAGGCGTTAATTTGGGACCGTGCGATTGAGTCGCGTGTCAAAGGATTAGGCACTCGCTGGGAGCGCAAGAGGCTTGTGATGAACCACGTGGCAAGCGATTAAGTGTGGCCCCAAAAAGTGGTGCTTTCCCCGTCTCAGAGGATGTCCAATCAGCCATCAAGAGCACCCCCATGGTTCAGAGAATGTCACGTCAATAGTGTGAGGAGTGTCACGTTAGCAAGAGTGACATGTCACCAGGATGCCATGTGGATGGCGTGGGCGAGGCCTTAGTCTTTTCCCTGAAAACAAGTCATCAGCTTAAGACTGGGGGGCTTGTGTACCGTCCCGTACCCGGGCGTTGACAAAGTCAAGGTCAAAGTCAGCGTCGAGGTCGAAGTCAACATAAGGCGTCGCCTAGGTGAGGCGACGCCAAGGGCAAGCGTCGCCAAGGCAAGGCGTCGCCAAGAGGCAAGGCGTCGCTAAGAGGAAGCATCGCCAAGATAAGACATCGTCTAGAGCAGGTGTCGCCAAGGTAGGGCGTCGCCAACGTAAAATGTCACAAAAGCAAGGCAAGCACAGTGTTGCTCCTCGATACCCATGGGTAGGAAAGACCATGGAGGGAGTGACGCCATGGGAAGGCCTCAAACCCCGATAACTCGGGGTAGCAATAAAGGGAAGAGAAAGGTGGCTTCAAGGACATAGTACTAGCGCCAGTGGAGAGCAATCTGACTCGTGAAGTGCCCATGTCGCCCCAGAGAAGCCCTTGGGATAGTTACGACTCATGAGAAGGGTCACGCCCAGGGGTAGCCAGGTGCAGGGTACGAGAGGAAGGTAGATACGCTCTCAAAGCGAGTGACTAGAGGTTTGGAGGCATGAGTTGGCACCCAAAAAGTCACCCCTTGCGCAGATGCATTCCTAGGAAGGAGGGCTCACACGAGGAAATACCCCCAAGTGGGGTAACGGTGCTGTGAGGCCCTCCACGTGTAATAGCAGGCAAGTCAGAATAGAAACATCAATTTGTCAGGTATAAGGTAATTAAAGCTATTTAATAAAGTTTACGTTTCGAGCGATTAAGGTACTTTAAATGCTCCAAGCAGTTTAAACGTCTTAAAGGCGCTGAACGTTTCATAACCTTAAATGCGCTTTAAGACACTTTAAATGCTAGAGTAGTTTAAATAGAACCTTGGACGTAGGAAACAGGGTTCGGACTTTTGGCAAATTTTCCCCTAATACGCTCTAGTTGCTTGTTCGAGTCTTGAGGCTACGCACAAGGGACTAGAGAAAGCTTGTTTGCCAAAAGGAGAAAGATACACAACACACAGTTTCGTTTACCACCTTCAGAGTGCCATTCACGGTGCTCCGATATGGAGGTGCAGAGTTTTTGGTGTTTCTCGCTGGCTGACTTGAGTGTCGGAGTGCAAACGGCCGCTAGGGCGCCCTTTTGTCCTTCTTTGCAGGTTCACAGGTAGCCAGAGGGAAGGTGTCCCTAGTTAACGGGCAAGGTTGCGCACAAGACGTCCCAGGTCAACTGGCCGGAACATTTGGCGCCCACCGTGGGACCGATTTAAAACATCAGTCCTATCACAAGCAACCAAGATTTATCGGAGCTACCATAACGTTAGCAAAGTTTGAGGAAACAGTGAAGAATGAGGGCAACGAGACAAGGTTCCGCACGCGAGGCGCGTGAGGAAATGTCCATGCAGCTGGTCATGGAAATGATGCGAGGGCTGCAGGATGAGATGGCGGAATCGAGGGTGGAACAAGAACGCATGCAGGCGGATCTCGCAGACTCGCGTGCGAGAAACGAAGAGCTCCATCGTGTAAACGAAGAGTTGCGCCGGGGTTTGAGCAATAACCAAGGGTAACGTGAACAAGATGAGACCGAGCGTCTCACCCCACCAAGGGAGTTTTCCACACCCTTCTCGCAGGAGATCCTGGATGCAGTAATCCCCACACGTTCACGGGACCCAAGGCGATCTTCACTGGGATGGAGGATCCTGAGGTGCATCTCACTGCATTCCACACGCAGATGGTGTTGGTAGGCGGCTCCGATGCCGCGAGATGCAAGCTCTTTATGAGCACCTTGACGGGGCTGGCAATGGATTGGTTCATCAGCCTTCCAAACGGCCATATCACCTCCTTTCAGCAGTTGTCGCAGTTGTTTAGAGTCGAACAGGGCTCCGCCGCCAGTTTCCTACGACTTGTTTGATGTAAAAGAGTATCAAGGAGAGACCTTGAAGGAATACATCAACCGTTTCGGGGCCCAAGTTGTAAAAGTTGGTACTGCAAAGGAACCTATGATTGTGTACGCATTCAGAAAAGGCGTATGTCCCGGCCCTTTTTTCGAATCCATTATTCGCAATCGCCCTAAGACCTTCGCTGAAATATGGCGTCGGGCGGTGGAGCATATCGCCTCCGAGGGAGAGGTGTGTGAGAAGCGCACCAGCGTCGTACCCTCACGCCCGAGAGCGCAGACGCGGGCTCAACCCGTCAGGGTCAACGAGACCACGATGGGAAGAAAGAAGCCAGAGGGGAGACGCCCCTATGAGACCAGAAAGCCCCAGCCCAGGGGTCCAGCGGGAGGGGATCGCCCGGCCAAGGAAAGGGCAAGGCCAGCGAGGTACAACTTTGTGGTGGAATTGAAGGATCTAATTGTCGTGCCCAATATAGCTGAAAGGTTGAGGCGACCGGCGAAGACTGACAAGGTGTTAGGGCCTCGCAAGGACTCTTGGTGCGAGTACCACGAAGCTCGCGGTCGTTTGCACTCCGACGATCAAGTCAGCTAGCGAGAAACATCAAAGGTGACACACCCTCTGAACGAGGTCGAGAACTATACTGAATGACTGAAATTGTGTTGCCCTAATCGTCGTGTGCACACAGTGGGTGCGCAGCGGAACAACTAGGGTTTGTGCTCTGTGTAATGCTACGAGAATTAGGTCAAAACTCGGATCCCTTTTCAAATGCCCCAAGGTCCCTTTTTATACATCTCTCGTGTTTAAAACGCGTTAAAGCACATTGAAAGCGTATAAAAATATTCCTTGGAACGTTTGAATCTTAACTAAATTAGCGCGTACCTTGGCAAACTTTCACTGAAACATTTAATGAGCACGTGCTTATTGCCAAGTGCTCTTCTGACTTGATCGTTATTTTGCGCAGAGGGTCCCTCAGCGTCGCAACCCAACTTAGGGTTATTCTATTGTGTGAGCCCTCTTTCCTTGAAGTGCTTCTGGCACGTGGGGTGACTTCCTGGGTGCCAACTCATGCACCCCAACCTCTAGCCACTCACCTTGGGAGTGTATCTACCTTTCTCTCGTACCATGCACGTGGTTCAACCCTGGGCGTGGCCTCCTCATGGGTCGTATCTGTCCCAAGGTTTCCCAGCGGTGGCGTGGATACTTCACGACTCAGGTTACCCCCTACTGGTACTAGAACTCATGGCTTTGAAGCCACCTTTCTCTTCTCTTCATTACTATTCTGAGCTTCCGGGGCCTGAGACTTCGTCACGGTATTACCCCTCCATGGTCTTTCCTGCCCATAGGTATCGGGGGGTAACACCGTCGATGTCTTAACTTGACTATTTCTTAACTTGGGGATGCCTTAACCTGGCGATGCCTTAGCCTGGCGATGCCTTAGCCTGGCGACGCCTTTCTTGGGCGACGCCTTTCTGGTGTGACGCCTTTGCGAGACGACGCCTTTACCAGGCGACGCCTTTCTTGGGCGATGCCCCAAGCGGTCAACCTGTTGACTTTCTTTCCCTTCTTTGGGGCCCTCAAACGGTCCCACCATATGTTGACTTTGACTTTTGGTCAACTCCCCGGGACGGTACACAAGCCCCCCAGTCTTGAGCTGATAACTTGTTTTTAGCGAAAAGACTAAGGCCTCGCCCTATTGTCCATGTGGCCTTCTGATGACGTGGCATTTCTTGAGTGGCTGCCGCGACATTCTCTTGATCGGCTGACGTGACATTCTCTTGATCGGCTGTCGTGACATTCCCCGTACCGTTGATGTGACGCACATTTGAGTGCTCTGACGATATGACATTCTCTGAGCGAGAAAGGTGACGCTTTGGATCATGCGCTGATCTCTTCACACGTGGCTCGATCGTATGGTCAGCGCTTGGTGCCCTTTGCGCTTCAAGTTGGCGCTCAATCCTTCAACACGTGCGTGATCGAACGACTGAGGGCACGCGTCGTTAGCGCTTCCTTGAGTTAACGTTATAACCTTTCAAAAAATCGCGCGCTCGAGGCACTGTTCTATTTGCTCGTCTTCGCCTTCCTTACTGTTCGTCTTCTCAAAGCTCCCTCTGCACCCTCGGTTCCCTCTCTGCATTTTTTATCTTCATCCACTCGGAACACTTAAAGGTATGGACTTTCTCATTCGATGACCCTCTTTGCTTCATCGTGTCTGATATAACTGTCTGGGACTGTTTACTTTTTCTTGTATCTGTGTTCTTCCTGTTTCTTTGTTTTCCCTGTTTTTCTCTTTTTCGTGTGGGTAGGACCTTTCTGGGGTTTTCTTCCTTGACCCTTCTTGCTGAACCCTTTTCTCCTCTTCAATCTTCAGTTTCTTTGTTAACGCTACGTGCCAAAATGACGGCCAACCCTCCACCCTCCAGAGCTACCCTTAGGGCCTTTTACCCATGGGCTCCAGATGAACTGCTCGACGAGCACTCGAGGTTGGTCTCTATGAAAGCTTTGAGGGATCACGTAGGAGAGCCGAGCGCCTACGACCATTGTGCCTTCGCGAAGAGGCATGATGACGACATAGCAGTGCTTCCTTGTGCCTTAGGGGAGCCTATGTGCGGGGATGATCGGGCCAACAACGGGGTCCCTTCTTCTATTTCTATCAAGTGGTCTTCGAGCGCGTAGGCGTGCGCTTGCCCTTTTCCAGGTTCGAGAGAGAATTGCTAACGGAGATCAATATTGCCCTAGCCCAGCTGTATCCTAACGGCTGGGCCTTTGTCAAGGCCTTCGACATACTATGCGGGTTCTTTGGGTGTGCACCTTCTGTTGATATCTTTCTTCATTTCTTCGAAGTGAAGAAACAATAGTATAACCTCTGGTGATTCTTAGTAACATTCCCGAATGGGTCCTCTTAACCATATTCCAGCACTCCTTCAAGGGGTGGAAAGGCAAATTCTTCAAGGTTTGTTTCTCCGACCTTGTCCCCTCCGCCCTTGATGGCTTTCCTCTGTATTGGGTGAAGGAGGAGAAAAACCTGAAATCCAAATCTCTAAATGAGCTGTCTGCGAACGATCGAGAAGCTTGTCGGATTCTGGCTAGTGTGGGGGGTTTTGATACTACTGCCTTGATAAGCCTAGAGTACAACGCTGAGGCTCTAGAAAAATATATAAGTATGAGAGCTTCCCCTTATAACCTTCTCTTCTCTGCTTTTACTGGATTCTTACTAGATGCATGATTTGTCTATTCTCTTTGTGTACTAACTTAGCTTGTGCTTGTCCTTTACTATGTTTGACCTCTTGACGCAGATTCTAAGATGGACAGGCAACGAAGGTTGCGGCTGGCTCAAGTGCTGAAGTTTAAAGATGGGGCTTCGGCGTTCCCCCTTTCAATCTTCCCACCGTCAACTCCATTAGTCTAATCTTCTCCCGATCCACCTCCAAGCTCGCCACCGCCTATTGCGGCCATCCCTCATGTGCTGGCCGAGGCTGGCGCTCCCTCAATCCCCCTCGACAAGGGAAAGAGGGTGGTGGAGGTAATTTCTGATGACGAAGACTCCGCCGAGGGGCAAGTCTTCAAGCGTCAAAGAACTCATCATGCCCCTCAGACGGTTATCTCTGCTACTTCCTCTTCTCATGGGGTTGAGTCCTTGAGGGAGGACCTCCGGAGCGCCACCTCTCCTCCTCAATCAATGCATCTGGAGGGAGGAGTTGAAGCTGAGCCTACAGGCGTCCCTCCACCTGCCCCAGAACTCCCTCTTCCCATGCAAGAATCATTGAGGGGATTTCTGAGCAGGGGGTTCCCAGGTAGTCAAGTTGAAGGGCCCCAAAGAGAGAGTTTATACTATCACATGGGTGTCTTCATGTCTTGCACCTATTCCTGGTATGAGCAGTCCAGGGCCAAAGTAGCCCAAGTCGCCGCCTTCCAAGCACTAGAAGGAAGTTGCTTCCCTGAAAGAGGAGAGGGAGAGGATGGCCGCCCACTGGGGACGTCAGGAGGGCGCATACAAGGACTCACTGAGGGTGGCGCAGAGGGAGAGGGAAGAGGCTAATAAACGGCTGCATGAGGTGGCTACAGCCCAGGCGGAGCTCCTCAATGAAGTGGTGCCCCTTCGAACAAAGATCGCTGATCTTGGAGCGGCGGCGGAGGCCTCCAAAGCGTATCAGAAGAAACTCGAGGACTAGTGTGTGGATCGGGAGCAGACACTGGGAAAGACTGAGGTCGCACTCGCGGATAAAACTGACGAATGGTCCCGGTTAACCACTGAGAACACCTCTCTCCAAGCCAAAATCTAAGAGTTGATTTCTGCCTTGGCCTCCAAGGACCAAGAGATGGCCGCTCAAGCTGCCAACTTCAAAGTTGCCGAAGAGAAGCTGGTCGAGGAGGTTGCCACTAGATTTGCTGATGGGTTCGGGGAGGCTCTGGTCCAGGTGGCATGTGCCAACCCTGGCATCGACGTTTCCAGGTGCAACCCCTTGAACGAAGTGGTCAACGGCGAGATAGTGCCCCTGGAGGCCCCTGAAGAATAGCCTTAATTTGTGTTCCAACCAAACACTGGATGTATATAATATAACTGCCCTTTGCTTAATTTGCAACTGTCGTGAATTTTATCTGTAACTATAACTCTTGATCTTTACTTAAATGTTTGTTTGCTTTATTGTTGCATACTTGTGTATTCACTGCTTGCTTTACTATAACGTGCTTCATCGCGCTAGACCTTTACTCTTTAGGTAGCACGTGACCTTCTTTCTCACTCTTCGAGTTTCTTTTTCCCTTTGATCTTATAAAATATTCGCCCTGCTTTTTACTTACCTCATCGCTTTAGGATGAAAAAAGGGGGGTCTCTTCTTTTTTGGCCTCGACATCGCTCAAGGGCGAGGAGGACTTATCTGTTCCTTTGTGGTCTCGACCTCGCTCAAAAGCGTGGGGGACTTATCCTACCTGTACTGGGTATCTACGCTAAAGGAGAGATCTACTATGGGTATTTAGCCCTTATCTTTTTGCGTTTGGTGCCCACGCCTGAGAAGAGGCCTGCTATAGCAACGCCATATCGTCTTCAGAGTGTTTGGAAACATCAAGGCGAAATGTTCTGAACATCAGACGCTGGGGCCAACTGTTCATACCTGAGGAGGGGGCGTCTCGAGGGAATCTCTTAACCCCTACTCAAGGATTAGGCACCCATATTCTGGCTTACATCTATCGTCTGATACCGAGGCCAACCATTCATACCTGAGGCGGGGGCGTCCCAAAGGAATCCCTTAACCCCTGCTCAGGGACTAAGCCCCCGGGTTTTTAACTTATGTTTAACATCTGATACCGGGGCCAGCTATTCATACCTGAGAAGGGGGTGTCCCGAAGGAATCCCTTAATCCCTGCTTAAGGACTAAGCGCTCAGGTTTTTAACTTATGTTTAACATCTGATACCAGGACCAGCTATTCATACCTGAGAAGGGGGCGTCTCGAAGGAATCCCTTAATCCCTGCTCAAGGACCAGATACCCGTATTTTTAAACTTATACTGACATCTGGTACCGGGGCTAGCTGTTCATACTTGAGGAAGGGGTGTCCCGAAGGAATCCCTTAACCCTTGCCCAAGGACTAGGCTCTCGGATTTTAACTTACACTAAACATACCTGTTGCCCTGTTCTGAACTTGACCTCTGTTTGATTATCTGGAGATGACGCCTTGTTCTAGTGACACTTTATCTTGGCGACGTCTTATCTGGGCGACGCCTCGTCTTTGTCTCTGTTTCTTCGATCTTACAAGAAAGGGAAAACTAAGGCAGAAAATATCTGAAATGTTTTCTTCTATTTATTTGGGTGGCCTCATTAAAGAACCCCCCGGGGGGGGGGAGGGTGTCCCCTTTACAAAATTTCAACTAAAATAAAACTTTAAATTCGCCGCATTCCAACTACGTCGGATGGGGCCTCCTTCTAGAGTCTCTAACTTATATGAACTGTTCCCTTTGGAGACAACTTGTTTTCCAACTCGTAAGGGTGAGCCTTCCTTATGACCGGCTCACCAACCTGGAATTGCCGCAGCTTTACCTTAGAGCTCGTACTAGCGCTCCACTCCTCTTTTCGCAGCCTCAGCCTTGATTTTCACCTCTTCTCTGGCTCTTGTTCTGCTGGGGAGGCCTTCGCGTTCTTCTTCCATCAGCGAGGCATCGCCATTTCTTCCTACTACATGCGCATCTTCCACAGGCGTCGCCTGACTGGATGCATCGGGCACCGCCTCTCCTGACGGCTCTAACTCTATTTGTGAATCTGAAACGGGTGGTCGCTCAATCACCATGACCACGCCTCTCTTTGTCTTCAGGCTATTTTCATAGCACTTACGAGCCTCTTCCTGATCTAACTTGATCACAATCACCTTGCCACTAAGAGCTGGTAGCTTCATCTTCATGTGGCGCGTGGAGAACACCGCCCTTAATCTGTTCAAGGTAGGTCTACCTAACAAAATGTTGTAAGCTAGTTGGCGTTAACCACCAAGTATCGAATGCTCTCGGTGCGTGATGTCGTTCCATCAGTGAACGTCGTCCTTAGCTCCAAGTAGCCACATACCTCTACTGGGTTATCCGCAAACCCATACAAGCATCTAGTATAGGGTCTCAACAGGTCAGGGGACAGTTGTAGCTTGTTGAAGGTCGACCAAAACATGACGTCTGCAGAACTACCTTGGTCGACGAGGACCCTATGTACCTTTCTTCCCGCTGTGACTACCGAAATGACCACCGGGTCATTATCATGTGGGACGACATCCTGCAGGTCAACCCTAGTGAAAACGAGGTCTGACTCCCACGGGTCGTTCGGAAATTCTTCTGCAACCAAATTTACTGACCTTACGTATTTCTTTCGTTGAGAGGCAGTGGGTCCTCCCCCGGAAAAGCCGCTAGAGATGGTGTGCACTTCTCCGTGAGTCGGGACTTCGTGCGCTTGACCTTCCTCTGGCGTCGCCGTGACTGAGGTCGCAGTGGACCCAACGAGATAATCTTTCAAAAATCTGTTCTTTACGAGCTCATCCAACTAATAGCCCAGTGCCAAACAGTTGTTAATATGGTGTCTGAATGCCTCGTGAAACTCGCACCATGATTCCTTGTGAGGTCCCAGTACCTTGTCTTACTTCACTGGTGGCCTTAACCTGTCAGCTATATTGGGCACAACGATTGACCCTGTCAGCTATATTTAAGTTCTACCACAAAATTGTGCCTTAGAGGTCTATTGCTCTCTCTCCTTCCTTCTGATTGACCCTTAGGTTGGGTTCTCCTTGTCTCGTAGGTGCGCCTTCTATCTTGATTCTTTCTTTCTGTAGTAGCTTCGGGGACTCTGGCGGGTTGCGTACGCATCTGTGCTCTGGGGCGTGTAGGTGCAGCTGTTGTGCATTTCTCGTATGCCTCACCCTCAGAGGAAATGTGTTCTACCGCCCGACGCCTTACTTCAGCAAAGGTTTTGGGGCGGCTGCGATTGAGTGATTTGCTTAAAGATCCTGGACTCACACCCTTCCTGAATGCGTACACGATCATGGGTTCGTCGGTGGTACCCACTTTCACCACCTGCGCCCCGAAGCGGCTTATGTACTCTTTCAAGGTCTCCCCTTGATATTGCTTTACGTCGAAAAGGTCGTATGAGACTGGGGCTGGGGCCTTGTTAGCCAGATATTGCTCTCTAAATAGCCGCGACAGCTGTACGAAAGACATGATGTGACCCTCTGGGAGGCTGATGAACCAGTACATGGCCATCCCAGTCAAAGTGCTCATAAAGAGCTTGCATCTCACGACATCAAAACTGCCTACTGTTAGAATATATGACCTTAAATGAGAGGCATGGTGAATTGTTTAAGAGGGATTTTCGCAAACTTTGAAGGTATAATTAAAATCAATGCTGAATTACAGAGAAAGAAATCAAAGAAACAAAGAACCAAAACTGTTTCAAGATGATATCAGAAAAACAATCGGTTGTTTCTTCGAAACAATCGGTTGTTTTTATCAGCAGTTTATAAAAACAACTTAAAAGTAGAATTTAAAGAATTAAGGGTAAGAGATAAGCACGCAAGCAATTTATACTGGTTCACTCTTACACCAAGAGCTACATCCAGTCCCCAGAAACCACTGGGTATTCCACTATGCAATCAAAACCAGATTACAAACACCACACACCAAAGTAGTGACCTTGAACCCCTCCAGAAACACACTACCTTTGGCAAACAACACCAAGAGTGTTGATCTTGAACCCCTCAAGAACACACAACACTCCTTGGCAACACAACTACAGAAATACAGTAATCAAGGAAGAAGGGAATAGAATACACCTGGGTATTACAAAGCTTAAAGATCAGAATTACAACCTAATCCTATTCCACACACTTAAGAATGATGCAAAAGCTCTTTCAAATCTTGGAAAAACTGTTTTGATAAAATCTTTCTCTTACTCCAAGATTAGGAGCGTAAAACTACCTTTATATAGACCAACCAAGTGGTCAAAAGCATTTAATAAAGGAGCCAAGTTAGTTAGGATCATTTAAAACATATTAAAACCGCTTAACAGAATTCTGTTAAGGTTTTTCAGGAAAACAATCGGTTGTTTGTCGAAACAATCGATTGTTTTGGTTTGACAGCAAAGTCAACCAAGTTTTTCAAAAACAGCTAAGGTAAAACAACCTGTTGTTAGGTAAAACAACCTGTTAAATTTTTGACAGCTTTTTAGAAAACACATGTTTTCAAAAGGTTAAAGATTCAAATGAACTTGGATCAACTTAAGTAGTGAATTAACAAGTTTCAAACAACTAGACAACACACACACCCAGCAGCAAGGTCTTCAAGCTTTCCTCTTGGATTTGGAGACATCAAAGCATCTTGTTCAACACCTACCGACATCATCTGGGTGTGGAACGCAGTGAGATGCGCCTCAGGATCCTCCATCCTTGTGAAGGTTACCTTGGGCCCCATGAATGTGTTGGGGATTGCTGTCTCTAGCATTGCCTGTGAGAATGGCGTTGAGAATTCTCTTGGTGGGGTGGCAGTCTCAGGCTTGTCTACGTCGCGCCACCCACGTCGTAACTCCTCTTGGCACGGTGAAGCTCGTCATTTCTCGCCTGAGATTCTGTGAGATCCGCTTGCATGCGTTCTTGCTCCGCTTTCGACGCCGCCATTGCTTCTTGCAACCCTTTCATCATGTCCACCAATTGTTGCATGGTCATCTCTTCACTCCTAGAACGTGCAGGTCTCGTGTTCATGGCTTTCTGGAAACCTTCTTAACTTATCTGGGTTTTGAGAAATGGAACTGAAAAACTTGAATAGTGGGACTGATGTTTTATTTCGTGCCCCACGGTGGGCGCCAAATGTTCCCACCGGTTGACCAGGGACGTCTTCGCGCGTGGCTTGTCCTCACGAGCTAGGGCTCCTTCGTTCCGCTTCGTCTGTCAATACTTGAAAAGAAGTGAACAAAGGGGCGCCCTCGCGGCCGTTTGCACTCCGACGATCAAGTCAGCTAGCGAGAAACATCAAAGGAGATACACCCTCTGAAGGTAGTCGAGAAACTGTGTTGCCCTAATCGTCTGGTGCACACAGTGGGTGCGCAGCGGAACAACTAGGATATGTGCTCTGTGTAATGCTACGAGAATTAGGTCAAAACTCGGATCCCTTTTCAAATGCCCCAAGGTCCCTTTTTATACATCTCTCGTGTTTAAAACGCGTTAAAGCGCATTGAAAGCGTATAAAAATATTCCTTGGAACGTTCGAATCTTAACTGAATTAGCGCGTACCTTGGCAAACTTTCACTGAAACATTTAATGAGCACGTGCTTATTGCCACGTGCTCTTCTGACTTGATCGTTATTTTGCGCAGAGGGTCCCTCAGCGTCGCAACCCAACTTAGGGTTATTCTATTGTGTGAGCTCTCTTTCCTCGAAGTGCTTCTGGCGCGTGGGGGGACTTCCTGGGTGCCAACTCATGCACCCCAACCTCTAGCCACTCACCTTGGGAGTGTATCTACCTTTCTCTCGTACCATGCACGTGGTTCTCCCCTGGGCGTGGCCTCCTCATGGGTCGTATCTGTCCCAGAGTTTCCCAGCGGTGGCATTGATACTTCACGAGTCTGGTTACCCCCTACTTGTACTAGAACTCATGGCTTTGAAGCCACCTTTCTCTTCTCTTCATTGCTGTTCTGAGCTTCCGAGGCCCGAGACTTCCTCACGGTATTACCCCCTCCATGGTCTTTCCTGCCCATGGGTATCGGGGGGTAACATCGTCGATGACTTAACTTGACTATTTCTTAACTTGGTGACGCCTTAACCTGGCGATGCCTTAGCCTGGCGATGCCTTAGCTTGGCGACGCCTTTCTCTGGTGACGCCTTTGCGAGGCGACGCCTTTCTTGGGCGATGCCCCAAGCGGTCAACCTGTTGACTTTCTTTCCCTTCTTTGGGGCCCTCGAGCTGTCCCACCATATGTTGACTTTAACTTTGACATTTGGGCAACGCCCCGGGACGGTACAGCTGTGTCTAGGATCGCCTATGAGAATGGCGTTGAGAATTCTCTGGGTGGGGTGGCAGTCTCAGGCTCGTATACGTCGCGCCACCCGCGGCGTAGTTCCTCGTTGGTGCGGTGGAGCTCATCGTTTCTCGCCTGAGACGCTGTGAGATCCGCTTGCATGCGCTCTTGCTCCGCTTTGGATGCTGCCATTGCTTCTTGCAATCCTTGCATCATGCCCATGAGTTGTTGCATGGTCATCTCTTCACTCTTAGCGCATGCGGGCCTCATTTTCGTGGTTTCTGGAAGCCTTCCTGGCTATTCGAGAACTGGGACTGGGTTGGAAACTGCAACTGGAACTAAAAACTGTATGGTGGGACTGACATTTTATATCGGCCCCACGGTGGGCGCCAAATGTACCCGTCGGTTGACTAGGGTCGTCTTTATCAGTGGCTTGTCCGCACGAGCTAGGGCACCTTCGTTCAGCTACGTCTGTGAGTACCTGAAAAGAAGTGAACAAAAGGGGCGTCCTCACGGCCATTTGCACTCCGACGATCAAGTCAACTAGCGAGAAACATCAAAGGGACACACCTCCGTATCAGAACACCGTGAATGGATGCTCTGAAGGTGGTCCAAATCTGAGTAACCAAATAACTAATGCTTTCTGCCCTAATTGCATGTGCGTACAGTGGGTGCGCCAACAAGACAACTAGGGTTTCTTCGTCTGTGTAAACTGTGAGAATTAGGTTAAAAACCTCCTCCCCCTTTCAAATGCCCCCAGGTCCCTTTTTATACACCTCCCGCATTTAAAGTGCGTTAAAGCACATTGAAAGCGTATAAAAACATGCCCTGGAACATTCAAATCTTAACTGAATTAACACGTACCTTAGCGAACTTTCAGGAAAATATTGATATTCCAGTACTTATTGCCACGTGTTCTTCTGACTTGAACGCTGCTCTACTTAGAGGGCCTTACAGCGCCGTAACTCAACTTAGGGTTATTCTATTATGTGAGTCCTCTTTCCTCGAAGTACATCTGGCGCGTGGGGCGACTTTTTGGGTGCCAACTCAAACCCCCCCCCAACCTCTAGTCATTACCCCCGGGAGCGTATCTACCTTCCTCTCGCACTACGCACGTAGTTTGCCCCTGGGCGTGACCCTCTCATGGGTCTTATCTATCCCAGGGGCCTCCTAGTGGCGGCATTAGTACTTCACGAGTCAGGTTACTCCCTACTTGTACTAGAACTATGGCCTTGAAGCCACCTTTCTCTTCTCTTCGTTACTGTTTTGGGCTACGCCTTAACCTGGCGACGCCTACACCTGGCGACGCCTACACCCTAGCGACGCCTCAATCGGTCAATTCGTTGACTTTCTTCCTTTGGGGCCCCACCATGCGTTGACTTTTGACTTTGACTTTGGTCAACGTCCGAGGACGGGACGGTACACTCCCCCTTGGAGTAAGAATCCAAGTTACAATAAGAGCAAACACCCTTTCATCTAGCTTTAAGCCTCCAACCGAACAAGTTCTCACTTGGGCATTTTGATTCTTCAACAACTCTTGTAGTATTGGACTTTGTTGAAATCCTCCACTACTCCAAGATTTACCTTGTTGATTATTAGGCCAGCATATTTCAGACCAGCAACAGCAGTCCACACATCATAAGTGATCTCCATGTCAACTCCCTGCATATGAGAAACAAGGTTGTTTCCCTCAAACTTGAGATTGGTGTAGAACACCCAAATCAAATCAGGGTATATGTTCCCCTTCATCTCCAAGAACCTTCTTAGAGATTGGTCCTTGAGCAGCTTCCTCACATTATCTAGCTTTTGGCTTTTCAGCCAATCAAAGGAAACAACTTTGGGGTTGTTTATCACCTTTGTGCTAGTTTGAAACCTATACCTTTCAATGAGCTCATTGTCTCCAGAAAACCAGCCCTCTAACCTCCCTTCAGACCTCACTGCTTTGGTTTTGACCCTCTTTGATGTAGGAGGAGTTGATTCCATGACAACAGAAAAAGGTGCAAAGAAGACTCACACAAGGAGAGCAAGAGTTGTTGCAAGAGATGGCTCAATTGATTGTTCTTGTGAGAGTGAACAGCTGCAACCGAATTTAAAGAAGCACAGAACCAAACTGCATTCAATGATGTGAGTGGGTTTAAGTTTTTCAGAGAGAAATGACTTGACCAAGACCTGCACAGAAAACGTCAGGAAAAGCAGAAAATCACATGGTCATCACATGTGATCTTTGACTAGTCATAAAAGCTCTTAAATTTTCAAGATTTTTGGATTATATTCCTTTATGACATGTTGTAACTTCCTCCAGAACATAAACAAGATTTCAACATAGCTTTATTAACCCAAATCCTTTCTTAATTAATATCTGCAACAAACAGAAATTATAGAGAAATTAAGTTCATTCTTTCACAGTGCTGTCAGATACAAAACAATCGGTTGTTTTTCTGCAGCAGTAAAACTGTTCCGTCCGGTTGACCGGGACGTCTTCGTGCGCGACCTCAACCGTCAGCTAGGGACTCCTTCCCACTGGTTACCTGTGGATTCCTGCAAAAAAGAGGACAAAGAGGCGCCCTAGCGGCCGTTTGCACTCCGACGCTCAAGTCAGCCAGCAAGAAACACCAAAACTGTTCACCTACGTCTCTGAGCACCGCGTATGGCACTCTGAAGGTGGTAAAAAGAACGGTGTATATGTGTGTGTGTTTTCTCCCTCAGACAAAGATCTTTCCCCAGTCCCTTGTACGTAACCTCAAGCACGAGCAAGCAACTAGAGAGTTCTCTGGTAAATTTGCCAAAAGTTCGAACCCTGTTTCCAACATTCTCCGCGCTATTTAAACTACCCAAGCATTTAAAGCGCCTTAACGCGCCTTTAATTGCAAATGTAACGCGCTCAATCAGCGTATCTGATTTAGGAAACGTAGCGCATTTAAGACGTCGAAACAGAAACTGTATTGAATGACTTTAATTACCTGGCACCTGACTAGAGGGTGTTTCTATTCTGACATGGCTGTTGTACACGTGGAGGGCCTCACGACGCCATGACCCCATCTGGGGGTGTTTCTACGTGTGAGTCCTCCTGCTTGGGAGTGCTACTGCGCTAGGGGTGACTTTTTGGGTGCCAACTCATGCCCCCAATTATCTAGTCACTTACTTTGAGAGCGTATCTGCCTTCCTCTCGCACCCTGCACCCGGCTACCCTGGGCGTGACCTTCCTCTTGAGTCGTATCTGTCCCAAAGGCGTCTCTGGGGCGGCAGGAGTACTTCACGAGTCAGGCTGCCCCACACTGGTGCTATTACTATGGCCTTGAAGCCACCTTTCCCTTCTCTTTATCACTGCCCCGGGTTATCGGGACCTGAGGCCTCCCCACGGCGTTGCTCCCTCCATGGTCTTTCCTACCCATGGGTATCGGGGAACCACACTGTGATCGCCTTGCTTTAGTACTGTTTGAGCTGGCGACGCCCTTGTTGGGCGACGCCTTCACCTAGGCGACGCCTTGCCTTGGCGACGCTTCCTCTTGGCGATGCTGGCATTTGGCGTCTCTCCACCTAGGCGACGCCTTGCGTTGACTTTGACTCTCCAGTCGTTGACTTTGACCTTGACTTAGTCAACGCCCGGATACGGGACGGTACAGGAGGCGCTTTATGGCAATCGGTGTGCTGCTGACATTGCTTGCAACACTGTGCATACTTCTTGCAGTCCTCCCTCATTGCAGGCCAGTAGTAACCTGCACGGAGGGTTCTTGCGGCCAGAGCTCGACCCCCGACGTGACTTCCGCATATCCTTTCATGGAGCTCGGCCATGATTCTTGTACATTTCTCTCCGTGCACACATTCTAGGAGTGAGTGTGTGAACCCAAACCTATACAACTCGCCATCAATCATTGTGAACTTGCTAGAGTTCTCTTTATCTTCCTAGCCTCCGTCGGATCCAGCGGGAGAAGGCCATCTGCCAGGCATCGCTGGATACTGTGTTATCTACGTGTCTGGCTCGTGCGTAGCGCAGACCTGCGTCATGTTCACCCTCTCTCCCCGACATGCTCTTATTCTCGGCGATCTCAAGGTCTCCTGAGTCAAAGACCTGTGACTGCTCGCCACTTTCTCCGTCGACTTGCTTATTTGAAGAACCAGGTGATCTGCTACAAATGCTCTAGGCGTCTTCAGAGTTTCTTGGATCACCATCCTCTGCCTACCCCCTTGCCTGAACTGGCGAGCTTAGCTAGCAAGTCAGCTCGGGCATTCTGCTCTCTAGGCACATGCACCACTTCAAAGGAGACAAAGGAGGAACTCTTCAGCTCCTGCACATACTCCAGGTAAGCCGCCATTTGTGGATCCTTGGCCTGGAACTCTCCTGTTACTTGTCCCGTGACCAACAGCGAGTCATTCTTAGCCATTAGCACCCTAGCTCCCATCTCCTTGGCCAGCAAGATTCCGGCGATTAGCGCCTCATATTCTGCTTGATTGTTGCTGGCTTTGAAGGTAAACCTCAGGACTGCTCAATCAGCACGTCGTTGGGCCCTTCCAGGATGACTCCAGCACCGCTACCCTGCTGGTTCGACGATCCGTCACCGAGAGCACCCAACGGAAATCATCCCCCTCAACTCGCGCTGCTTCTGACGAGAGCTCGACCACAAAATTAGCGAAAATCTGCCCCTTGATCGGACCTCGGGGCTCATACTTGATATCGAACTCCGACAGCTCCACCGCCCACTTCACCATCCTCCCAGCTACATCAGGCTTCCTCAGAACCTTCTGGATGGGCAAGTCGGTCATCACCAATATTGTAAAACTGTGAAAATAGTGGCGCAACCTCCTCGCCGAAAATACCATAGCCAGTGTGGCTTTCTCCAAGGCCTGATACCTCACCTCCGGGCCCTGCAGCACCTTGCTGACGAAATAAATAGGCTTCTGAGCCTGGTCCTGGTCTTGGGCGAGCACCGCACTCACCGCCCTCTCAGTCACAACAAAATACAGCCTGAGAGGGGTCCCCACCAACGGTTTGCACAAAACCGGCGGGCTCGCCAGGTACTCTTTAAGCTTGACGAAGGCCTCTTCACACTCCTTCGTCCAGGCAAACTTGTTGTTCCGCCTTAAACACTAAAAGTACGGATGGCCCTTCTCTCTGCTAGCTGATACGAAACGAGACAGGGCGGCCATCCGACCTGTAAGTTGCTGCACCTCCTTCACGGTAGCCGGGCTCCTCATCGCCAAGATGGCAGCACACTTATCAGGATTAGCCTCTATTCCTCTTTTAGTCAAGAGGAAACCCAAGAACTTCCCCGCCTCCATGCCAAAAATGCATTTCTCGGGGTTCAGCTTCAACCTGAACTTGGCGATTGTGGTGAACAACTCCTCCAAGTCCGCAACGTGCTTGCTCTTCTCCGGCGAGGTCACGACCATGTAATCTACGTACGCTTACACATTCCTCCCCAGCATAGGTGCAAGTACCCGATCCATCAACCTTTGGTACGTGGCCCCCGCGTTCTTCAGCCCAAAGGGCATCACCTTGTAGCAGTAGCACGATCTCTCGGTCATGAAGGCGGTCTTTTCTTCATCCATGGGATGCATCTTTATCTGATTGTATCCCGAGAAGGCGTCTAGGAAGCTCAGCAACTTGCACCCTGCAGCATAGTCGACCAGGGCGTCTATGCTTGGCAAAGGATACGAATCCTTTGGGCAAGCCTTGTTCAGATCAGTGAAATCGACGCACATGCGCCACTTCCCATTGCTTTTCTTCACCAGCACGACATTGGCCAACCACTCAGGGTACTGGACTTCCCTGATGTGGCCTGCGGCGAGGAGCTTCTGTGTTTCATCCCTGATCGCCTGCCTTCTCTCCTCGTTGAACTTCCTTCTTCTCTGCGCACTGGTCTAACCTGGTTGTCCATTGCTAGATGGTGGCATAAGAAGTCGGGGTCGATTCCCGGCATGTCTGAAGCAGACCATGCAAAAGCATCCAGATGCCGCTCTATCACCTTGGCGATCTGGTCTTGGAGCTCAGCCTCCAAGGATCTTCCCAAATTGAAGACCCTTCCCCCGATTTCCCTTTCGAGCCATTCCTCAACGGGTTTGGGTCTAGCTTCCCTGGCGATCACCGCCCTGGCGATTCCCAGCTCCCTCGCTTCCTCTGGGCGGTTCCTCGCCTCTTCTTCCCGATCGGCGTTCTCTCCCTCAGCCTCAGCATCCATCATGGCGACGTCGCCTCCGGCGGCCACCTCCATCGCTGCACCAACAACTCGCCACTCTGTTGGCTTGGGCTTCACACCAGGAGGCGGCGTCGTTGTGATGTAACTCACTGACCTCTTATTCTTGAGGCTATTCTCATAGTATTTCTTCGCCTCCTTCTGGTCAGATTTGATGGTGATCACCACCCCTTCCATCGATGGCAACTTCACCTTCATGTGCCTGGTTGAAGGCACAACTCCTATTCTGTTGAGCGTTGGTCTTCCCAACAGAATGTTATATGCTGAGGGAGCATTCACGACGAGGTACTTGATTTTCTCCGTCCTCGAGCCCACCTCATCCGTGAATGTAGTCCTTAACTCTATATACCCCCTGACCTCCACCTGATCGCCAGCGAAACCATACAAGCACCCTCCATAGGGCCTCAGCTGGTCAAGGGGCAACTGCAACTGTGTGAAAGTCAGCCAGAACATCACATCTGCCGAGCTTCCTTGGTCCACCAGAACCCTGTGGACCTTCCTTCCCGCCGTAACAAGCGAGATGACTATTGGGTCGTTGTCATGAGGCACAACGTCCCTGAGATCTTCCCTTGTGAACGTGATGTCCACATCTGGCGAGTGGTCCTCGAACATGTCCACTGTCATCACAGACCTCGCATACTTCTTCCTCTGCGACGCGGTGCATCCACCACCCGAGAAACCTCCCGCGATGGTGTGGCGGGGTGAGCCCTGATCAGTGCCTCGCAGAAAGGTCCCGGCAGCACGCCCTTTTTGAAGGCGTAGACCAACATCTCTTCGTCCTTGGCCGGCGAGTGGACCATCTGCGCTCCAAAGGGATTCAAGTAGTCCCTGAGGGACTCTCCCTGGTACTGCCTTATGTCGAACACATCATAAGACACCCTAGGCGGCGCCTTGTTCACTATGTACTGCTCGACGAAAAGCTTCGAAAACTGCTGGAAATTGGTTATGTGACCTGTAGGTAGGCTCACAAACCATTCCAGCGCTGTTCCCTAGAGCGTGCTCACAAACATCTTGCAATACACAGCATCCGATCCTCCTGACAGCTTCATCTGCGTGTGGAACGTGGTGAGATGCGCCTCAGGATCCTCCATGCCGGTGAAAGTAGCCTTCACGGGTACCACACTCGCAGGAATGGGCGTGTCTGTGATCGCCTCAGCAAAAGGCATGGGGAAAACGCGAGGTGGCGACGATGGTGCGACATCTTTAGCGACTGGGCGCCCTCTCTGCTCCTGAAGAGCTTGGCGCAATTCCTCAGTTACTTTGTTGAGCTCTTCATTCCTGGCCTGAGAGGCGACTAGGTCCTCATGCATCCTTGCCTGCTCTATGCGCGAGGCTTCCACATTCGCCTGTAGCGCACGCATGATTTCCACCATCTGCGCCATCGTCATGGCGCCTTCAGCAGCAACTGGCACGACTGGACTTGAACGGTTGCTTCTCATCTTTCTCATGAAAACTTAACAGATCACAACGACGAACTAAACCTCCTTCAGCAACGATCGATCCAGCAATCAATCGGTCAGAACTTCGCAAACTCCAAGAACTTCAAGAACACAACCTCAACAGCAAAACCTTCGCAGAAACTCGCGACTTCACCACAGACCACCGCTTCTCCACCGAAACCTCTGATTCACCGGTCGAAAATCCGAACGAACGTCGAAGCTTCGATTTCACCGATTAAAACTCACGTAAACAGCGAAAAACCTCACCTCACCGAATAAGAACTTACGTAAACAGGGAAAAACCTCAATCCTCCGAACAAAACCTCGAACGAACGGTGAAAAATACGAATCTACCGAACAAAGCTTGAATGAACGGCGGAAAATGGTTGCACCAGCACACAACCACACAGAAACTACAGAAACTGCAGAAACTCCAAGAACTCACGCTGTGGATGGGAACAGGTTTACACGGCCCCACGGTGGGCGCCTGATGATCCTGCCTGTTGACCAGGACGCAAGAACCTTGCCTCGTCAAATCTGGATCGACTCTGCGCCGTGTTAGCTCCGGTCCTTCGCCTTGATTCACCTCAAGAACCTGTAAAAGACAGAACGGCGCCGCTGCGGCCGATCACGCTCCGACGCCCAAGTCAGCGACTGAACCACCAAAATACTAAGAGAAAACTAAGAACAGGAACCGTGCAAAATTCTCTCTCAACGTACTCAAGTTCTCGCAAGCGAAAAAGAAGTAATCTAAAACGCGCGTACCTCAGAAGTTCGTTAGAATCTCTTATATACCTGTGCACTTTCTCTCTCCTCACAGTTACACATCTGGACACGTGGCTCGCATCCAGCTGTACACGTGTCACCATCTGGAGCATCCTTGACTTGGGCGCCACTTCTTACTCTTCAGGCTTTTGGCTAAGTTACTTATGCATGAAACAACTCAGCGCATAGCTGCCTTGGAGCGGGATCTCTCCTGCGTGGCGAGTACGGGTGCCTTCATACACACCTTCCATGTGGTCTCGCCGGCCGCCTTCATGATCTACTTCACTTGCTTCATCGTGCATGTTCAGGTAAGCTGTTTGCCGACCTCAACCTCTGGCTAGCTAGGGAATGACCACCTGACGACTTCATCCTCTGCTTCGAAAGCCTGGAACAAACCTCCCTGATCCTTTGGCGATGTCCTCCTTTCGGCGATCTCTGATCACTTGGTCGTCTGGGTTCGCATCCGGCGACTTCATCACAAACCTGGTGACCGCCGGTTTAGGTATGCTAGAGATCGGAGCACGCCAACCTAATAACTGGCGACTACACGAGCCCCCCGACTTCCCTCCCTTCTGCCAGCCATGAGCCCTGCTCAACACGCCTACATTATAGCTTGCTGCCACGTCATCACTTCCGACTACCTGGGCGGTACAATAGGTATGAGTCACTACCCTAGAAACTTCCATCTTTATCGTTCTCTATCTGGGTGTGTTTTGCTTCATGGTGTCTGTACCGCCCTGGTAGTCGGAAATGATGACATGGCATCAAGCTATTGTATAGGCGTGATGACGAGACGCCTTGCTGGCAGAACGGAAAGAAGTCGGGGGGTTCGTGAAGTCGTCAATTATTAAGTTGGCGTGCTCCGATCACCAACACACCAGAACCGGCGGTCACCGGGTTAAAGATGAAGTCGCCAGATGTAAACTCAGGCGACCAAATGATTAGAGATCGCCGGAGCAAGCACATCGCCGAAGATGAAGGTGGTGCAGATTATGAAGGCGGCCGGCGAGACCACAGGGAAGGTGTGTACGAAGGCACCCTAGCTCGCCAATCCAGTAGAGATCGCACTCCAGGACAGCTATGCATTGAGTAGTATCATGCATAAGTAACTTAGCCAAAGGAGAGTCAGAAGCAGCGCCCAAGTCAAGGATGTTGAAGATGGTTGCTGCCCCTTCAAGATTGTGTTTGATGAAGACTTGTATGTAGTGTTTGATGAAGACATTTATGTACTTTCCATGTATTTTGTGCTTTGCTTTAAGTGTGTCTTAGTTAGTGCTTAGAGGTTGTCTAAGAGTAGCTTTTTGCTGAGTATCTCACCTCATAACCACTAGCCATGTGTTAAGAACAAGCATAAGTTTTCTAAAACTGTTTTGCACATGTTTTACACAAAAACACGTTTTACTGCATAAAAAAAAATCTGTTCTTTTCTAAATAAACAGATTCATTTTCTTCACTGATGCCTTGGCTAAAGTCTTGTAAAAATTGGATTTTGTGCATCAGGTATTTTGACTAAGTCTTCTTCTTTTCAAAACGACTGAGTTTCAAATAGTTAAACTTCCTCTGTTTTCGTTTTGAAAAATAAATCTGTTCATCTATAAATGAATAGATTCTTTTTTGCCTCTGGTGCCATATCATACTTAAACGTTTTTCAGTTTTATCTCAGCACCAGAATGGTTGACTAAGTCTCCTCACTTAACAGATTCTCTAACTGCTTTTGAAAATAAATCTGTTCATTTTATTTTCAATCTGTTCATTTTATAACAGCTTTAACTGTTTTTCAAAATTCTGTTATAAGCTGGCTTTCTATAAAATGCAAACTTGTTTTCTGAGTTTAACAACGATTCAAACAGTTCATACATTTGCAAAAAAACAAGTTTTAACAGCAGAGAGTTAAGTGTTTTCAAGGATTAGCATTCGTTCTTCAAAGATTTCAAAAATCACAAAGTGCTTGTTCTTGGTTTGGTTCCAAAAGCTTGATGTGAGGTGCAGCTACTGTTCTAGCAATCTTGCCTACTGGTTTAAGGCTGATCTTTGTTACCTCAATCAGGTGTAGTCGTTTCACTTCTTATTACTTGTAAAAGTTTGGTTGAATCCTCTTCTTGATAGGTGTTCTTGGAGAGTGGATGTGTGTGTATGAGTGCTGAAATAGGTTTTTTCAGCAAGAGTACCTAAGTTCTTGTAGGTTTCAAGAACAGTGGGAAGTGTACTTGATTGTACTGTGTGTTAGTGAATTCCACCTGTTGTTGGTGAAGACTGGATGTAGCTCAGGTTGAGTGAACCAGTATAATTGCTTGTGTTCATTCTCTCTCTCTCTCTGCAATTTCGTTTCTGCATAATTGATAAAACAGCAAAGAAATAAATCTGTTCAATTGAAAATAAATCTGTTCTTTCTGGGCACAGTGCATACTGTTCTTGATTTCTGAAATAGCTGTTGTAATCTGATAAGAACATATAAAATCTGCTAAAAGCCACTGGAACAGATTGACTGTGATAGGTTGCTCAAGAAAACTGTCAACGTCATTAATTGAACCTTAAACAATTGCTTAAAATTGAAGCTTGCTGTTCTGTGATTAAGTGCTCTTAATTTCTGGAAAATTGCTTAACATCAAGAAGAACATTCATAGTCTGTTAAAAGCCACTGGAACAGCTTGTGTGCAAAGATCACTCAATTAATTAGCATGCTATCAATTGAACCTTAATCACTTGCTTGAAATTGAAGCTTGCAGTTTTCTGTTTCACTGTTTTTCAAATCTGATATTTGTGTGTGTGCTGCTGAAAATTTTCACTGCATAATCTTGTGATTAATCTTGCTGAATTAAAAGCTTTTCAAACAAAAACAGTGCTGAAATAAATCTGTTCATTTTTACATAAATCGATTTATTTTCTGTAAAACTGGGTTAAACACTGTTTCTGCGAAGAAGTTTTAAAAGGTCAATTCACCCCCCCTCTTGAACTTTGGCACTATTAAACCCAACAAAGGAGGCTCCAGATGATGGCACATGTACGACTGGATGCGAGCCACGTGTCCAGGTGTGTAACTGCCAGGAGAGAGAAAGTGCCCAGGTATATAAGGGTTCCCCAACGAACTTCTGAGGTACGCACGTTCAGATTGTCTTCTTTACGCTTGCGAGTTCTAGAGCATACTGAGAGAGAGAACTGGATCACGGTTCCTTGAGAGTTCTTGAGTGTTACTCTTAGTATTTGGTGGTTCGGTCACTGACTTGGGCGTTGGAGTGCGATCGGCCGCAGCGGCGCCGCTCTGTTCTTTTGCAGGTTCTTGAGGTGGATCGTGACGAAGGACGGAGGTTGACGTGGCGCACACGTCGATCCAAGTTTGATGAGGCAAGCTTCAACGTTTTGGTCAACAGGCAGGATCATCAGGCGCCCACCGTGGGGCCGTGTAAAACCTGTTCCCATCCACAGCGTGAGTTCTTGGAGGTTTTTGTAGTTTCCTGCGTGGTTGTGTGCTGGTGCAACCACTGTTCGCTGTTCATCTAAGTTTTGTTCGGTGATTTCGCGTTTTCCACCGTTCGTTTTGATTTTTGTTCGGTGAGGTGGAGTTTTCTGCTGATTGCGTGAGTTTCATTCGGTGAGATTTGAGTTCTTTGGCTTTGGTTTTTCGTGGAAGAAGCGTTGGTTTCTGTGGAGGTTCGCTGTGTTCTTGAGGTTTCTTTCGCAGTTTCGCGAAGTTCTGACCGATTGATCGCTGAATCGATCGTCGCTGAAGGAAGTGTTGTTCGTTGCGCCCTGTGATTCGTCAAGTTTCATGAGAAAAATGAGAAGCAACCGTTCAAGTCCAGTTGCGCCTGTTGCTGCTGAAGGCGCCGGCGCCATGACCATGGCGCAGATGGTGGAGATTATGCGTTCGTTGCAGGCGAATGTGGAAGCCTCGCGCATAGAACAGGCGAGAATGCATGAGGACCTGGTCGCCTCTCGGGCCAGGAATGATGAGCTTAGCAAAGTGACTGAAGAGCTGCGTCAAGCTCTTCAGGAGCAGCGAGGGCGTCCTATTGCTGAAGAGGTCGCGCCGTCAACGCCGCCTCGTGTTTTTCCTATGCCTTTCGCTCAGGCGATTACTGACACGCCTATTCCTGCGAGTGTGGTACCTGTTAAGGCTGTTTTCACCGACGTGGAGGATCATGAGGCTCATCTCACCACGTTCCATACGCAGATGATGCTTTCAGGAGGATCAGACGCCGTGTACTGCAAGATGTTCGTGAGCACACTCCAGGGAACGGCGCTGGAATGGTTTGTGAGCCTACCTACAGGTCACATAACCAACTTCCAACAGTTTTCGAAGATTTTTGTCGAGCAGTACATCGTGAATAAGGCACCGCCCAGGGTGTCTTATGATTTGTTTGATATAAGGCAGTATCAGGGAGAGTCCCTCAGGGACTACCTGAATTGTTTTGGGGAGCAGATGGTCCGATCGTCGGCCAAAGATGAAGAAATGCTGGTCTACGCATTTAAGAAGGGCGTGCTGCCGGGATCTTTCTGCGAGGCATTGATCAGGGCTCAACCCGCCACGTTCGCTGAGGTTAGGCGACTTGCGGTGGCCCACATCGCCGATGAGAGTGAAGTCGCCGAGAAGAGAGGAAGCGTGGCTCCCGCAGGCCACGCACCCAGACCAGGATCCAGCCACAGAGGGTGCTGGAGACAGCGGCGGCAAGGAGGGATCAGAGGACTCGCCATCCTTATGATCCAAGGAAGAACAAGGGTAGGGGCCAAGGACGCCCGCAACCAGCACGCCGGGAATACAATCGCCCGCCTAAGCACAATTTTGTCATGGGATTGGCGGACTTGATCGCCATTCCCAACATATCAGCTAGGTTGAAAGCGCCTGAGAAGGTAGGCGACAAGGTGCTGGGACCAAAGCCAGATGCCTGGTGTGAGTTTCACCAGGGCTTTGGCCACACCGTGGACTCGTGCTTGGCTTTAGGATACCAGCTCGACGATCTAGTTAAGAGCGGGTTCCTAAATGACTATTTGCTGGATAGAAGGACGGGGGGCGCGTCAAGCTCCCAACCAGCAGGTGAGAGGCTCAGCAGCACGAGATGCCTACGCACGGGGAAATCCACACCATTGCAGGGGGTTGCTCAGGGGGTGGATGCACCGCATCACAGAGGAAGAGGTACGCGAGGTCTGTGATGACGGTGGATATGTTTGAAGACCACTCGCCGGATGTGGACATTACGTTCACCAAGCAAGACCTTCAGGACGTTGTGCCTCATGACAACGATCCCATAGTCATCTCGTTGATCACGGCAGGAAGAAAGGTCCACAGGGTTCTGGTGGACCAAGGAAGCTCGGCAGACGTGATGTTCTGGCCAACTTTCACGCAGTTGGAGCTGCCCCTTGACCAGTTGAGGCCCTATGGAGGGTGTTTGTATGGTTTCGCTGGTGACCAGGTGGAGGTCAGGGGGTACATTGAGTTGAGGACTACGTTTACAGATGAGGCGGGTTCGAGGACAGAAAAAATCAAATACCTAGTCGTGAACGCTCCTTTAGCATACAACATTCTGTTGGGAAGGCCCACGCTCAACAGAATAGGTGCCATACCATCAACCCGGCACATGAAGCTGAAGTTGTCGTCTATGGAGGGGGTGGTGATCACCATCAAATCCGACCAGAAAGAAGCTAAGAAGTGCTATGAGAATAGCCTGAAAAGCAAAAGGTCTGTGAGTTACGTGACAACCACCCCGCCTCCTGGCGTGAAGCCCAGATCGACGGTGATGGAAGAGACCGCCGGAAGAGACGTGGAGATGGTGGATGCTAAGCTGGGAGAGGGGAATGCCGGTCTAGAGGAAGAAGAGGCGAGGAATCGCCCTGAGGAAGCGAGGGAGCTGGGAATCGCCAGGGCGGTGATCGCCAGAGAGACCAGGCCAAAACCTGTCGAGAAGTGGCTCGAGAGAGAGATCGGGGGAAAGATCTTCAAGCTGGGAAGATCTCTGGAGGTTGAGCTCCAGGACCAGATCGCCAAGGTGATAGAGCGGCATCTGGATGCGTTTGCATGGTCCGCTTCGAACATGCCCGGGATCGATCCCGATTTCTTGTGCCATCACTTGGCGATGGACAACTTGGTGAGACCAGTGCGGCAGAGAAGAAGGAAGTTCAACGAGGAGAGGAGACAGGCGATCAGGGACGAAACACAGAAACTCCTCGCTACAGGCCACATCAGGGAAGTCCAGTACCCTGAGTGGCTGGCCAATGTCGTGCTGGTGAAGAAGAGCAACGGGAAATGGCGCATGTGCGTCGATTTCACTGATCTAAATAAGGCTTGTCCAAAGGACTCATATCCTTTACCAAGCATAGATGCCCTGGTGGATAGTGCTGCAGGGTGCAAGTTGTTGAGTTTCCTGGATGCCTTCTCGGGGTATAACCAGATCAAGATGCATCCCATGGATGAAGAGAAGACTGCCTTAATGACCGAGAGATCGTGCTACTGCTACAAGGTGATGCCGTTCGGGCTGAAGAATGCGGGGGCCACGTACCAGAGGTTGATGGATCGAGTACTTGCACCGATGCTGGGAAGGAATGTGCAAGCGTATGTGGATGACATGGTCGTGACCTCGCCAGAGAAAAGCAAGCACGTTGCGAACTTGGAGGAATTGTTCACGACGATCGCCAAGTTTAGGTTGAAGCTGAATCCAGAGAAATGCATCTTTGGCGTGGAGGCTGGAAAGTTCCTGGGATTTCTCTTAATTGAAAGAGGAATAGAGGCCAACCCGGATAAGTGCACCGCCATCTTGGCGATGAGGAGCCCGGCCACTGTGAAGGAAGTACAACAGCTCACCGGTCGGATGGCCGCCCTATCTCGCTTCGTGTCAGCTAGCGGAGAGAAGGGCCACCCATATTTCCAGTTCTTAAGGCGGGATAACAAATTTGCCTGGATGAAGGAGTGTGAGGAAGCCTTCGTCAAGCTGAAGGAGTATCTGGCGAGCCCGCCGGTTTTGTGCAAACCGCTGGTGGGAACCCCTCTCAGGTTGTATTTTGCTATAACTGAGAGGGCGGTGAGTGCGGTGCTCGCCCAGGATCAAGATCAGGCTCAAAAGCCTATTTATTTTGTTAGTAAGGTGCTGCAGGGCCCCGAAACGAGATATCAGGCCCTGGAGAAGGCTGCGCTGGCTGTGGTATTTTCGGTGAGGAGGTTGCGCCACTATTTCCATAGCTTCACGATACTGGTGATGACCGACCTCCCCATCCAGAAGGTCTTGAAGAAGCCCGACGTTGTGGGAAGGATGGTGAAGTGGGCAGTGGAGCTGTCGGAGTTTGATATTAAGTATGAGCCCCGAGGCCCGATCAAGGGGCAAATCTTCGCAGATTTCATGGTCGAGCTCTCATCTGAGGTGACATGAGTTGAAGGGGACGACTTTCGTTGGGTGCTTTCGGTGGATGGATCGTCGAACCAGCAGGGTAGCGGCGCTGGAGTCATCTTGGAGGGACCCAACGGCGTGCTGATCGAACAATCTTTGAGGTTTGCCTTCAAAGCCAGCAACAATCAAGCAGAATATGAGGCGCTGATCGCTGGGATCTTGCTGGCTAAAGAGATGGGAGCCAGGGTGTTGATGGCAAAGAGTGACTCGCTGCTAGTCACGGGGCAAGTAACAGGCGAGTTCCAGGCTAAAGATCCACAAATGGCGGCTTACCTGGAGTATGTACAGGAGTTGAAGAGTTCCTTCGCCTCCTTTGAAGTGGTGCATGTGCCCAGAGGCAGAATTCCCGAGCTGACTTGCTAGCCAAGCTCGCCAGCTCAGGCAAGGGGGGTAGGCAGAGGACGGTGATTCAAGAAACTCTGAAGACGCCGAGAGCATTTGTAGCAGATCACCTGGTCCTTCAGATAAGGAAGTCGACGGAGAAAGCGGCGAGGAGTCACAAATCCTTGACTCAAGAGACCTTGAGGTCGCCAAGAATAAGGGCATGTCGGGGAGAGAAGGTGAGCATGACGCAGGTCTGCGCTACCTATGAGCCAGACACCTGGATAACACAGTACAAGTGGTGCCTGGCAGATGGTCTTCTCCCACTGGATCCGACAGAGGCTAGGAAGATAAAGAAGAATTCTAGCAAGTTCACATTGATTGATGGCGAGTTGTACAGGTTTGGGTTCACTCACCCACTCTTGGAGTGCGTGCACGGAGAAAAATGTACGAGAATTATGGCAGAGCTCCATGAAGGGATATGCGGAAGCCACGTCGGGGGTCGAGCTCTGGCCGCAAGGACTCTCCGTGCAGGGTACTACTGACCAACGATGAGAGAAGATTGCAAGAAGTATGCGCAGTGTTGCAAACAATGCCAACAGCACGCCGATTGGCACAAGGCGCCTCCCGAGGAGTTGAAGTCGATTTACAGCCCTTGGCCGTTTCATACATGGGGAATCGACATCCTGGGACCGTTCCCGCTGGCGATCAGGCAGATGAAGTACTTGGTGGTGGCAATTGAATATTTCATCAAGTGGATCGAAGCAGAACCAGTGGCCCAGATCACCGCACACAAGATCGAAGGTTTCGTGTGGAAGAACATTGTGTGCCGGTTTGGCAAGCCCAAGCGCCTGGTGTCGGACAATGGGACTCAGTTTGCAAGTCACCTGTTGAAGAAGCTGTGCGAAGGGGTGGGAATTCAACAAGTGTTTGCATCCGTCGAGCACCCTCAGACGAATGGCCAGGTAGAATCAGCCAATCGGGTGTTGCTAAGAGGTTTGAAGAGAAGGCTAGAGAAAGCCAAAGGAAGCTGGGCTGAAGAGGTACCCCGTATAGTTTGGGCGTACCACACCACCGAGCAGTCAGGAACCCATGAGACCCCATTCAGCTTGGTCTATGGGTGCGACGCAATGATTCCAGTGGAGATCCAGGAGAGCTCGCCGAGATTCCAGAACTTCGTGGAGGAAGACTCGAATGAGGAGAGAAGGTTGAACCTGGATTTACTGGATGAGGTCAGGGAAGAGGCGAGATTGAAAGCTGAGGCGGTGAAGAGAAGGATTGAACGAAGATATAACTCGAAGGTGATGCCGAGACAGTTCAGAGAAGGCGACCTGGTGATGAGGAAAGCCCACCAGTACGAGATGGAGAATAAGCTGTCGCCTAAGTGGACGGGACCTTTCAGAATAACCGAGGCGCTCGGGAACGGCGCCTACCGCTTAGAGACATTGGAAGGAGGGGCGATTCCTCGCACCTGGAATGCCACGTACCTCAAGTTGTATTACAGTTGAGAACTTTGTAAGTAAAGACAAACACGAAGTTATATTACAATGACTCTGTTAAAACAGTTTGAAGGGGCACTCTTTTTTCCCTAAGGAGGGTTTTTAACGAGGCCACCCAATAAAGAAGAGTTTTCGAAGTTTAAGGTGTTTTAGATTGCATGCTTGTTGTTTTCCGAAAGTTTTGAAGAAAGACCTTGTCACTTATACGTGATTTAAGGCAAGTTAAAGATATGTTGCATGCTTTCTAAAAGGTTTCTAAGTCCTCATCGTCTTTCGGCGATCGGAGGCAGCAGTTAAAGTTAAAGTCCTCATCGTCTTTCGGCGATTGGAGGCACCAGTTAAAGTTAAAAGTCCTCATCGTCTTTCGGCGATCGGAGGCACCAGTTAAAAGACCTCAACGCCCTCGCGCGTTCTGAGGCGAGATAAAGACCTCCTCGCTGTCGAGCGAGTGCAGGCGAGAAAAAGTGAAAAGTCCTCAGTGTTTCTGGGGGGAGAAGATGTAACCCCTGGGGCAATGTAGAGGCACCAGCGAAAGTCCTCAGTGTTTCTGTGGAGAGAGGAGATGTAACCCCTGGGGCAATGTAGAGGCACGAGTTAAAGACCTTCTCGCCTATGAGCGAGTTCAGGCGAGTTAAAGACCTTCTCGCCAATGAGCGAGTTCAGGCAAGATAAAATCCTTCTCGTCTCGAGCGAGTTCAGGTATGGTGTAAAGGGTGGAAGAAGTTTGGAGGGTGGCTAAGGTAGGTTCGAAGAGAACGCCTAGCCACCCGATCTCTCGTTCTGAAGATCAGGGAGGTAGAGAAGGATCCAAAAGGCGCCTCTACCCCCAGATGAAGGAACAATGGCCAAGTTATGAAGCCAGGAAGAAGCTGATATCGCCAAGAGTCTTTGGCGACCAGGAGAAATTCAAGCAATGGCAAGAAAGTCAAAGACCCGTTTTGATGAAGCAGATCGGGTGAGCGGTGTCTTAAGCCATTGATTGAGTTGAAGTTCGTTATTTGAAGAGCGATTTTACGCTAAGGTTCATTGCCTTGAGATTACAAGTTGTTAGAGTGATTGTTATTCGAAAGTCAGTGGTTCGAAGCAGTTAAGTATACAATCGCACTTACGGAATTGCTAAGTTAATTTCTTGAAGAAAATTGTGCAAGAAGAGATAAAGCGGACAAAGGAGTTGCAAGAGGAAATACAAAGACCTTGTCTTAAAGTGAACATCAGTTTAAGGTACATGTACAGAAAAATAGAAAGTTTATTACAAGCAGATTGGGTAAGGGAGAAAGCATAAAGGTAGTGGATGGAGGGAATCAATTAGTCTTCAGCAGGAACAACCTTCCCGTCCACCACCTCGTTGTTGAGAGACACCATGGTAAGATCTAGATCGGGGAACAGGCAGGCGAACTGTTCCCGGGCGGCCTCGAATCCAGCAGCAAGAATCTGGGCAGAGCTCAAGTCAAGTTCTTCGATCCGTTTCTTCAGCCCCTCGTTCTACTGCTTCAGCTCTTCAGCTTGTTTCTTAAGTTCTTCGACGGTTTCCCGAGCTTGAAGAAGGTCTTCAGCAACCTTCTTGGATTCTGCCTGCACCTGGCCCAGTTCAACGGCGATCTTCCCGTTTTCTTTGTTGGCTTCAGCGAGCTTGGCCATGGTGTCGTCTCTTTCTTTCTCCACCTTCCCCAAGAAGACCTCCCGATCGGCTGACCTTTTCTCGAGGTTCTTCACCTTGGCGGCGTCAGCTTTGATCAAGGCCTCCAGGTCAGCCACTTTGACGCAATAACGTACTATCTTGCTCTCTAGCTCAATCTTCTCTTGAGCCAAGAGCTGCACCTTATGGCGTAGATCGGTGGCCTCCTTGCGCGCCACCCGGAGCTCGGTGCTCATGGCATCTTCTACTCGGGAGTGTTCAATCTCGGCGAGTGTAAGATTGCAGGATAACCTCTCCGCCTCGATCCTTATGGTGCTATTCTCAGTTCGGAGTGCGAAGAGGTCATCCTGGAGCTTCCTGGTAGAACTCTCCACAGCTTTAGAGATGATGGAGGGAAAATCCTCCGCCATCATCTTCAGTTTTGCTGAAAAGGGCTCCCATACCCTTTTGACCTCAAGAGAGAGGTTTGCTGGTGGAGGCACCGGGGGGCTTGTTGTTGGTTTTCGCCGCCACCCTCTTGAGTTGGTTGCTGAGTGAGTCCTTTTTGGCGTGGTGTCGACGTCGGGGATTCGGTGATGAGGATTGGAGAGTTGTGAGCACCCTCATCCCCGACTGGAGCAGCCCCTGCGGTTGAAGCATTTGAAGGAGGATCCCCTCCCGCTGATACATAAGGCGTGGAGGCGCTCGGGGGGTCCTCCAAGAAGTTGGCTTCGGCGGCCTCAACCACAGGAGGCGCAAACGCCAATGGAATCGCTTGGACTGGCGAGGCGGGAGCTGGTGGAGTAAGCAATGTTGGAGGCGGAGCTGGTGTAGATGGCGGTGTTGATGTTGGGAGAGAAGGTGGAGCAGATGGTGAAGAAGGCACCACCCTCTTCCTCTTGGTGACAAGGCCATCTTCAGTCGCCTCATCATCGTCTTCCTCTTCCTCATGGACTACTTGGGGGGCTTTCCTCTTTGGTTTCCTGAGGATAAGCTTCTTGCGCTGGTTGGCGGGCTGGGCATCGGAAGAAGTTGGGCCTTTAGGTGGCGATCTGCCCTGTGCAGCGGCGATCTCCACCACTGAGTTTGGCACGGTCTGGGAACCCGATGCCAACCCGTGGGCTCGGGCGAGCGCCCTCAGTTCAGCAAGTTTGCCCTCGCCCAACATGCGATCTACATAATGCAAAGATACATGGGTTAGCTCGGAGAGAAAAATAAACACATAAGTCAGTATGCAACAAAAGCAGATATGAGATGCAGAAAATAAAACCAAAGTCTTGTGCACAACGCACAAGACGCCCAGAAACAGTTAACAGAGATAATGTCAAAGTAAAGACTTAAACGTTGAGGTGAGTTCTAACCTATGCGAACTTCGAGTTGATCTTCGAAGAACTCGTAGGAGATGAGTGTGGTAGTGAGGAAAGTAATGTTGGCGTCTGCCACACTCTTCCAGAAGAAGCATAGGTCCTTGTCCAAGGCACCCATGCTATCAGGACTCCTTGGCCTCCTGAAGCTGCCTTTGGACTCTTTGTTCCCTTGTTTACCCAATACAAGGGGAAACCGTCGAGCAGTGAGGCGTCCTTGTTGTTCAGGCGCACATGGACGAACTTGCCCTTCCAGTCTTTGTAGGATTGCTGGAAGATAGAGAGGATTGACCTCCCAGCAATCCCATTGAGGCTCACCCACAGGCGATCTCCCGGGTGTTTGGCTTCGAAGAAGAAGAGAAAGACGTCCACTGACGCTGGCAGCCCCAAGTGGTCGCACATGATCTGGAAGGCCCGCACGAACGCCCAGCTGTTGGGATGGAGCTGGGCGGCGGCGATGTCGAGCTCGGTAAGTAGCTCTTTTTCAAAGCGGGTGAAGGGAAACCTAAGTTTCACCTTCTTGAACAGGGTGGTATATATGAAGCAGAACAACCCGCCGGTGTTCCCTTTGTTGTCGACGCACACTGGCAAGTCGGGGGGGGGGGCAAGGTAGCACCATCATCTTCTCGTCGTGCTCCTTGTGGAACGATAGGTGAGGCTCGTCCCCTTTCTTCAAACGAAGAACTGCCCCAGCAGAGTTTACAGAAGATGTTTCCTTCAACAAAGTCGAGGTGGCCCATGGGTACAATTTTTGGAAATCTGGGGAGGGAACGGAGGCTCCTCCGGCGACAGGGGGAGTGGCCTGAGCCAGGTTAGAGCGGGAGGGTGCAGGCCTCTCAGCCTGGGAAGAGGAAGCACCAGGTGCTCGCGGTTGGTTGTGTGCTTGAGATGAAGGGTTTCGAGACGAGGGAGGAGGATTTGGGGTGATCTTTGAGCGAGCCATCTGCAAAGGAAGAAGAAAAGAAAAGGTGATCAGGGTTCGCAGAGGCTGACTCGATCGTGAAAGAGGGGTGAAAAACGAACGAACGAAGGTTCGTTGTAACGAAGACGAAGCCCTAAGTTACGAGAAAGGAGAAACAGGAAAAACAGCCCACAGCGTATGCACCAGACAGTTAAAGGATGATGCGAATCGGTTAAAATGCAGGAAAAACCAGCAGAAGAAGTAAAGGAAGTACCTTTTTATGATCGGAAAAGTGATGAAGGAAGTTGGTGATTCAGGAGGTTGAAGAACGTTGAGAGCTTTTGTAGAAGAAAGTTGAAGCGTCTGAGAATACGAAGAAAGTGATGGAACAGTGGAGCGAAATGGGTTTAAGGGTTTTTCGAATAAGTTTGGGAAGCGCAAACGGCAATTGAAGGTAACCGTTGATGAAGCCACGTGTCGAGCGATGGGAGGAGTGTTTGGTGGAGCGTCAGAAAAACAGAAAGTACAACCGCTTGGAATTCTGCGCCAGTGCCACGTAGATCGGTATTGACGTGACTCCTTTAGTCTTTTCGCTGGACAAGTCTTCGCTTAAGACTGGGGGGCTTGTGTACCGCCCTGGTAGTCGGAAATGATGACGTGGCATCAAGCTATTGTATAGGCGTGATGATGAGACGCCTTGCTGGCAGAAGGGAAGGAAGTCGGGGGGTTCGTGAAGTCGCCAATTATTAAGTTGGCGTGCTCCGATCACCAGCACACCAGAACCGGCGGTCATCGGGTTAAAGATGAAGTCGCCAGATGTAAACTCAGGCGACCAAATGATTAGAGATCGCCGGAGCAAGCACATCGCCGAAGATGAAGGTGGTGCAGATTATGAAGGCGGCCGGCGAGACCACAGGGAAGGTGTGTACGAAGGCACCCTAGCTCGCCAATCCAGTAGAGATCGCACTCCAGGACAGCTATGCACTGAGTAGTATCATGCATAAGTAACTTAGCCAAAGGAGAGTCAGAAGCAGCGCCCAAGTCAAGGAGGCTCCAGATGATGGCACGTGTACGACTGGATGCGAGCCACGTGTCCAGGTGTGTAACTGCCAGGAGAGAGAAAGTGCCCAGGTATATAAGGGTTCCCCAACGAACTTCTGAGGTACGCACGTTCAGATTGTCTTCTTTACGCTTGCGAGTTCTAGAGCATACTGAGAGAGAGAACTGGTTCACGGTTCCTTGAGAGTTCTTGAGTGTTACTCTTAGTATTTGGTGGTTCAGTCACTGACTTGGGCGTTGGAGTGCGATCGGCCGCAGCGACGCCGCTCTGTTCTTTTACAGGTTCTTGAGGTGGATCGTGACGAAGGACGGAGGTTGACGTGGCGCACACGTCGATCCAAGTTTGACGAGGCAAGCTTCAACGTTCTGGTCAACAGGCAGGATCAGTGTCTCTGACATCATCTTCCTTGGCGCAGGTTCGAAAATAAACCAAGAGCGGAGGACGCGACTTACCCGAGCTCTGCACACTGAGAGCGGGGCTTCATCTTCTTCCCGTGCTGACTCCGATGGCCACTGAAGAGTGGTTATTTTCGTGTTTTTGTATGAGTTGTAATGTTTGCCCTATTCGCATTACTCCCATTTGTATCGAACACCGCTTGTAACATCAACTTTACTATACCATATTTGGTTTTTGTAACGCCGCTTTACTTTGCATTCGTCTCATATATTGTGCGCTTTTCCTCCGCCATGTTTCTTAGCGGGGCCTGCACTCAGGCGACACCTTTCTTCTTGGCGACACCTTTTTTCTTGGCGACGCCTTCTTTCTCGGCAACGCCTTCTTTCTTGGCGACGCCTATCTTCTTGGCGGCGCCTTTTTCCTTGGCGACGCCCCTTTTACTAGCGACGCCTCACGCTACTTCAAACGGAGAAAGATAAAGACTGAGAACCAAGGCACGGTTTTTTCTCAAACTTGTTTTTTCTTTTATTTGGATGGCCTCATTAAAAAACCCCGGAAAGGGAAAAAGAGCATCCCCTTTAACAAGACTGTTACATAGCTGCTTTACATAAGTCAACTAAAATAGAACTTCAGGTTGGCTGCATTCCAACTGCGCGGGATGGGACCTCCTTCCAAGGTCTCTAGGCTGTACGAACCGTTGCCCTTAGCCTCGGTAACTCTATAGGGTCCGGTCCACTTGGGAGACAGCTTATTCTCCAGCTCGTATGGGTGGGCTTTCCTCACAACTAGGTCGCCAATCTGAAACTGTCGCGGCTTTACCTTAGAGCTATATTGCCGCTCCACTCTTCTCTTCACCGCTTCAGCTTTTATTCTAGCTTCTTCCCTGGCTTCGTCTAGTAGATCAAGGTTTACCCGCCTTTCTTCGTTGGATTCCTCCACCACAAAGTTTTGAAAACGTGGTGAGCTTTCATGTATTAATACCGGGATCATCGCGTCCGACCCGTACACCAAACTGAAAGGCGTCTCCATGGTAGAAGATTGGGGCGTGGTGTGGTATGCCCATACGATCCTTGGAACTTCCTCCGCCCACGCCCCTTTGGCCTTCTCTAACCTTCTCTTTAACCCCATCAGCAAAACTCTGTTTGCTGACTCCACTTGCCCGTTGGTCTGGGGGTGTTTGACTGACGCGAACACTTGCTTGATAGCTATCTCAGCGCACAGATTTCTCAACTGTTGACTGGAAAACTGGGTCCCGTTATCTGATATAAAGCACCTAGGTACGCCGAAGCGGCACACAATGTTCTTCCACACAAAGTGTTGTACCTTGTGCGCAGTAATCTGTGCCACGGGCTCTGCCTCTATCCACTTGGTGAAGTACTCGATGGCAACGATCAAATACTTCATCTGCCTTATCGCCAGTGGGAACGGGCTATATATGGATCGCAGTTCTTCTGGCGGCGCCTTGTGCCAGTCAGCGTGCTTTTGGCATTGCCTGCAGCGCTGAGCATGTCGCGCGCAGTGCTCTTTTACTGTTGGCCAGAAGAACCCTGCGCGTATCACCTTGGAGGCTAAGGACCTTCCCCCTACGTGGCTCCCGCAAATGCCTTCGTGGAGCTCCGCCATTATCCTGGTACACTTGTGATGGATATCCACTAGGAGAGGATTTTATTAATGAAGGAAGAGGATTTTCACCTACACATTTGAAGTTCTTCCTTCTAGTCTTCTCACAAATTAAAAGAAGTCAAAGAGAAGATCAAGCCTAAAGATAAAAAAGTCTACAAACTCTCAAATAATAGGCTTCATATTAAATATCTCTCTTTATAGTTTCTTTTAAATTGTAAATAATATAGAATAATGTTTAGAAAGGTGCTTAGAGGGAAACATGAGACACCTCTTTTGTAAAAGCATCTTTAGGCTTTAGTTTAGCAAATTCTAGAAGCTTGGGGAGTGAGCTTAGTAAGGGGGGTGTTATCTTAGGAGCTTTTTGGGTAGCTTAGGGAATAAGCTATGTAAATGACCAGCCCTTGCTCCTATAAAAGGAGGGCTTAGGTCCTTCACAATTCAGATTGGAATTTTATAGTAGAGAGACTATACTCAAATTTGGAGAGAAATTGTGAGTCTTGAGTCTTCTTCTTCCTTTGCCTTATCTTGTGAGCAATGGTGAGCTTCAAGTGGCGGCACTCCATCACTTATCTTGGATCAAGGAACCAAGTGGCGTGAAGTGTTCTTCCAATTCTCAAAATCCAGCAAGCTTCTTCTATAAGTGTTCTTCTTCCTTCATTTGCTTTCAATTTCATTCGGCAGTTTTTAATTTCCTAGTCTTACCTTTCATTTGCACCGTTTAATTATGTATTTCCAGCTTTGTTTCTTTATTTCGGTTCGGTTTAGTAGCTTAGCTTCTCAATTCTGTCCAGTTTTCAATTCTTGTTCTTCATTCCTTGTGTTTTGATTCCATTTGACAATATATGGACTTCCATATGAGTCTTGGTTGGTGCTAAGTCTTGGTGAGTTCTTGAATTAGAACATTGATCCAATTCTAAAGTAAAGTGCCATTTATGACCAGCTCAAGTTGTTCCTAAGAATGTCAAAGAATCATGTATTCTTGTTGTTACATTCACATCAACTCGTCGCCACTTACACATGTTAGGATAGGGTGAGTGAACCCATGCCTGAACAACACTCCATCCACCAGAGTATATCTTGCGGCATTTCTTTTGACCTTCTTACCCTCTTCCGGCTCCAATGGGAGAGTCCCATCCGCCAGGTACCGTTTGTATGGCGTCATCCAGGTGTCTCCCTCGGCTAGGACACATACCTGCATTTGCCTTCCTTTTTCAGGCATATCCGCCTACGTGCTGATGCGGGGCGTCTTCAGCGTATCTTGGGTCAGAGAGCGATGATTCCTTGGACTCTCTCTTGACGTACAGATCTGGAGGACATCCACCCTGTTATCTTCCACGAATTTACGCGGAGCTTTGAGCGTCTCTTGGATCACTGTCCTCTGCCTACCCCCCTTGCCTGAGCTGGCCAGCTTGGCGAGCAGGTCGGCTCTGGCATTCTGCTCCCTTGGGACATGTATCAGCTCAAGAGCCATCGACCGTTGGGTCCCTCCAAGACTATTCCCGCACCACTCCCTTGTTGGTTGGAGGAGCCATGGACCGAGAGCAGCCACTGCAAGCCCACTTCCACCTCTTGCTCACCTCTGGGCAAGAGTTCCGCTATAAGTGATATGACCGTCCGGGAGGCTGATGAACCAGTCCATAGCCATCCCAGTCAAGGTGCTCATAAAGAGCTTGCACTTGGCAGCGTCAGAGCCGCCTACCAGGACCATCTGTGTGTGAAATGCAGCGAGGTGCGTCTCGGGGTCCTCCATCCCGGTGAAGATCACCTTGGGCCCCGCGAACGTGTTCGGGATCACTGCATCCAGAATCTCCTGCGAGAAAGGAGTGGAAAACTCCCTTGGTGGGGAGTGGTTCTCCATCTCGTCATGTTCACGTTGCCCTCAATTATTTCGCAGACCCCGGCGCAACTCCTCATTTACAAGACGGAGCTTGATGTGAATGTAACTAGAAGAACACATGATTCTTGACATTCTTAGGAACAACTTGAGCTGGATTTAAAAGGCACTCTACTTTAGAATTGGATCAATGTTCTAAATTCAAGAACTCACCAAAACTAAGCACCAACCAAGACTCATATTGAAGTCCATGTATTGTCAAATTGAATCAAAACAAAAGGAAAGAAGAACAAGAATTAAAACTGGACAAAATTTAAATGATAGCTACTAAACCAAAACAGAATTAAGAACACAATGCTGGAAACACAAAATAAACGGTAGAAAAAGAAGTAAACTCTAGGAATCAAAACTACCGAATGGAAAATTGAAGAAAAGGGAAGAAGAACACTTATAGAATAAGATGCTTGCTAGATTTTGAGAATTGGAAGAAGCCATTCACGCCACTTGGAACCTTGAACCAAGATAAGTGATGGAGTGCCACCACTTGAAGCTCACCATAGCTCACAAGATAAGGCAAAGAAGAGGAAGACTCAAAACTCACAAATTCTCTCCAAAATTGAGTATAGTCTCTCTACTATAAAATTCCAATCTGAATTGTGAAGGACCTAAGCCCTCCTTTTATAGGAGTAAGGGCTGGTCATTTACATAGCTTATTCCCTAAGCTACCCAAAAAACTCTTAAGATCACACCCCCCTTACTAAGCTCACTCCCCAAGCTTCTAGAATTTGCTAAACTAAAGCCTAAAGATGCTTTTACAAAAGAGGTGTCTCATGTTTCCCTCTAAGCACCTTTCTAAACATTATTCTATATTATTTACAATTTAAAAGAAACTATAAAGAGAGATATTTAATATGAAGCCTATTATTTGAGAGTTTGTAGACTTCTTTATCTTTAGGCTTGATCTTCTCTTTGACTTCTTTTAATTTGTGAGAAGACTAGAAGGAAGAACTTCAAATGTGTAGGTGAAAATCCTCTTCCTTCATTAATAAAATCCTCTCCTAGTGGATATCCATCACGAGTGTACCAGGATAATGGCGGAGCTCCACGAAGGCATTTGCGGGAGCCACGTAGGGGGAAGGTCCTTAGCCTCCAAGGTGATACGCGCAGGGTTCTTCTGTTCCAGTTTCGACTCCGCCATATCCTCCTGCAGCCCCCGCATTATCTCCAGGACCTGTTGCATGGATAGTTCTGCTGCGGCCGCGCGTGCGGTACCCCGTCTTGTGGTGGTCATTGTCACGGCCTCTTCAAACCTCCCCCAAAGTTACTATAACTTGGTAGATCTTCTCAAACTTGTGATGGGACTGATGTTTTATATCGGCCCCACGGTGGGCGCCAAATGTTCCGTCCGGTTGACCTGGGACGTCTTCGTGCGTGACCTCAACCGTCAGCTAGGGACTCCTTCCCACTGGTTACCCGGGAATTCCAGCAAAGAAGGACAAAAGGGCGCCCTAGCGGCCGTTTGCACTCCGACGCTCAAGTCAGCCAGCAAGAAACACCAAAAACTATGCACCTCCGTATCGGAGCACCGTGTATGGCACTCTGAAGGTGGTAAAAAGGAAACTGTGTCTAGTGTATATTTTCTCGTTCTGGCCAAAATCCTTCTCTAGTCCCTTGTGCGTAACCTCAAGGCTCGAGCAAGCAACTAGAGTGTTTCTGGAAAATTAGCCAAAAGTTCGAACCCTGTTTCCAACATTCTCGGCGCTATTTAAACTACCCAAGCATTTAAAGCGCCTTAAAGCACTTTTAATCATAAAACGTAACACACTTAATTAACGCGTCTAATTAGAAAACGTAGCGCATTTAAGACGTTGAAACGCTTGGGAGCCTTTATAGTACCTTAAACGCTCGAAACGGAAACTGTATTAAATGACTTTAATTACCTGGTACCTGACTAAATGGTGTTTCTGTTCTGACCTGGCTGTCGTACACGTGGAGGGCCTCACAGCGCCATGACCCCCTCTGCGGACATTTCTACGTGTGAGTCCTCCTGCTTGGGAGTGCTACTGCGCAAGGGGTGACTTTTTGGGTGCCAACTCATGCCCCCAATCATCTAGTCACTCACTTTGAGAGCGTATCTGCCTTCCTCTCGTACCCTGCACCTGGCTACCCTGGGCGTGACCCTCCCCTTGAGTCGTATCTGTCCCAAAGGCGTCTCTGGGGCGACAGGGGTACTTCACGAGTCAGGCTGCCCTACACTGGTGTTATCACTATGGCCTTGAAGCCACCTTTTCCTTCTTTTTATCACTACCCCGGATCATCGGGACTTGAGGCCTTCCCACGGCGTCGCTCCCTCCATGGTCTTTCCTACCCATGGGTATCGGGGAACCACACTGTGATTGCCTTGCCTTAGTGATATTTGATCTTGGCGACGCCCTGGTTGGGCGACGCCTTCACATAGGCGACGCCCTGCCTTGGCGACGCTTCCTCGTGGCGACGCTGGCACTTGGTGTCTCTTCACCTAGGCGACGCCTTGTGTTGACTTTGACTCCTGACGTTGACTTTGACCTTGACTTTGTAACCGCCCGGATACGGGACGGTACAGAAAATGCCAGAAAAACAATCGATTGGACCATCGAAACAACCGATTGTTACATGCTAAGCATTAGCCAACTTTGTGACAGGGGGTATCAAGTGATGTTCAAGATAAACACATGTGAAATCTGTCTACCCAACACCAAAGAGGTAATGTTGGTAGGTAAGAGAGTTAATAATGTGTATCTTCTAGATATCTCTTCACCATGTTCAATTGGATGTCTTCTATCCAAGCAAGATGAATCTTGGCTTTGGCATAGAAGAATTGCTCATATTCACATGAATCATTTAAACAAGCTAATATCAAAGGATCTTGTGATTGGGCTGCCAAAACTCAAGTTTGAGAGGGATCACATTTGTGAAGAATGCTGTACCGCCCTGGTGGTCGGATGTGATGACGTGGCATCCTGCTACAGTGTAGGCATGTTGACAAGGCGCCAGGTTGGCGGATGGGAAGGAAGTCGGGAGGCACGTGTATTCGCCAGTTGTTAAGTTGGCATGTTCCGATTTCCAGCTTACCAGAATAGGCGATCGCCAGGTTGAGGACGAAGTCGCCAGATGTAGACTCAGGCGACCAAGCAGTCGGAGATCGCCAGAACAAGTACATCGCCGAAGTTAAAGGAGAAGCAGATTATGAAGGCGGCCGGCGAGACCACAGGGAAGGTGTATGAAGGCCCTACCTCGCCAGTTTCAGTAGAGATCGCACTCCTGAGTTAGCTATGCACTGGGTAGCACCATGCATAAGTAACTTAGCCAAAATGAGAGTAGAAGTAGCGCCAAGTCAGGGAGCCTCCAGATGATGGCACGTGTACAGTCGGATGCAAGCCACGTGTCCAAGTCTGTAACTGCCAGGAGAGAGAAAACTACCAGGTATATAAGAGTTCCTAACAGATTTTCTAAGGTACGCGCGTTCAGTTCATACACTTTACGCTTGCGAGTGACAGAGCTGTTTGTGAGAGAGATTTGCACGGTTCCAGTTCTTAGTATTTGGTGATACCGTCACTGACTTGAGCGTCGGAGTGCGATCGGCCGCAGCGGCGCCGTATCGTTTCTTTGCAGGTTCTTGAGATAGATCCAGAGGAGGAACGGAAGTGAGAAGCGGCGGGCACGTCGATCCTTTGACGAGGCATTCTCCAGCGCTCCGGTCAACAGGCAGGATCATCAGGCGCCCACCGTGGGGCCGTGTAAAACGTGCTCCCATCCACAGCGTGAGTTCGTGGAGGTTTTCGAGGTTTTCTGCGCGGTTGTGTGCTGGTGCAACCGTCGTTGGCAGTTTCTTTGAGTTTCGTTCGGTGAAGTTTGTGTTTTAAACCGTTCGTTTGGCTTTTCGATCGGTGGATTCGAGTTCTTTCGTTTGGTTGTTTGGTTCGCGGGGAAACGGTGGTTTTTGGTGAAGCTGCGATTTTCTTCGAAGGTTTGCGGTGTTCTTGAAGTTCTTGCGCAGTTTCTTGAGTTTTCTCCGGTTGATCGCTGATTCGATCGTGGTTGAAGTGTCATTTGCTATATTCCTGTGGTTCGCTGAAGTTAATGAGAAAGATGAGAAGCAATCGTTCCAGTGCCGTGGCTCCCGTCGCAGCCGAAGGCGACGCCGCCATGACCATGGCGCAGATGGCGGAAATGATGCGCTCATTGCAGGCCACTGTAGAAGCCTCGCGCATCGAGCAGGCAAGGATACATGAAGACCTGGTCGCCTCTCGCGCCAGGAACGAGGAGCTCAGCAAGGTAGCTGAGGAGCTGCGTCGAGCTCTTCAGGAGCAGCAGGTTCGTTCTTCCGCTGAAGAGGTGGCACCGTCGACGCCGCCTCGTGTTTTCCCAATGCCTTTCATTCAGGCGATTACCGACACGCCAATTCCCACGAGCGTGGTCCCGGTTAAAGCTGTTTTTACTGGCGTGGAAGATCCAGAGGCACATCTGACCACGTTCCACACACAGATGATGCTGTCAGGGGGGTCGGATGCTGTCTATTGTAAGATGTTCGTGAGCACGCTCCAGGGAACGGCGATGGAGTGGTTTGTGAGCCTGCCTAATGGCCACATAACTAATTTTCAGCAATTCTCGAAAATCTTTGTCGAGCAGTATATTGTGAACAAGGCACCGCCCAGAGTGTCCTATGATCTGTTTGATATAAGGCAGTACCATGGGGAGTCCCTCAGAGACTACCTCAATCGCTTCGGAGCGCAGATGGTCAGGTCGCCGGCCAAGGATGAAGAGATGCTGGTTTATGCCTTCAAGAAGGGCGTGCAGCCAGGGCCATTCTGCGAAGCCTTGATCAGGGCTCATCCAGCGACGTTTGCTGAAGTCAGGCGACTTGCGGTGGCCCACATCGCCGACGAGAGTGAAGTCGCCGAGAAGAGAGGCAGCGTGGCTCCCGCCAGGCCACGCGCCCAGACCAGGATCCAGCCACAGAGGGTGCTGGAAACGGCAGCGGCGACCAGAAAGGACCAAAGGACTCGCTATCCTTACGATAGGAGAAATAAGGGAAGAAGCCAAGCGCGCCAACCGCCGGCACGCCAACAACCAGCACGCCGGGAGTACAATCGCCCGCCTAAGCACAAATTCGTCATGGGACTAGCGGACCTGATTGCTATCCCTAACATATCTGCTAGGTTGAAGGCGCCCGAGAAGGTGGGCGACAAGGTGCTAGGGTCAAAGCCGGACGTCTGGTGCGAGTTTCACCAGTGCTTTGGCCACAACCTAGACTCGTGTTTGTCTTTAGGATACCAGCTCGACGATCTGGTTAAGAGCGGGTTCCTAAACGATTATCTGCTGGACAGAAGGACCGGAGGAGCGTCGAGTTCCCAGCCGGCAGGTGGAGAAGCCCAGCAACACGAGATGCCTATCCATGGGGAGATCCACACCATTGCAGGGGGTTTCTCAGGTGGTGGATGCACCGCGTCGTAGAGGAAAAAGTACGCGCGATCGGTGATGTCAGTGGACATCACGTTCACCAAGCAGGATCTTCGGGACGTTGTGCCTCATGACAACGATCCCATTGTTATTTCGTTGATCACGGCGGGGAGGAAGGTTCACCGAGTTCTGGTGGACCAAGGAAGTTCGGCAGACGTGATGTTCTGGCCGACTTTCACGCAGCTAGAGTTGCCCCTTGACCAGCTGAGGCCCTATGGAGGGTGCTTGTATGGGTTCGCTGGCGACCAGGTGGAAGTCAGGGGGTACATTGAGCTGAGAACCACGTTTACCGATGAGGCTGGGTCGAGGACGGAGAAAATCAAGTACCTCATCGTAAACGCCCCTTCAGCATATAACATCCTGCTGGGAAGGCCCACCCTTAACAGGATAGGCGCAATTCCATCGACTCGGCACATGAAGGTGAAGCTGCCGTCCATGGAAGGGGTGGTAATCACGATAAAGTCTGATCAGAAGGAAGCGAAAAGGTGCTATGAAAATAGCCTGAAAAATAAAAGATCAGTGAGCTATGTCACAACCACCCCACCACCCGGTGTGAAGCCCAGACCGCCGATAATGGAGGAGGCCGCTGGAAGGGACGTAGAGATGGTAGATGCTGAGCTGGGGGAGAGGAATGCTGCCCTGGAGGAGGAAGAGGCGCGGAATCGCCCGGAGGAAGCAAGGGAACTCGGAATCGCCAAGGCGGTGATCGCCAGAGAGTCCAGGCCCAAACCCGTCGAGCAGTGGCTCGAGAAGGAGATCGGGGGGAAGGTTTTCAAGCTCGGAAGATCTCTGGAGGTCGATCTCCAGGACCAGATCGCCAAGGTGATTGAACGGCATCTGGACGCGTTTGCCTGGTCTGCTTCGGACATGCCCGGGATCGATCCCGACTTCTTGTGCCATCATCTGGCGATGGACAACATGGTGAGACCGGTGCGGCAAAGAAGGAGGAAATTTAATGAAGAAAGGAGGCAGGCGATCAAGGATGAGACCCATAAACTCCTCGCTGCAGGCCACATCAGGGAAGTCCAGTACCCTGAGTGGCTGGCAAATGTCGTGCTGGTAAAGAAGAGCAACGGGAAATGGCGCATGTGCGTCGATTTCACCGACCTGAATAAGGCTTGCCCAAAGGATTCGTATCCTTTACCAAGCATTGATGCCCTGGTTGATAGTGCTGCAGGGTGCAAGCTGCTGAGTTTCCTGGACGCCTTCTCGGGCTATAATCAGATCAAGATGCATCCCATGGACGAAGAAAAAACAGCCTTCATGACGGAGAGGTCGTGCTACTGCTATAAGGTGATGCCGTTCGGGCTGAAGAACGCGGGGGCCACGTACCAGAGGCTGATGGATCGAGTACTTGCACCGATGCTGGGAAGGAACGTGCAAGCTTACGTCGATGACATGGTCGTGACCTCGCAGGAGAAAAGCAAGCACGTTGCAGACTTGGAAGAATTGTTCACGACGATCGCCAAGTTCAAGTTGAAGCTCAACCCGGAGAAATGCATTTTCGGCGTGGAGGCTGGAAAATTTTTGGGTTTTCTCTTGACTGAAAGAGGGATAGAGGCCAACCCGGACAAGTGTGCCGCCATCTTGGCGATGAGAAGCCCGACTACAGTGAAAGAAGTCCAGCAGCTGACGGGTCGGATGGCGGCCCTATCCCGCTTCGTGTCAGCAAGCGGAGAAAAGGGACATCCCTATTTCCAGTGTCTGCGGCGCAATAACAAGTTCGCTTGGACGAAAGAGTGCGAGGAAGCTTTCGTCAAGCTGAAGGAATATTTGGCGAGCCCGCCGGTTTTGTGCAAACCACTGGCGGAAATCCCTCTCAGGTTGTATTTCGCTGTGACTGAGAGGGCGGTGAGTGCTGTGCTCGCCCAGGACCAGGATCAGGCTCAGAAACCTATTTATTTCGTGAGTAAAGTGTTGCAGGGCCCAGAAACGAGATATCAGGCCCTGGAGAAGGCTGCATTGGCTGTGGTGTTTTCGGCGAGGAGGTTGCGCCACTATTTCCACAGTTTCACAATACTGGTGATGACTGACCTGCCCATCCAGAAGGTCTTGAAGAAACCTGACGTTGCAGGAAGAATGGTGAAGTGGGCAGTCGAGTTGTCAGAGTTTGACATTAAATATGAGCCTCGAGGCCCGATCAAAGGGCAAATCTTTGCAGATTTTGTAGTCGAGCTCTCTTCAGAGGCGACGCGGGTTGAAGGAGATGATTTCCGTTGGGTACTCTCCGTGGATGGATCGTCAAACCAGCAGGGTAGCGGTGCTGGCGTCATATTGGAAGGACCCAACGGCGTGCTGATCGAACAATCGTTGAGATTCGCCTTCAAAGCCAGCAACAATCAGGCAGAGTATGAGGTGCTGATCGCCGGGATTCTGCTGGCTAAAGAGATGGGAGCCAGAGTGCTGATGGCTAAGAGTGACTCGCTGCTAGTCACAGGGCAAGTAACAGGCGAGTTCCAGGCTAAAGATCCACAAATGGCGGCTTACTTGGCGTATGTGCAGGAATTGAAGAGTTCCTTTGCCTCTTTTGAAGTGGTGCATGTGCCCCGAGAACAGAATGCCCGAGCTGACTTGCTTGCTAAGCTCGCCAGTTCGGGCAAGGGGGGTAGGCAGAGGACAGTGAATTCAAGAAACTTTGAAGACGCCGAGGGCATTTGTAGCAGATCACCTGGTCCTTCAGATAAGCAGGTCGACGGAGAGAGCAGCGAGAAGCCATAAGTTTTTGACGCAAGAAACCCTGAGATCGCCAAGAATTAGAGCATGTCGAGGAGAGAAGGTGGACGTGATGCAGGTCTGCGCCCCCCACGAGCCAGACACTTGGATAACACAGTACAAGCGGTGCTTGGCAGATGGTCTCCTCCCGCTGGATCCAGCAGAAGCTAGGAAGGTAAAGAAAAATTCCAGCAAGTATACATTGATTGATGGCGATCTGTACAGGTTTGGATTCACTCACCCACTCCTGGAATGTATACACGGCGAGAAGTGCACGAGGATTATGGCAGAGCTCCACGAAGGAATATGCGGAAGTCACGTCGGGGGTCGAGCTCTGGCCGCGAGGACTCTCCGTGCAGGCTACTATTGGCCATCCATGAGAGAAGATTGCAAGAAGTACGCCCAGTGCTGCAAACAATGCCAGCAGCACGCCGATTGGCACAAGGCGCCTCCCGAGGAGTTGAAGTCGATCTATAGCCCTTGGCCGTTTCATACTTGGGGAATCGACATCCTGGGACCTTTTCCACTGGCGATCAGGCAGATGAAGTACTTGGTGGTGGCGATTGAGTATTTCACCAAGTGGATTGAAGCAGAACCAGTGGCCCAGATCACCGCGCACAAGATCGAAGGCTTCGTATGGAAGAATATTGTGTGCCGGTTTGGAGTGCCTAAGCGCCTGGTATCAGATAATGGGACTCAGTTTGCGAGCCACCTGTTGAAGAAGCTTTGCGAAGGGGTCGGAATTCAGCAAGTGTTTGCATCCGTCGAGCACCCTCAGACTAATGGCCAGGTGGAATCAGCTAACCGGGTGTTGCTGAGAGGTTTGAAGAGGAGGATCGAGAAAGCCAAGGGGAGTTGGGCTGAGGAGGTACCCCGAATAGTTTGGGCGTACCACACCACCGAGCAGTCAGGAACCCATGAGACCCCGTTTAGCTTGGTCTACGGGTGTGATGCCATGATTCCAGTCGAGATTCAGGAGAGCTCGCCGAGATTCCAGAACTTTGTAGAGGAAGACTCGAATGAAGAGAGAAGACTGAACCTAGATCTGCTGGACGAAGTCAGGGAGGAGGCAAGGCTGAAGGCTGAGGCGGTGAAGAGAAGGGTCGAGCGAAGGTACAGCTCAAAGGTGATGCCAAGGCAGTTTAGAGAAGGCAATCTGGTGATGAGAAAGGCCCACCAGTACGAGATGGAGAATAAGCTATCACCCAAGTGGACTGGACCGTTCAGAATAACCGAGGCACTCGGGAACGGAGCCTATCGCTTGGAGACGTTGGAAGGGGGGGCGATCCCTCGTACCTGGAACGCCACACACCTGAAGTTGTACTATAGCTAAGAGCTTTGTAAGTAAAGACAAACACAAATATTACATTGCAATGTCTCTGTTAAAACAGTTTTAAGGGGGCGCTCTTTTTTCCCTAAGGAGGGTTTTTAATGAGGCCACCCAATAAAGAAGAGTTTTCGAAGTATAAGGTGTTTTCAGATCGCATATGTGTTATTTCCAAAAGTTTCGAAGAAAGACCTTGTCATTCGTACATGATTTGAGGCACGAAAAGATATGTCGCGTGTTTTCTAAAGTTTTAAAGTCCTCATCGTTTTTCGGCGATTAGAGGCACCAGTTAAATTTTAAAGTCCTCATCGTTTTTTCGGCGATTAGAGGCACCAGTTAAGTTTTTAAAGTCCTCACCGTTTTTCGGCGATCGGAGGCACCAGATGGAAGACCTCAACGCCCTCGCGCGTTTTGAGGCAAGTTAAAAAGACCTCCTCGCCGTTGAGCGAGTGCAGGCGAGAAAGAGAAAAAGTCCTCCGTGTTTCTGGGAGCGAGAAGATGTAACTCCCGGGGCAACGCAGAGGCAAGTTAAAGACCTCCTCGCCGTTGTGCGGGCGCAGGCGAGAAAGGTCCTCAGTGCATCCAGGGGGGAGGAGATGTACGCCCTGGGCAAGTTGAGGCACCGGATAAAGTCCTTATCGTCGTTGTGTGAACTAAGGCCCATCAAAGACCTCCTCGCCGTCGAGCGAGTGCAGGCGTGAGAAAGAAAAGGTCCTCAGTGCATCCAGGGGGGAGGAGATGTACACCCTGGGCAAGTTGAGGCACCTGACAAAGTCCTTCTCGCCGATGAGCGAGTTCAGGCGAGTAAAAGTCCTTCTCGCCGATGAGCGAGTTCAGGCGAGTTAAAAGACCTTCTCGCCTGTGCGCGAGTATAGGCAAGATAAAATCCTTCTCGTCTTGAACGAGTTCAGGTATGGCGAAGAGGGTGGAAGAGGCTTGAAAGGTGGCTAAGGTAGGTTCGAAGAGAACCCCTAGCCAGCCAGTCTTTAGCTCTGAGGTTCAGGGGAGGTAAAGGAAGGTCCCAAAGGGCATTTCTGCCTCAGATAAAGAGATGACTGCCAAAGCCTGAGGCTAAGGAAAGCTGGTGTTGCCAAGAGGTCTAGGTGATCGCGAAAGTTCAAACGCGGCGAGAAGGTTGAAAGACTTGTTTGATAAAGCGGGTCAAGTGGGACGTTGTTTGAACCAATGATTGAATCACAGTTCATTGCTTGGAACGTTTCTTACGATCAGGTTAGTGCCTCAGGGGTACAAGTTGTTTAAAGCGATTATTGCTTAAGTTCGAATCGGCTCGAAGCGGTTACGCCAAAGGTCATGTTTGCAAAATCGTTAAGTTAAACGCAGCAGAGTTAAACATACAAAGAAAGTAAAGCACTCAAAAGGAGTCAGAAGAAATGTCCAAGTTTCGCTATTGAAATAAGTAGCTGTTCAAAATACGTGTGCAAGGGTTTTTACAAAGTAAATACAAGTGAATTCATAAAGAAGCAGATGGGGTAGAATTGGTTGAGCCTTCGGCGGGAACGACCTTTCCATCTACTACTTCATTGTTTAATGACACCATGCTGAGGTCGAGATCAGGGAATAGGCATGCGAACTGTTCTCGAGCGGCATCAAACCCGGCAACCAGAATCTGAGCGGAGCTTAGCTTAAGTTCTTCAATTTGCTTTTGAAATCCTTCAACCTGCTGCTTAAGCTCCTTGTTTTGCTGCTCCAGCTCTTCGACCTGTTTTCGGAGTTGTTTGTTGGTCTCTTGAGCTTGAAGAAGGTCGTCAGCCACCTTCTTGGATTCTGTTTGGGCTTGAGCCAACTCGGCAGCCATCTTCACCTTTTCTTTGTTTGCCTCGGAGAGATCGGCCATGGCGTCGTCTCTGGCTTTCTCTACTTGCCCAAGTAGCTTCTCGCGGTCGATCGACCTTTGCTCCAGCCTCAGTACCTTATCGGCATTGGTTTGAATTTGAGCCTCCAGGTCGCTCGCCTTGGTACGTAGGGGCACGATTCTGCTTTCAAGTTCGACTTTTTCTTGGGCAAGTTCGTGGACTTTGCGGCGAAGGTCGACAGCTTCCTTGCGCGCAAGCCTAAGCTCGGTGTTTAGGGCATCCTCCACTCGAGAATGTTCCATTTCCGCGAGCGTTAGGCTGAATGACACCTTCTCCACCTCGACCTTCATTGTGCTGTTCTCGGTCTTGAGGTTGTAGATGTCATCCTGTAGCCGCCTGGTGGAGCTCTCCACAGCTCTCGTTATGATTGATGGGATATCCTCTGCAATGGTTTTGAGTTTAGCAGTCAGAGGTTCCCACATCCTCGTCACCTCGAGGGAAAGATTTGCAGCTTGGAGAGGCGCCAGGGGGGCTTGTTGAGGGTTCTCGTCGCCGCCTTCCTTAACAATATTTTCGGTGGTTGCTTCTTGGCGCGGCGACGCAATCGGGGACTCGGTGATTAGGATTGGAGAGGTGTGAGCGACCTCATCCCCGATTGGAATGTTTCCTGCAGCTGAAGTGTTGGAAGGAGGGCCCCCTCCTGCTGATATATGTGGTGTAGAGGCGCTCGGGGGGTCCTCTAAGAAGTTTGGCTCTGGGGCCTCAGTTGCAGGTGGCGCAGTGGCCAATGGGACCGCTTGGACTGGTGGTGAAGGAGCTTGTGGCGTTGGCGATGAGGGAGGAGGGGCAGGTGTTGACGGTGGTGGTGAAGCTGGAAGAGGAGGTGGGGCAGGTAGAGAAGGTGGTGCCACCCTTGTCCTCTTTGTAACGAGGCCATCCTCAGTGACCTCGTCGTCCTCTTCCTCCTCCTCTTGGACAACTTGGGGGGCCTTCCGCTTTGGCCTCTTAAGGACCAGTTTCTTTCGTTGGGCGGGCGCCTTAGGCGGTGATCGCCCCTGGATGATGGCCTTCTCGACCGCTGAGTTGGGAACCTTCTGGGAGCCGGTTGCCAACCCGTGGTTGCGGGCGAGCGCCTTTAAATCGGCGAGCATGTTCTTACCCAACATGGTGTCTGCATGAAATGAAAGTGCATAAGTTAGCTCAAAGGAGAAAGGGGTAAGTATACAAGACAATAAAGACAGCAAAGCAGGCATATGCAGAAAAGATGAAACCAAAGTCTTGTGTGTATTGCACAAGACGCCCAGAAGCAATATCAGAAGCATGTCAAGACAAGGATGTAGCGTCCTAACCTATTTGGAATTCCAACTGGTCCTCAAAGAACTCGAAGGAAATCAGGGTGGGGGTCAAGAATGTTATATGGGCATCTGCCACCCTCTTCCAGAAGAGACAAAGGTCTCTGTCCAAAGCTCCCATGCTATCAGGACTTCTGGGCCTCCTGAAGCAGCTCTTGGACTCTTTTTTCCCCTTGTCCACCCAGTACAAGGGGAAACCGTCGAGAAGGGAAGGGTCTTTGTCATTTGCGCGAACCTGGATGAACTTCCCCTTCCAATCCTTGTACGACTGCTGGAAGATGGTGAAGATGGATCTCCCAGCAATGGCGTTCAGGCTGACCCACAGGCGATCTCCTGGGTGTTTGGCCTCGAATAGAAATAAAAATACGTCCACTGACGCGGGCAGCCCCAGGTGGGCGCACGTTACCTCGAAAGCTCGGACGAACGCCCAGCTGTTGGGGTGAAGCTGGGCGGCAGCGATGTTGAGCTCGGTTAAGAGTTCCCTCTCAAATCGAGTGAGAGGGAACCTGAGTTTAACCTTCTTGAAGAGAGTGGTGTAGACGAAGCAGAAGGGCCCGTCGGCGCTCACTTTATCATTGACGCACACTGGCAGGGTGGCTGGGCAAGGCAGCACCATCATTCTCTCATCGTGCTCCTTGTGGAATGATTGGTGGGCCTCGTCCCCATTGGTCAATCGCAGAACCGCTCCCGCGGTATTCACCGACGACGTTTCCTTTAAGAGGGTTGAGTTAGCCCATGAGTATAACGTCTTGAAGTCTGGCAGTGGGGTGGGGGCTCCTCCAGCGTTTGGTGGAGTCGCCTGGGCCAGAGTGGTTTGAGAAGACGCGGGCCTCACAGCCTGCGAAGAGGGAGCTCCACGAACTTGCGTAGAGTCGTGTGCTTGTGAATGGGGGTTTCGCGCTGACGGAGGGGGGTTCGGGGTGATCTTCGTGCGAGTCATGGTAGCAACTGCAAACGAAGGAGGAAGGAAAAATAATCAGGAGGGTTACAAAGGCTGACTCAATCATGAATGGAAGGTGAAAGACGAACGAATGTGAGTTCGTTGCGACAATCGGCAAAGCCCTAAGTCACGCAGAAGGAGAAATGGAAAAACAGCCCACAGCGTATGCACCAGACAGTTATAGGATGATGCAAATCGGTGAAAATGCAAGAAAACCCAGCAGATGAAGGAAAGTAGTTACCTTTCGATGATCGGGAGAATATTAAAGTGAGGTGGTGATCTAGAGCGTCGAGGAACGTCGAGAGCTTTCGCAGAAAGGAATGAGAGCGTATGCAAGTATGAAGAAAGTGATGGAACAGTAGGAGCGTAAGGGGTTTAGGGGTTTTCGAACGGTTTTGGGAAGCGCTAACGGCAGATGAAGATGGCCGTTGATGAGAGCCACGTGTCGAATGATGCGTGAAGAGTTTGGTGGAGCGTCAGAGCAACAGAAAGTACTACCGCTTGGAATTCTGCGCCCATGCCACGTAGACTGGTGTTAACGAAGGCTTTTTCAGTCTTTTCGCTAGACAAGTCTTCGCTTAAGACTGGGGGGCTTGTGTACCGACCTGGTGGTCGGATGTGATGACGTGGCATCCTGCTACAGTGTAGGCATGTTGACAAGGCGCCAGGTTGGCGGATGGGAAGGAAGTCGGGAGGCACGTGTATTCGCCAGTTGTTAAGTTGGCATGTTCCGATTTCCAGCTTACCAGAATAGGCGATCGCCAGGTTGAGGACGAAGTCGCCAGATGTAGACTCAGGCGACCAAGCAGTCGGAGATCGCCAGAACAAGTACATCGCCGAAGTTAAAGGAGAAGCAGATTATGAAGGCGGCCGGCGAGACCACAGGGAAGGTGTATGAAGGCCCTACCTCGCCAGTTTCAGTAGAGATCGCACTCCTGAGTTAGCTATGCACTGGGCAGCACCATGCATAAGTAACTTAGCCAAAATGAGAGTAGAAGTAGCGCCAAGTCAGGGAGCCTCCAGATGATGGCACGTGTACAGTCGGATGCAAGCCACGTGTCCAAGTCTGTAACTGCCAGGAGAGAGAAAACTACCAGGTATATAAGAGTTCCTAACAGATTTTCTAAGGTACGCGCGTTCAGTTCATACACTTTACGCTTGCGAGTGACAGAGCTGTTTGTGAGAGAGATTTGCACGGTTCCAGTTCTTAGTATTTGGTGATACCGTCACTGACTTGAGCGTCGGAGTGCGATCGGCCGCAGCGGCGCCGTATCGTTTCTTTGCAGGTTCTTGAGATAGATCCAGAGGAGGAACGGAAGTGAGAAGCGGCGCGCACGTCGATCCTTTGACGAGGCATTCTCCAGCGCTCCGGTCAACAGGCAGGATCAAATGCCAAAAAGGGAAACAAGTGAAAAGTTCTTTTAAAACCAAAAATGTTGTCTCTTCATTGAGACCTCTTGAACTCCTTCACATGGATCTCTTTGGACCCTCTAGAACTATGAGTCTTAGTGGAAATTATTATGCTCTTGTTATTGTTGATGATTTCTCTAGGTACACTTGGACCTTGTTCTTGGAATCAAAGAGTGATGCCTTTGCTGCATTAAAAAAGCTAGCAAGAAGACTACAAAACACAAAGAACAACAACATTGGTTCTATAAGGAGTGACCATGGAGGAGAATTTCAGACTGAGAAGTTTGTCAAGTTCTGTGAGAAGTTGGGGATTCTGCACAATTTCTCTGCACCAAGAACACCACAGCAAAATCAAGTTGTAGAGAGGAAGAACAGGTCTCTTGAAGAGCTTGCAAGAACAATGCTTAGTGAATCATCACTTCCTAAGTATTTTTGGGCAGATGCAGTGAGTACCTCTTGTTATGTGATGAATAGGGTACTTATAAGGCCCATTTTGAAGAAAACTCCATATGAACTTTTCAATGGAAGGAAGCCCAACATCAGTCACCTGAAAGTCTTTGGCTGTAGCTGTTTTGTTCTCAACAATGGAAAGGAAAGCTTGGGAAAGTTTGATGAAAAAGCTGACCTTGGTATTTTCATTGGTTATTCACTCACAAGCCATGCATATAGAGTATACAACAAAAGGTTGATGACTGTAGAAGAATTTGTTCATGTTGTCTTTGATGAGGTAGATCGCAGAATCCGTTAGATCCCAAAGATCAGTGCTGAGGAAGATGAACAGAGCATCAGTTTGGAGAAGCTGGAAATCTGTGCAGAAAAACAACCGGTTGATTCGCAAAAACAACCGATTTATTCGCAGAAACAACCGATTGAAATTCTGCAACAGAGTGAACTGCCCAAAGAGTGGAGGATTCCTAGAGATCTGTCAGTGGATAACATCATAGGGCAGATAAAGGAAGGTGTCTCCACACGTAGCTCCATCTCAAACTACTGCAGGCACACAACTTTTGTCTCTCAAATTGAACCAAAGTCAATTGAGGAAGCTCTCAAGGATGAGAAGTGGGTTGAAGCTATGCATGAAGAACTAAACCAGTTTGAAAGGAATGAGGTATGGTTTCTTGTCCCTAAAAACTAATGAAATGAATATTATTGGTTCGAAATGGGTTTTCAGGAACAAGCTAGATGAGGATGGAGTGATCACAAGGAACAAAGCAAGGCTAGTTACCAAATGCTACAATCAAGAAGAGGGCATAGACTATGGTGAAACCTTTGCTCCTGTGGCTAGATTGGAGGCTGTGAGGCTGCTGCTGGCCTTTGCTTGTATGAGTGGTTTTAAACTCTTCCAAATGGATGTAAAGAGTGCCTTCTTGAATGGCTACATCAATGAGGAAGTCTATGTAGATCAACCACCGGGTTTTGAAGATCACAAGTATCCTAACCATGTCTTCAAGTTGAAGAAAGCTTTGTATGGACTAAAACAAGCTCCAAGGTAGTGGTATGAGAGGCTTAGCAATTTTCTGCTATCTCATGGTTATGAAAGAGGAATGGTAGACAATACTCTCTTCATCAAGAAGTCAAATGCAGAAATAATTCTTGTGCAAATCTATGTTGATGACATCATCTTTGGTGCTACACAAGATAGATTGTGTGAAGAATTTGTGGCTGCAATGAAAGGTGAGTTTGAAATGTCTATGATGGGAGAACTATCTTTCTTTCTTGGATTGCAAGTTAAACAAACAAAGGATGGAATTTTCTTAAGTCAATCAAAGTATTGCAAGGAGATTCTCAAGAAGTTTGAAATGGAGAATTGCAAAGAAGCAAGCACTCCAATGCCATCAAGCTGCTACATGGATGCGGATGCTGCTGGAAAGAGTATAGATCAAACAAAATACAAAGGTTTGATTGGATCTTTGCTTTATCTAACAGCTAGTATGCCGGACATCATGTTTGCGGTGTGTCTATGTGCAAGATATCAAGCAAATCTTAAAGAGTCACACTTCAAAGTTGCAAAAAGAATTCTGAAATATCTCAAAGGAACATCATCTGTACGACTATGGTATCCTTCTCACTCTCTGTACCGATCAGGTCATCGGGTGTGATGACGTGGCAGCAAGCGACAATATAGGCGTGTTGAACGGGACACCTGGCCGACAGAAGGGACGTAAATCGGGAAGTCGCCGATCGCTAAAATGGCGTTCTCCGATCTCTAATGTGCGTAACCGGCGGTCACCAGAGTTGCGTCACAGTCGTCGTATGTGAGTACTAGGAGATCAGGTGGTGAGACATCGTCAGAGAATGCTAGGAGATCAGGTGGTTTACACACCGCCGAAAGGGGCACATCGCCGAACGATCAGGAAAGCTTATTTAAGGTTTCCAAGAGGTACAAGTATGGAAGACGAGTGATATGTTTGTCACGTAGTAGCGGAGGATGAGGTTATCAGATGATCACACCCTAGCCAGAGGTCGGGTCGAGGGAACAGTTTCCCAGAACATGCATGGTGTGCAAGTGAAACAGATCGTGATGGCTGCAGGCGAGACCACAGAGATGGTGCACGTGGTGGCACCCGGTACTCGCCACTTAAGAGGTCGCGCTCCAAGGAAAGCCGTGCACCGAGTTACTCCCTGTGTGGATAACTTAGTCGAATGGTGAGAAGAGTAGAAGTGACGTTCAAGTTGTGGAAGCTCCAGATGGTGACACGTGTACAGCTGGATGTGAGCCACGCGTCTAGAGGTGTAACCGTCAGGAGAGAGAAAAGGCTCAGGTATATAAGGAACACTTAACAGATTTTTTAGGTACGCTTTCAGAACGCTTTTCAGTACACTGAGATTCACTACGCACGGTTCCTTAAGTTGAGATATTCTCTGAGTTTTTGGTGATTCCTCCACTGACTTGGGCGTCGGAGCGCGATCGGCCGCAGTGGCGCCACTTTGTTTTCTTCAGGTTCTTGCGAGGAATTAAGGCGTGAAGAGCAAAAGCTAACGTGGTGCGAAGCTGATCCAGAGGAGAGATCTTTGACGTGGCAAGAGTCTTGCACTCAAGTCAAGCGGCAGGATCATCAGGCGCCCACCGTGGGGCTGTGTAAAACGTGTTTCCCGTCCACAGCGTGAGTTTCTTGAAGTTTCTACAGTTCTTGTGTGGTTGTTTGCTAGTGCAACCATTTTCTGAAGTCGTTCACCGTTCGTTTGCGCATTCAATCGGTGAATCGAGGTTTTCACCATTCGTTTGCGCATTCAATCGGTGAATCGAGGTTTTCACCGTTCGTTTGAGCATTCAATCGGTGAATCGAGGTTTTCACCGTTCGTTTGAGTTTTCAATCGGTGAATCGAGGTTTCCACCGTTCGTTTGAGTTTTCAATCGGTGAATCGGGGGTTTTAGTGGAGAAGTAGGAAGTTCGTGTTGAGATCGCGAGTTTCTGTGGAAGTTTGAATATCTGAATCGGTCGTTTGCTGTCGCGGTTGTTTTCTTGGAAGTTTTTCGAGGTTAGAGAAGTTCTGACCGATTAATTGCTGGATCAGTCGTTCCGGTGGTGAAGGTCCTGGTCGTTGGAGTTTGATCTATTTATATTTCATGAGAAAGATGAGAAATACGCGTTGAAGTCCTGTTGTGCCACCTGTTGAAGAGAGCGTCGTAACCATGGCGCAAATGATGGAGATGATGCGCACCTTGCAAGAGAATGTGGAGGCGTCGCGCGCTGAGCAAGCAAAGATGCATGAAGACCTGGTCACATCTCAGGCCAGAAACGAAGAGCTCAGTAAGGTTAATGAGGAGCTGCGTCAAGCTCTTCACGAGCAGAGAGGATGCACAACCGTTGAAGAAGTTGCACCGTCGTCGCCAGTGCGCGTTTTTCCGATGCCGTTTGCTCAGGCGATCATGGACACGGTGGTCCCTGCGAGCATAGTGGCTGTGAAAGCCTCTTTCACCGGCGTGGAGGATCCTGAAGCACATCTCACCGCGTTTCATACGCAGATGATGCTGTCAGGGGGCTCAGACGCAGTTTATTGTAAGATGTTGATGAGCACACTCCATGGAACAGCGCTGGAATGGTTCGTCAGCCTGCCTACAAGTCACATAACCAGTTTCCAGCATTTCTCTAAGCTTTTCGTCGACCATTACATCGTGAACAAGGTGCCACCTATGGTGTCTTATGTCTTGTTCGACGTAAGGCAGCATCAGGGAGAGTCCCTCAGGGACTATCTGAATAGGTTTAGAGCACAGATAGTCCGCTTGCTTGGCAAGGACGAGGAGATGTTTGTGCACGCCTTCAAAAAGGGCGTGCTGCCTGGACCTTTCAGCGAGTCGCTGATTAGGAGCCACCCCGCCACGTTTGCTGAAATCCAGCGACGTGTTGTGGCTCACATCGCTGCTGAGAGCAAGGTTGCAGAAAAGAGAGGGAACGTGGCTCCTACTAAGCCACGGGCCCAAACTAGAATTCAGCCGCAGAGGGTGTTGGAGACGGCGGCGGTCAAGAAGGATCAAAGGACTCACCATCCTTACGATCCAAAGAAAAACAAGGGGAGAGGGCCAGGGCGCCCTAGAGAGTTCAACCGCCCCCCGAGGTACGAGTTCGTCATGGGATTGGCAGACCTGATCGCCATCCCTAACATAGCTGCCAGGCTTAAAGTGCCTGAGAAAGTTTCAGACAAGGTGTTGGGACCAAAACCAGACACATGGTGCGAATTCCACAAAAGTTTTGGTCACTCCCTTGATTCGTGCCTGGCTCTGGGTTACCAACTCGCCAAATTGGTCAAGTGCGGTTTCTTGAAGGATTACCTGCTGGACAAGAGAACGGGGCAAGCGTCGAGCTCCCAGCCAGCGAGCAGTGAGTGCCAGGAGCATGAGGCGCCCATTCACGGCGAGATCCACACCATAGCTGGAGGTTTCTCAGGGGGTGGATGTACTGCATCACAGAGGAAGAAATATGCAAGGTCTGTGATGGCAGTAGAAATGTTCGAGGATCACTCGCCGGATGTGGACATTACGTTCACCAAGGAGGACCTCAGGGACGTTGTGCCTCATGACAATGATCCCATAGTTATCTCGCTAGTCACGGCGGGAAGGAAGGTCCACCGGGTGCTGGTGGATCAAGGAAGCTCGGCAGATGTCATGTTCTGGCAGACTTTCAACAGGCTGCAACTACCCCTTCACCAGTTAAGGCCCTATGGAGGATGCTTGTATGGGTTTGCTGGCGACCAGGTGGAGGTCAGGGGGTACATTGAGTTGAGAACTACATTCACGGACGAGGCGGCCTCGAGAACGGAGAAGATCAAGTACCTCGTCGTGAATGCCCCCTCGGCGTATAACATTCTGTTGGGAAGGCCGACCCTCAACAGGATAAGAGTTGTGCCCTCAACAAGGCACATGAAAGTTAAGTTGCCGTCAATGGAGGGAGTACTAGAAGGAGGCAAAGAAGTGTTACGAAAATAGCCTCAAGACTAAGAGGTCGGTGAGCTTCGTCACCACAACGCCGCCTCCTGGTGTGGAGCCCAGGCCAGCAGAGGGGCGGGTTGTTGACACGGCGATGGAGGTGATCACTGAAAGTGACAAGGTCATGATGGACGCCGAGGCGGGGGGAGAGAACGTCAGTCGAGAGGAAGAAGCGAGAAACCGCCCAGAGGAGGCCAGGGAGTCGGGAATCGCCAGGGCGGTGATCGCCAGTAAAACAAGGCCCAAACCAGTCGAAGAGTGGCTTGAGAGGGAGATCGGGGGTAAGGTCTTCAAGTTGGGGAAATCTTTGGAAGGTGAGACACAAGACCAGATCGCCAAGGTGATAGAAAGGCATCTGGACGCTTTTGCATGGTCTGCTTCAGACATGCCTGGAATCGACCCCGATTTCTTGTGTCATCGCCTAGCGATGGACCCTCAGGTCAGACCAGTGCGACAGAGAAGAAGAAAGTTCAATGAGGAGAGAAGACAGGCGATTAGGGACGAAACGCAGAAGCTCTTCGCCGCGGGCCATATCAGGGAGGTCCAGTACCCTGAGTGGTTAGCTAATGTCGTGCTGGTAAAGAAGAGCAATAGGAAGTGGCACATGTGCGTCGACTTCACAGATCTAAACAAGGCTTGTCCGAAGGACTCGTACCCTTTGCCGAGTATAGATGCCCTGGTCGACAGTGCAGCAGGGTGTAAGTTGTTGAGCTTTCTGGACGCCTTCTTGGGGTACAACCAGATTAAGATGCATCCTATGGATGAAGAGAAGACCACCTTCATGACTGAGAGATCGTGTTACTGCTACAAGGTGATGCCCTTCGGGCTGAAGAATGCGGGGGCCACGTACCAAAGGCTGATGGATAAGGTAGTTGCGCCGATGCTGGGGAGGAATGTAGAAGCGTACGTTGGTGATATGATCGTGACTTCACTAGAAAAGAGCAAGCACATCTCAGATCTTGAGGAGTTGTTTACCACGATTGCCAAGTATAAATTGAAGCTAAATCCCGAGAAGTGCATTTTTGGCGTGGAGGCGGGAAAATTCCTGGATTTCCTCTTGACTGAGAGGGGAATTGAAGCAAATCCTGATAAGTGTGCTGCCATCTTAGCGATGAGAAGCCCGGCTACCGTGAAGGAGGTGCAGCAGCTTACAGGTCGGATGGCCGCCCTATCTCGTTTCGTGTCAGCTAGTGGAGAGAAAGGCCATCCGTATTTCCAGTGCTTAAAACGAAACAATAGGTTTGTCTGGACGAAGGAGTGTGAAGAGGCTTTCGTGAAGCTTAAGGAGTATATGGCGAGCCCGCCGGTTCTGTGCAAGCCTTTGGTGGGAACGCCTCTCAGGTTGTATTTTGGTGTAACTGAGAGGGCGGTGAGTGCGGTGCTCGCCCAAGATCAAGATCAGATCCAGAAACCTATTTATTTCGTTAGCAAGGTGTTACAAGGCCCAGAAGTAAGGTATCAGGCCTTGGAGAAAGCCGCGCTGGCAGTTGTATTCTCGGCGAGGAGGTTGCGCCACTATTTTCAAAGCTTTACAGTGCTGGTGATGACCGACTTGCCTATCCAGAATGTTTTAAAGAAGCCTGATGTAGCTGAGAGGATGGTGTGGGCAGTGGAGCTGTCGGAGTTCGACATCAAATATGAACCCCGAGGACCGATCAAGGGGCAGATTTTCGCTGATTTTATGGTCGAGCTTTCTTCAGAGGCAGCACAAGTTGAGGGGGGTGATTTTCGTTGGGTGCTTTCGGTAGATGGATCGTCTAACCAGCAGGGCAGCGGTGCTGGAGTCATTCTGGAAGGGCCCAACGGCGTGCTGATAGAACAGTCCCTGAGATTTTCCTTCAAAGCCAGCAACAATCAAGCAAAATATGAAGCGTTGATTGCAGGTATCTTGCTGGCTAAGGAGATGGGAGCTGAGGTGTTGGTGGCTAAGAGTGACTCGTTGTTGGTCACGGGGCAAGTAATAGGCGAGTTCCAGGCGAAGGACCCACAGATGGCGGCTTACTTGGAGAATGTGCAGGAGTTGAAAGGTTCCTTTGCCTTGTTTGAGGTGGTGCATGTACCTAGGGAGCAAAATGCCCGAGCTGACTTGTTAGCCAAGCTCGCCAGTTCGGGCAAGGGGGGTAGGCAGAGGACCGTTATTCAAGAAACTCTGAAGACACCTAGAGCGTTTGTGGCAGATCACCAGGTTCTTCAGATAAGTAAGTCGACGGAGAGAGTGGCGATGAGTCACAGGTCCTTGACCCAGGCGACCTTGAGAACGCCAAGGATAAGAGCATGTCTAGGGGAAAGGGTGAACATGGTGCAAGTCTGCGCTACGCATAGGCCAGACACGTGGATAACGTAATACCAGCGCTGCCTGGCAGATGGCGTTCTCCCGCTGGATCCAACGGAGGCTAGGAAGATAAAGAAGAAAGAAGAATGAATCTGGATTTGCTGGATGAGGTCAGGGAGGAGGCGAGAGTGAAGGCCGAAGCAGTAAAGAGAAGGATTGAGCGAAGGTATAACTCTAAGGTAATGCCAAGGCAGTTTAGAAGTGGCGACCTGGTGATGAGGAAGGCCCATCAGTACGAGATGGAGAACAAGTTATCGCCTAAGTCGACGAGACCGTTCAGAATAACCAAGGTGCTCGGGAACGACGCCTACAACTTAGAGACGTTAGAAGGAGGGGCGATTCCTCGCACTTGGAACGCCACACATCTCAAATTGTATTACAGTTAAAGCCTTGTAAGTAGAGACGAACATGAAGAGATTTAAATAGTTTCTGTTAAAACAGTTTCAAGGGGGCACTCTTTTTTCCCTAAGGAGGGTTTTTAATGAGGCCACCCAATAAAGAAGAGTTTTCAAGTTTAAAGTTTCTAAGATTGGATGCTTATTGTTTTGAAACTTTTTAGAAAAAAGACCTTATCACTTGTACGTGATCTAAGGCAACAGTAAAGTTATATTGCATGCTTTCTAGTAAAGTTTTAAGTCCCCATCGTTTTTCGGCGATCGGCGGCAATAGTTAAAAGTTTTAAAGACCTCATCGTCTTTCGGCGATCAGAGACACCAGTAATGTTTAAAGCCCTCAACACTCTCGTGCGTCTTGAGGCAAGAGAAGAAGTCCTCCTCGCCTTTGAGCGAGTGTAGGCGAGAAAGAGAAGAAGTCCTCCTCGCCTTTGAGCGAAGTGTAGGCGAAAAAAGAAGAAGACCTCCTCGCCTTTGAGCGAGTGCAGGCAAGAACAGATTGAAAGACCTCTTTGCATAAGCAGATTGAGGCAAGATTAAAAGTCCTCAGTGCATCCAGGGGGGAGGAGATGTACACCCTGGGCAAGTTGAGGCACCAGAGAAAGTCCTTCTCACCTTAGAGTGAGTTCAGGCAAGATGAAACTGAAAAGTCAGGGGTGTTCATGACCTTAAACAGTGGGAAGGGAAGGTTGATGGAAAACGCCTTTTCCCCTTTAAGTGAAACATCAATGTTGACCTAGTAAGACCAGATAAAGCTTCCACGCTTGCGGGCGGTGTGAAGATAGATAAAATCCTTCTCGTCTTGAACGAGTTCAGGTACGGTGTGAAGGGTGGAAGAAGTTAAAGGATAGCTGAGATAGGTTCGCAGAGAACACCTCACTATCCAGATCATTGTTCTAAAACTCAGGGAGGTAGAGAAGTTATGCAAAAGAGGGTAACATCGCCAGAACCCTATGGCGTGAAGGTTGAGATAGTGAGGGGGTTGTATGGCGAGTACCAGATCGGAGGAGTTTCCGGCGATGATAGGAGAACCGTGAACTTCACTTGGCAGATCAGGTAAGCTGTGTTTAGAATATTAGATTGGGTTAAAACATGCTGCCTAGCAAGTGATTTTGGAAGTTCTTGGGAGTTTGGGAGTTTCTGACCGATTGATTGCTGGATCGATCGTTTGCTGGAGAAGGTTTTGCTCGTTGAAGTTTGGTTTGTTGAGTTTTCATGAGAAAGATGAGAAGCAACCGTTCAAGTCCCGTTGTGCCAGTTGCTGCAGAAGGCGCCATGACCATGGCGCAGATGATGGAGATCATGCGTGCACTGCAGGAGAATGTGGAGGCGACAGTGATCCAAGAAACTCTGAAGACGCCTAGAGCATTTGTGGCAGACCACCTGGTTCTTCAGATAAGCAAGTCGACGGAGAAAGCGGCGAGGAGTCACAGGTCCTTGACTCAGGAGACCTTGAGGTCGCTGCGAATAAGAGCATGTCGGGGGGAGAGGGTGAACATGACTCAAGTCTGTGCCACGCATGAGCCAGACACGTGGATAACCCAGTACCAGCGCTGCCTGGCAGATGGCCTTCTCCCGCTGGATCCGAAGGAGGCTAGAAAGATAAAGAAGAACTCCTGCAAGTTCACCATGATTGATGGCGAGTTGTACAGGTTTGGGTTCACACACCCCCTCCTGGAATGTGTGCACGGGGAAAAATGTACAAGAATCATTGCCGAGCTCCATGAAGGGATATGTGGAAGCCATGTCGGGGGTCGAGCTCTGGCTGCAAGAACTCTCCGTGCAGGCTATTACTGGCCAACAATGAGGGAGGACTGCAAGAAGTATGCACAGTGTTGCAAGCAATGTCAGCAGCACGCCGATTGGCACAAAGCGCCTCCAGAAGAGTTAAAGTCAATTTACAGCCCTTGGCTGCTTCATACGTGGGGAATTGACATTCTGGGACCTTTCCCATTGGCGATCAGGCAGATGAAGTACTTGGTGGTGGCGATTGAATACTTCACCAAGTGATCGAAGCAGAACCAGTAGCCCAGATCACCGCACACAAGATTGAGAGCTTTGTATGGAAGAACATCGTGTGCCGGTTTGGTGTGCCTAAGCGCCTGGTGTCAGACAATGAGACTCAATTTGCAAGTCACCTACTGAAGAAGCTGTGCGAAGAAGTGGGAATTCAGCAGGTGTTTGCATCCGTCGAGCACCCTCAGACAAATGGCCAAGTAGAGTCCGCCAATCGGGTGTTGCTGAGAGGTTTGAAGAGAAGGTTGGAGAAAGCTAAGGGGTCGTGGGCCGAGGAGGTACCCCGCATAGTTTGGGCGTACCATACCACCGAGCAGTCAGGAACTCATGAGACCCCGTTCAGCTTGGTCTATGGATGTGATGCAATGATTCCAGTAGAAATCCAGGAGAGCTCACCGAGATTCCAGAACTTTGTGGCGGAAGACTCGAACGAAGAAAGAAGGTTGAATCTGGATTTACTGGATGAGATCAGGGAGGAGGCAAGGGTAAAGGCTGAGGCAGTGAAAAGCAGGATTGAACGACGGTATAACTCGAAGGTGATGCCAAGGCAGTTTAGAGAAGGCGACCTGGTGATGAGGAAGGCCCACCAGTACGAGATGGAAAACAAGTTATCGCCTAAGTTGACAGGACCGTTCAGAATAATCGAGGCGCTCGGGAACAGCGCCTACCGCTTAGAGACATTGGAAGGAAGAGCGATTCCTCGCACTTGGAACGCCACACACCTCAAGTTATATTATAGTTAAAGCTTTGTAAGTAAAAACGAACATGAAGAGATTTGCAAGCTTTCTGTTAAAACAGTTTGAAGGGGGCACTTTTTTTCCCTAAGGAGGGTTTTTAATGAGGCCACCCAATAAAGAAGAGTTTTCAAAGAATTTAAAGCTTCTAAGATTGCATGCTTGTTGTTCGAAAGTTTTAGAAAAAAAACCTTATCACCTTATCGAAAGTTTAAAGTTATGTTGCATGCTTTCTACGAAAAAGTTTTAAAGTCCCCATCGCTTTTCGGCGATTGGCGGCATTAGTTAAAGTTTTAAAGTCCTCATCGTCTTACGGCGATTGGAGGCACCAGTAAGGATTAAAGACCTCAACGCTCTCGTGCGTCTTGAGGCGAGAAAGATAAAGACCTCCTCGCCGTCGAGCGAGTGCAGGCGAGAAAGAGATAAAGTCCTCAGTGCATCCAGAGGGGAGGAGATGTACACCCTGGGCAAGTTGAGGCACCAGATAAAGTCCTTCTCGCCGTCGAGCGAGTTCAGGCCAGATAAAGTCCTTCTCGCCGTCGAGCGAGTTCAGGCCAGATAAAGTCCTTCTCGCCGTCGAGCGAGTTCAGGCCAGATAAAGTCCTTCTCGTCGTCGAGCGAGTTCAGGCCAAAAAAAGTCCTTCTCACCTCAGAGTGAGTTCAGGCAAGATGAACTGAAAAGTCAGGGTTGTTCGTGACCTTTAAACGGCAGGAAAGGAAGGAAAACGCCTTTCCCCTTTTAAGCGAAACATCAATATTGGCTTAGTAAGACCAGAGAAGACTTCCACGCTTGTAGGTGGTGTGAAGGCAGATAAAATCCTTCTCGTCTTGAACGAGTTCAGGTATGGCGTGAAGGGTGAAAGAAGTTTAAAGGATATCTAAGGTAGGTTCAAAGAGAACACCTCGCTATCCGGCTTATTGTTCTGAAACTCAGGGAGGTAGAGAAGGATCCGAAAGGCGCCTCTACCCCCCAGATGAGGGAACAATAGCCAAGTTATGAAGGCAAAGAAAGCTTACATCGCCATAACCCTATGGCGATGAGAAGAATTCCAGGCGATGACAGGAGTAAAGGCTAACCTTGTCAGGCAGATCATGTAAACTGTATTGTGATACCAGTTTAAGTTAAAACCTGCTGCCTAGTAAGTAACTAATTGCCTTAAGTTTGCGAGTTACGTTAAATGTCATCGCTTGAAGGTTAATGAGTTGCTCAAGTTTTACTTCGAGTTAACAGTTCGATAAATTGTTATGAGATTAATGGTTTGCTCAAGTTCAAAGCGCGAGTAAGAAAGCAGATGAAGGTTAAAGAACGCGAAGTAAACAGAAAGACGAGGTGCAAAAAGCAGAAGAAGTTATATAAAAGTAGTGTCAGTTCAAATACATAAGAAGAAAAATTACAAGTAAAGTTTGTACAAACAAAAATAAGCGCTAAGTCTGAAAAAACAAGTGATGGAGGGAGGTGATTAATCTTCAGAGGGCACGATCTTCCCATCCACCACTTCGTTGCAGATGGACACCATGGTCAGATCAAGCTCGGGGTATTGGCAAGCAACTTGCTCCAGGGCGGCGTCGAACCCGGCGGCAAGGACTTGGGCGGAGCTTTGCTCGAGCTCTTCGGTTTGTTGCTTCAGCTTGTCAGCTCGTTTCTTCAGCTCTTCAGTTTCCCCGCGAGCTTGAGCAAGGTCTTCAACAACCTTTTTGCCTTCGTCTCGCGCCTGGGCCATCTCTGCAACAGTTTTCTTGTTTTCCTCTTGAGCTTTGGCGAGCTCAGCCATGGCGTTGTCCCTCTCCTTCTCGACCTTCCCGAGGAGGACCTCCCGATCAGCTGACCTTTTTTCAAGGTTTTCCACCTTGGCCGCATCTGCTTTCATTGATGCCTCCAAGTTGGCCACCTTGAGCCTATAGGGTACCAGCTTAATCTCCAGCTCAATTTTCTCTTGAGCTAGGAGGTGCAGTTTCTGGCGCAGATCGGAGGCCTCCTTGCGTGCGCCCCTTAGCTCAGCACTCATGGCGTCCTCCAGCCTTGAATGATCGATTTTTGCCATCATCAGGTTGCAAGATAGTTTTTCTGCCTCAATCCTTATCAGGCGGTTCTCCCCCTGGAGCGCTGAGTTCTCGTCCTGAAGCCTCTTGTTCGAGTTCTTCACAGCCTTTGTTATGATTGAGGGGAGGTCCTCTGCCATCATCTTTAGTTTAGCTGTGAAGGGCCCCCAGACCTCTTCGATGGAGGGGGGAAGGCTTGCAGTTGTTGCTGGTGGAGGTGCTGGAGGAGCCTGGTGCTGACTTTCACCACCACCCTCTTGAGTTTGTAGAGCAAGGGGGGCTTCTTGGCGTGGTGGTGAAGTGGGAGATTCGGTTATAAGTATTGGAGAGTTGTGGGCACCTTCATCTCCACCTGGTGCGGCCCCAGCAATAGAGGTGGTTGAAGGAGGACCCTCTCCAGCAGATACGAATGGCGTGGAGGCGCTTGGAGGGTTCTCTATGAAATTAGGCTCGCTGCCTTCAACCACAGGGGGCGCGACTGCCAAGGGTGTTGCTTGGACTAGCGGTGTTGGAGCTGGGGGAGAGGGCGGTGTTGGTGTTGGGAGAGTGGGTGGTGAAGAGGGTGCCACCCTTGTTCTTTTGGTGACGAGGTCGTCCTCAGTCGCCTCGTCATCCTCATCCTCTTGTACCACTTGAGGATTTTTCCTCTTTGGCTTCCTCAAGACAAGCTTTTTTCGTTGGGGGGCGGGCAGTGTCTCTGGAGGAGTTGGACCTTGGGGAGGAGATCTGCCCTGAGCAGCGGCGATCTCCACCACCGAGTTGGGCACAGTTTGGGAACCCGTCGCCAACTTGTGAGTTCTGCACAGGGTAAAAAATAGATGAGTAAGCACAAAAGCAAAGGCAAAATATACGAGTACATGCACGAATAACGTAAACAAGTGGCACATGAATTAAAAACCAAGACCAGTACGCAACAAACAGGACGCCCAATGATAGATGGTAGAAATGCAAAGTCAGTCGGAACACAAAACGAAAACCTTGGTGTCGAGGTAAGGGCTAACCTATATGAGCTTCAAGTTGGACCTTGAGGAACTCGAAGGAGATTATTGAGGAGGTGGGGAAGGTGATGCTGGCGGCTTCTACACTCTTCCAGAAAAGGTAGAGATCTTTGTCTAGCTCGCCCATGGTGTCGGGACTTCTGGGCCTCCTAAAGCTTTCTTTGGCGTCTTTGTTCCCCTTGTGTACCCAATACAAGGGGAAGCCGTCGAGCAGGGAGGGATCTTGGTCGTTGGCGCACACCTTCACGAATTTTCTCTTCCAATCTTTGTAAGATTGCTGGAAGATTGAGAGGATTGACCTCCCAGCAATCTCATTCAGGCTAATCCAGAGGCGGTCTCCTGGATTCTTAGCTTCGAACAGGAAGAGGAAAACGTCAACTGAAGCTGGTAGTCCCAAGTGTGCGCACATAATTTGGAACGCCCTTACGAACGCCCAGCTGTTGGGATGAAGCTGGGCGGGGCCGATATCGAGCTCGGTTAACAGCTCTCTCTCGAAGCGAGTGAAGGGAAGTCTGAGCTTCACCTTCTTGAAGAACGTCGCGTAGATAAAGCAGAACAGCTCGCCGTTGTTCGCTTTATTGTCCGTGCAGATCGGCTCACCTGGGAAGCAGGGCAGCATGGCCATTTTGCTGTCGTGCTCCTTATAGAATGTGAGCTCGGATTGGTCCCCTTTCCTTAGTCGGTGCACACGCAACTCCATGTTTATTGAAGAAGTCTCTTTTAACAAAGTTGAGGTGGCCCAAGGGTAGAGTGCCTTGTAGTCCTTTGGATGTAGGGGGGCGCCTCTGGCGACTAGCGGAGTTGCCTGAGCGGGGTTGGCGTGAGAAGTTGCAGGCCTCTCAGCCTGGGAAAAAGGAGCGCCAGATGCTCGTGGTGGGTTACGCGCTGGTGGAGGATTTGCCCCAGGAGCAACCCTACGCGCTTGGGGTAGAGGGTTTCGCGACGAAGAAGGAGGGTTCGCGGTGGATTTTGTATGAGCCATCGCAAGAACTGCAAAGGAAAATGAAAGGGATGAACAAAGGTTACAGAGAACGACTCGATTGAGGACGAAGAAAGGAGAACGAACGAACAGGAGTTCGTTGGGACGAACGTGATGGAAGACGAAGCCCTAAGTTACGAGAGGGGAGAAAAGGAGAAAACAACCCACAACGTATGCACCAGACAGATAATGGATGATGCGAATCGGTTAAAATGCAGCAAACATCAACAGAAGAAGTAAAAGGGGTACCTTTTGATGATCGGATGAGCGTTAAAGAGAGTTGGAGATTGAGAGAGTCGAGGAGCGTCGTGAGATGCAGAGAAAATAATTAGAACTTTTGAGAATGCAGAAAAATGATGGAACAGTAGGAAGTGCAAAGGGTTTTAGGGGTTTTTCGAACGTTTTCGGAAGCGCAAACGACAGCTGAAGATGACCGTTGATGAAGCCACGTGTCGAGCGATTGGAAAAAGGGGTTTGGTGGAGCGTCAGAAAAGCAGAGGGTACGAACGTTTGGAATTCCGTGCCAGCGCCACGTAGATCGACAGTGATGTGACCTCTTAGTCTTTTCGCTGGACAAGTCTTCGCTTAAGACTGGGGGGCTTGTGTACCGCCCAGGTAGTCGGAAGTGATGACTTGGCAGCAAGCGATAATATAGGCGTGTTGAATGGAACACCTGGCTGACAGAAGGGAAGGAAGTCGGGGAGCTCGTGTAGTCGCCAATCGTTAAGTTGGCGTGCTCCGATCTCTAACATATCTAAACCGGCGGTCACCAGGTTTGTGTCGTAGTCGCCGGATGCGAACCCAGGCGACCAAGTGATCAGAAATCGCCAAGAGGAGGACATCGCCGAAAGATCAGGAAAGCTTGTTCAAAGCTTTCAAAGGGCACGAGTGCGAAGGATGAAGTTATCAGATGATCATTCCCTAGCTAGCTAGAGGTTGAGGCCAGGGAACAGCTTACCAGGACATGCACGGTGAAGCAAGTGAAGCAGATTATGATGGCGGCCGGCGAGACCACAGGGAAGGTGTGCATAGTGACACCCCGTACTCGCCACACAGAAGAGATCGCGCTCCAAGGAAGCTATACACCGAGTTACTCCTTTCATGGGTAACTTAGTCGAACAGCCTGAAGAGTAAGAAGTGACGCTCAGGTAGAGGACTCTCCAAATGGTGACACGTGTACAGTTGGATGCGAGCCATGTGTTCAGATGTGTAACCGTCAGGAGAGAGAAAGTGCACAAATCTATAAGAGATTCTAACGAACTTTTGTGGTACGCGCGTTTAGAACACTTCTTTACGCTTGGAGAATACTTGAGTGACGGGGAGAGTTTTTGCACAGTTCCTTGAGTTCTTAGTTTTCTCTCTTAGAGTTTTGGTGGTTCCGTCACTGACTTGAGCGTCGGAGCGCGATCGGCCGCAGCGGCGCCACTCTGTCTTTTGCAGGTTCTTGAGGTGAATCGAGGTGTGAAGGACGGAAGCCAGCGTGGTGCAAAGCCGATCCAGAGGAAGAATACCTTTGACGTGGCAAGGCTCTTGCATTCTGGTCAACCGGCAGGATCAGGTTTGTTACCTTAAGTATAAGTATAAGTCATCACCGATAATTGATGGTGGCTCGAGTTTACTTTGAATTAACAATTTGTTAAGTTTGTTATAAGGTTAACAGTTTGCTCGAGTTAAAGCAGTGTGTGAAGGATTAAGTTCAGGTAACGATGAGTTACTCCAGTTGAATGAGTGTTACCAGTTATGTTGGTCGATCACGCAGCAGATAGAGAGAGAGAAGACCAAGTCAAGTGAAAACATAGAAGATAGCGCTCTAATAAAAAAAAAGAGTCATATATACATCCCCAACAAAGTTGTGCATAGTTCAAATATTACAAACATAAGACAAATTCAAGGTTTTCAACGAGGAGGTGATGGGGGAAAGCAGTTAGTCTTCAGAAGGCACAATCTTCCCATCCACCACTTCGTTGCAGATCGATAACATGGAGAGGTCGAGCTCCGGATATTGGCATGCTATTTGCTCCAGAGCGGCGTCAAACCTGGCGGTGAGGACTTGAGCAGCGCTTTGGTTGAGCTCGTACGCTTGTTTCTTCAACTCTTCTCTCTCCTCATGAGCCCGAGCCAATTCTTCAACAGCTTTCTTGCTCTCGTCCCGAGCTTGGGCCAGCTCTGCAGCAATTCTTTCAGTTGCTCACGAGCTTCGGTGAGCTCAGTGAGAGCCTTGTCCCTCTCAGCTTCGACCTTCCCCAAGAGGACCTCCCTCTCTGCTGATCTTTTTTCAATCTTCTCCACCCTGGAAGCTTCAGGTTTTTGTGCAGCCTCCAAATCTGCCACTTTGACCCTAAATGGGACCAGTTTGCTCTCCAAGTCAATCATTTCTTGGAGTTGAGTGTGCAGCTTTTGGCGCAAATCGGAGGCTTCCTTGCGTGTGTTCCTTAGTTCCGCTTCCAGCGCATCCTCCAGCCTTGAATGTTCCATCTCCGTCATCAGCAGATTGCATGTGAGCTTTTCTGCCTCAGTCTTTATGATGAGATTCGACTCTTTGAGCTCGAGATTTTCCTGTTGGAGCCTCTTTAGCAAATCTGTCGCAGCTCTTGTAACAAGCGAAGGGAAACCTTCCGTCATGGCCTTTAGCTAAGCTGCGAAGGGTCCCAAGGTCTCCTTGAAGGACTCTGGGAGACTTGAGGCTGATGCTGGAGGTGCTGGTGGAGTTTGATGTTGACTTTCACCACCACCCTCTTGAGCTTGCACAGCAAGGGGGGCTTCAAGTTGTGGTGGTGAGGTTGGGGCTTCTGTTATAGGCATTGGGGAAGCCTGGGCACCCTCATCTTCTTCTAGTGCGGCCCCAGCGATGGATGTGGTGGAAAGAGGACCCTCTCCAACAGATACAAATGGTGTTGAGGCGGCGCTTGGAGGGTTCTCTGCATAGTTAGGGTCGCTGCTTTCGACCACTGGGGGCGCGGCGGCCAGTGGTGCTGCTTGGACTGGTTCTAGCGGAGCTGGAGGTGATGGCGGCGTTGGTGTTGGGAGTGCAGGTGGTGTAGAGGTGGTTACCATTTTCCTCTTGGTGATGAGACCATCCTCGGTGTCTTCATCGTCGTCTTCTTCCTCCGACACCACCTGAGGGGTCTTCCTCTTTGGTCTCTTCAACACCATTTTTTTTCCTTTCTGGGGCGGGTAGGGCCCCAGAAGGAGTTGGACCTCGGGGAGGAGTTTTTCCTTGGGCAACGGCGATCTCCACAACCGAGTTGGGCACAGTTTGGGAGCCCGCCGCAAGTTTGTGGGATCGGGCGATCGCCCTCAATTATGCCAGCTTTCCTTTTCCCAACATTGCGTCTGCACAAGGTAAAAATAGATGAGTATGCCCCGAAGCAGAAGCAGAACAAACAGAATGCCAAAGACAGAATGGTAGAAATGCTAAGACAGTTTCAACACAAAATGAGAGTCTTGGTGTTGGGGTAGGGGCTAACCTATGTACATTTCAAGTTGGCCCTCGAGGAATTCGAAGGAGATTATTGGAGCAGTGGGGAAGGTGATGTTGGTAGAAGCCACACTTTTCCAGAAGAGACAATGGTCTTTGTCCAAATCCCCCATGTTGTCAGGACTTCTTGCTCTCCTGAAGTTATCCCTGGAATCCTTTTTCCCCCTTGTTTACCCAATACAAGGGGAAGCCATCAAGCAACGAAGGGTCTTGGTCGTTCTGGCACACCTTGACAAATTTCCCCTTCCAGTCTTTGTAGGATTGCTGGAAGATGGAGAGGATTGACCTCCCAGCAATTCTATTCAAGCTGACCCAGAGGCGATCTCCAGGATTCTTTGCCTCAAATAGAAAAAGGAAGACATCAACCGAAACCGGCAGCCCCAAGTGCGCGCAAAGGATTTGAAACGCCCTCACGAATGCCCAACTGTTGGGATGGAGCTGGGCAGGGGCGATGTCGAGCTCGGTCAACATCTCCCTCTCGAAACGAGTGAAAGGAAACCTAAGTTTCACTTTCTTGAACAGCGTGGCGTAGACGAAGCAGAACAACTCGCTGTTGTTCCCCTTATCGTCCGCACAAATTGGTTCTCCAGGGAGGCAAGGCAGCACCGTCACATTGACATTGTGCTCCTTGTGAAATGAAAGGTTGGGTTGATCCCCTTTCTTCAGACGAAGCACCCCCACCTCAGTATTTATCGACGAGGTTTCCTTCAGTAAAGTTGGGGTGGCCCAAGGGTAGAGCTCTTGGTAGTCCCGTGGAGAAAGGGAGACTCCCCCGGCTTGTGGTGGAGTTGCTTGGGTAAGGTTGGCACGAGAAGAGGCAGGCCTCTCAGCCTGTGTGGAAGGAGCACCAGAGGCTCGTGGGGGGTTGCGTGTTGGTGGAGGGTTTGTCCCAGGGATAACCCTACGAGTTTTGGGAGGAGGGTTTCGCGATGAGGAAGGAGGATTAGCGGTGGACTTTGTGTGAGCCATCGCAAGAACTCCAAAGGAAAGAAAAGGGAAGAAATGAGGATAGCAAGAGAATGACTCGATTGAGGACGAAGAAGATAGAACAAACGAGTGAGAGTTCATTGGGGTAGACGTTATCAGGAATGAAACTCTAAGTTACGAGAAAAAGAGAAACAACCCACAACGTATGCTCCAGACAGTTAATGGATGATGCAAACCGATTAAAATGCAACAAATATCAGTAGAAGGAGTAAAAGAGTTACCTTTTGATGATCGGGTAAAAGTTGAAGATTGTGGGAGACGAAAGGTTTCGTAGTTCGCAGAGAGAACGTTTAGAATGCTTGAAGATGAAGAAAGATAATGAAACAGTGAATAACGCGAAGGGTTTAAGGGTTTCGAACGTTGTAGGAAGCACAAACGACAATTAAAAACAACCGTTGATGAAGCCATGTTTCGTTTGATTCAAAAGGGGTTGGTGAAGCGTCAGAAAGGCAAAAGAGTACGAACATACGGAAGTCCGTATAAGGGCCACGTAGATCGACGATGATTTGACTTCTTAGTCTTTTCGCTGGTCAAGTCTCAGCTTAAGACTGGGGGGCTTGTTTACCGATCAGGTCATCGGGTGTGATGACGTGGCAGCAAGCGACAATATAGGCGTGTTGAACGGGACACCTGGCCGACAGAAGGGAAGTAAATCGGGAAGTCAGTATAGTCGTCGATCACTGAAGTGCCGTTCTCCGATCTCTAATGTGTGATCATCTTCGATCTCTAGGATGAGGTTAGCCAGAGGTCGGGTCGAGGGAACAGTTTCCCAAAACATGCATGGTGTGCAAGTGAAACAGATCGTGATGGCGGTAGGCGAGACCACAGAGATGGTGCACGTGGTGGCAGCCGGTACTCGCCACTTAAGGGGTCGCACTCCAAGGAAAACCGTGCACCGAGTTACTTCCTATGTGGATAACTTAGTCGAATGGCGAGAAGAGTAGAAGTGACGCTCAAGTTGTGGAAGCTCCAGATGGGGACACGTGTACAGCTGGATGTGAGCCACGCGTCTAGAGGTGTAACCGTCAGGAGAGAGAAAAGGCTCAGGTATATAAGGAACACTTAACAGATTTTTTAGGTACGCTTTTGTTCCGTCCGGTTGACCTGGGACGTCTTCGTGCGCGACCTCAACCGTCAGCTAGGGACTCTTTCCCACTGGTTACCTGTGTGATCCTGCAAAGAAGGACAAAAGGGCGCCCTAGCGGCCGTTTGCACTCCGACGCTCAAGTCAGCCAGCAAGAAACACCAAAACTGTGCACCTCCGTATCGGAGCACCGCGTATGGCACTCTGAAGGTGGTAAAAGGAAACTGTGTTTAGTGTCTATTTCTCCTTCTAGCAAAAATCTTTCCCTAGTCCCTTGTGCGTAACCTCAAGGCTCGAGCAAGCAACTAGAGAGTCTCTGGGAAATTTGCCAAAAGTTCCAACCCTGTTTCCAACATTCCCAACGCTATTTAAACTACCCAAACATTTAAAGCGCCTTAAAACGCTTTTAATATAAAACGTAACGCACTTAATTAAGGCGTCTAATTAGAAAACGTAGCGCATTTAAGACGTTGAAACGCTTGGGAGCCTTTATAGTACCTGAAACGCTCGAAACAGAAACTGTATTGAATGACTTTAATTACCTGGTACCTAACTAAAGGGTGTTTCTATTCTGACCTGGCTGTCGTACACGTGGAGGGCCTCACGACGCCATGACCCCATCTGGGGGCGTTTCTGCCCATCTGGGGACGTTTCTACGTGTGAGTCCTCCTGCCTGGGAGTGCTACTGCGCAAGGGGTGACTTTTTGGGTGCCAAATCACGCCCCAATCATCTAGTCACTCACTTTGAGAGCGTATCTGCCTTCCTCTCGTACCCTGCACCCGGCTACCCTGGGCGTGACCCTCCTCTTGAGTCGTATCTGTCCCAAAGGCGTCTCTGGGGCGGTAGGGGTACTTCATGAGTCAGGCTGCCCTACACTGGTGCTATCACTATGGCCTTGAAGCCACCTTTCTCTTCTCTTTATCACTACCCCGGATCATCGGGACCTGAGGCCTTCCACGGCATCGCTCCCTCCATGGTCTTTCCTGCCCATGGGTATCGGGGAACCACACTGTGATTGCCTTGCCTTAGTGATATTTGACCTTGGCAACGCCCTGGTTGGGCGACGCCTTCACCTAGGCGACGCCTTGCCTTGGCGACGCTTCTTCTTGGCGACGCTGGCACTTGGCGTCTCTTCACCTAGGCAACGCCTTGTGTTGACTTTGACTCTAGGCGTTGACTTTGACCTTGACTTTGTCAACGCCCGAATACGGGACGGTGGGTGCCTCCAAAAGGATGATGCTGGCGAAGGCGATAAAGGACGCTCGTGCGGCCAAAGCGGGCGCCTCCTCTGCCCCTGCTGCTGACCCGAACCCCCCATCGACCCTGCCTCCGCCACCACCGACTCCTACTGAAGCTCCACTAGGTTCATCTTCACCGTCCCCCCCCCTCGCCCTGAGGCGCTTCAGACCCCTGGCTCTCCTCCGCCCCTCGCCGCCATTCCTCTTGCTGTGGCCTCGTCGCCGGCCCCAACCCCCCTCGACAAAGGGAAACGGGTTTTGGAGATCCTATCCGACGATGAGGACTCGGATGGCGTGGCACCATTTAAGAGGAGGAAATCTGCAAGGGTTCCCCTCTTACCAGCGGCATCGCCCCCGGGAGAGGATTCTTTTAGGGACAACCCTCCTAGCGCTACTTCCCTTCCCCCCACAACCGTCCAAGAGGATATGGGTGAAGGTGCCGAGTCTACTCCACCCCGCCACCGGCAGAGGTCTCTGCGTCTCCTGCCCCCGTCGCTGCCGCCCCCGATTTCATCGCCATCCCTCCTCCAATCATGCATCTGATGAGGGGCTTCAGTAGTGGAACTATGCCAGAGGGCACCGACAGGAAAGAGGGCATGCCTTTCTACTTGGGGGCCTTCTTGGCGGTGGCCCTTGAATGGCGCGCCCAGGCCAGAAATGCTGTCCTGCAAGCTCAAACCCTCCAGGCCTTGGAAACAAGGGTAACTGCCCTAGAGGAGGAAAAGAAAACCCTGGAATGCCAAAACAAGGCCTACCAAAGCACTCTGAAGCAGGCTCAAGAGACCAAGGAAAAGGCTGAAAAGCAACTGGCAGAGGCGATGGGGTTCCAGGCTGACTTTTACACTCGGGAAGTCGCCCTCCAAGTTCAGTTAACAGGCCTTCAAGACTTAGTCGAAGCTGACGCGGAAGTTCAAAAGGACTTGAAGGACCGTTGCTGTGAGCAGGCTGAGGAGATGGAGCGGATGGAGGGGGAAATGGCTACACAGGCCAAAGCAATGGGCCTCCTCCAGGTTGACTACGACAAACTACAGGTCGAGGTCAGTCGGCTTCGTGTGGAAAATGAGGCTTTGGAAAAGCAGGTAGCTTCTGGGGACGCCACCATTGAGGAGCCAGAGAAGGACAAAAAGGCCCTCATCCAGGACATGGCGGGCACTTTCGAGGAGGGATTCCAGGAGGCTCTGGCCCAAGCTGTCTGCATGAATCCGGGGGTCGACATTTCCAACTGCGATTCTACTCACCACATTGTTGATGGAAAAGTCGTGCCCCTGGAAATGGACGATTGAACCGCCATCCTCGATCATCACTTTACTCCTCTACTATTGTTCTAACCTTTTGATAAACATGTAATCCTTTGGATTGTCTGTACATTCGTTACAACTTTCATGCCATTCGAGATATAAAATTCCGCCTACGTGGTTTTACTTTTGTTCTTCGCCTTCGCATGCTTTGGTTGTTTTGCCTATACTACGCCCGTTCCCTCCATGGTCTTTCCTTCCCATAGGTATCGGGGAACACCCTGCCAGTGATTCGCTGGCGTTTGGCAATCTCGTCTCCCTCCACAGTCTTTCCTACCTGTGGGTATCGGGGAGGCGACGCCAGTAACTAACTTTGCCCTCTTCGATTTCGTCTCCCTCCACAGTCTTTCCTACCTGTGGGTATCGGGGAGGCGGCCCTGCTGATATTTGGGTTGGCGATGCCCGCGACGTCTCACGCTGGCGTCGCCCTTTGCGTCCTTCCGGGCGACGCCTCGGGCGTCTCATGCTGGCGTCGCCTTGGGCGTCATCTTTACCTTGACATTGACTTTGACCTTGGCCTTGGTCGACGCCTGAGGACAGCGAAGAGCTCAAGGTTTCGCCTGTGCCATCCACGTGGTGCTTCTTGTATGGCTGATGGGACGTTCAGTCATTCGACTTGATCCACGTGGCGCTTCTTGTATGGCTGATGGGACGTTCAGTCATTCGACTTGGTTCTGACTCCTACTGTGCCCCTGACCCACTTTCGACGGCGCATCGTACCATTGGGCATTCTGTCGATACGACGTGTTCTGAGTTTAACCAGGGGTGCCAGGGCCATCCTTCCATCTTCTGCCACGTGGCTCGATCGTGCGGTGCATCCAATCGCGTCGTTTAGCGCTCTAACTGCAATACTTCCATCTGCGTCGTTTGACGCTCTAACCGTTATATTTAATTCTTCAAGACTTTGAAACTGCACTCATCATATCTGCGCCTTTCGTAACCTAACTGCACCCTTTCTCCTCTCGCGAAGAGTTCTTCCAGTGTCTGTTCCCACCGGCGTTTTACCTTTGCCAAAACTTCAAACCTCCCTGAGTCTGTTCAAGAATGTCGTCTTGTGCTACTCCCCCCAGGGTCGACCCCAAGGACCTGTATCCGTGGGCTTCGAGGGAGCTTCTTGACGAATGCTCCTGCTTACTCTCCACCAGGGCCATAAGGGAACACAAAGGGGATTCATGCTCCTACGATCACCGTGCCTTCGCGAGGAGGCACGACGACGACATTGCTGTGCTCCCTTGCACTCTAGAGGAGCCAGTATGCGGAGATGAACGGGCCAACGATGGGGTCCCCTTCTTTTACTTCTATCAGGTGGTTTTCAAAACCATCGGCGTGCGCCTGCCCTTCTCCAGGTTTGAGAAGGAACTGCTGACGGAGATTAATGCCGCTCCGGCCCAGTTATACCCCAACAGCTGGGCTTTTGTCAAAGCCTTTGACATCCTTTTCGGGTTTCTGGGTTGTGCACCCTCGGTCAACCTCTTTCTTCACTTCTTTAAGGTGAAGAGGCAAAGGCACAACCTCTGGGTAACTCTAAGCAACGTTCCTGGAAGAGTTCTCCTGACCCCTTTCCAGTCCTCCTTTACTGGGTGGAAAGGCCAGTTCTTCAAGGTCTGCTGTTCTGATCTTGTTCCCTCCGCCCTGGATGGTTTTCCACTGTACTGGGTGAGGGAGACGAGGGCCCTTAAATCCACACCCTTCAAGAAGCTGGCTCCGAGTGACCAAGTGGCTTGCCGGATTCTTGCTGAGGCTGGAAGTTTTGACTCCGCCACCTTGATCAGCTTGGAGTTCAACGCTGGAACTCTCGAAAAAGTATATATGTATGAGTCACTACCCTAGAAACTTCCGCCTTTATTGCTTTCTATTTGTGCATGTTTTGCTTCATGGTGCCTCTGACACATTCATCTCCCTTGGTGCAGGTTCGAAAATAAACCAAGAGAGGAGGACACGACTTACCCGAGCTCTGCGGGCTGGGATCGTTCGTGTTTTTGCATGATTTGTAATATTTTCCCCATTCGCGCTACTCCTATTGTATCGAACATTGCTTGTAACATCAACTTTTCTATACCATACTTGATTTTTTGCAACGCCGCTTTACTTTGTATACGTTTCGCATATTGTGCGCTTTTCCTTCGTCATGTTCCTCAACGGCGCCTGCACTCAGGCGACACCTTCTCTCTTGGTGACGCCTTCACCTAGGCGACGCCTTCTTTCTTGGCGACGCCTCACATTACTTCAAACGGAGAAAGATAAAGGCTGAAAACCAAGGCACGGCTTTTTCTCAAACTTGTTTTTTCTTTTATTTGGGTGACCTCGTTAAAAAACCCCGGAAGGGGAAAAAGAGCGTCCCCTTTATCAAGACTGTTACATAGCTGCTTTACATAAGTCAACTGAAATAAAACTTCAGGTTGGCTGCGTTCCAACTGCGCGGGATGGGACCTCCATCCAAGGTCTCTAGGTTGTATGAACCGTTTCCCTTAGCCTCAGTAACTCTAAAGGGTCCGGTCCACTTGGGAGACAGCTTATTCTCCAGGTCGTACGGGTGGGCTTTTCTCATAACTAGGTCGCCAATCTGAAACTGTCGCGGCTTTACCTTAGAGCTATATTGCCGCTCTACCCTTGTCTTCACCGCTTCAACTTTTATTCTGGCTTCTTCCCTGGCTTCGTCTAGTAGATCCAGGTTTACCCGCCTTTCTTCGTTGGATTCCTCCGCCACAAAGTTTTGAAAACGTGGTGAGCTTTCATGTATTTCTACCGGGATCATCGCGTCCGACCCGTACACCAAACTGAAAGGCGTCTCCATGGTAGAAGATTGGGGCGTGGTGTGGTATGCCCATACGATCCTTGGAACTTCCTCCGCCCACGCCCCTTTGGCCTTCTCTAACCTTCTCTTTAGCCCCCTCAGCAGAACTCTGTTTGCTGACTCCACTTGCCCGTTGGTCTGGGGGTGTTTGACTAATGCGAACACTTGCTTGATACCTATCTCAGAGCACAAATTTCTCAACTGCTGACTGGCAAACTGGGTCCCGTTATCGGATATCAAGCGCCTAGGTACACCAAAGCGGCACACAATGTTCTTCCACACAAAATGCTGGACCTTGTGCGCGGTGATCTGTGCCACGGGCTCTGCCTCTATCCATTTGGTGAAGTATTCGATGGCAACGATCAAGTACTTCATCTGCCTGATTGCCAGTGGGAAAGGGCCCAGGATGTCGATTCCCCATGTATGGAAAGGCCACGGGCTGTATATGGATCGCAATTCTTCTGGCGGCGCCTTGTGCCAGTCGGCGTGCTTTTGGCATTGCCTGCAGCGCTGGGCGTGTCGCGCGCAGTCCTGTTTTACTGTTGGCCAGAAGAAACCTGCGCGTATCACCTTGGAGGCTAAAGACCTTCCCCCTACGTGGCTCCCGCAAATGCCTTCGTGGAGCTCCGCCATTATCCTAGTACACTCGTCGCCACTTACGCACGTTAGGATAGGGTGTGTGAACCCGTGTCTAAACAACACCCTATCCACCAGAGTATATCTTGCGGCATTTCTTTTGACCTTCTTACCCTCTTCCGGCTCCACTGGGAGAGTCCCATCCGCCAGGTACCGTTTGTATGGCGTCATCCAGGTGTCTCCCTCGGCTAGGACACATACCTGCATTTGCCTTTCTTCTTCAGGCATGTCCGCGTATGTGCTGATGCGGGGCGTCTTCAGCGTATCTTGGGTTAGAGAGCGATGATTCCTTGGACTCTCTCTTGATGTACAGATCTGGAGGACATTCACCCTGTTATCTTCCACGAACTTACGCGGAGCTTTGAGCGTCTCCTGGATCACTGTCCTCTGCCTACCCCCCTTGCCTGAGCTGGCCAGCTTGGCAAGCAGGTCGGCTCTGGCATTCTGCTCCCTTGGGACATGTATCAGCTCAAGAGCGTTAAATGCTCCCTTCAATAGTTGGACGTATCTTAAGTACGCCGCCATCTGTGGGTCCTTCGCCTGGAACTCACCCGACACCTGCCCCGTATTAAGCTGGGAATCGCTTTTCACCAGGAGGTTCTGCGCGCCCATCTCCTTGGCCAGGAGCATTCCTGCTATCAGGGCTTCATATTCTGCCTGATTGTTACTTACCTTGAAGGCAAAGCGCAGGGCCTGCTCAATCAGCACGCCATTGGGTCCCTCCAAGACTATTCCCGCACCACTCCCTTGCTGGTTGGAAGAGCCATCAACCGAGAGCAACCACTGCGAGCCCACCTCCACCTCCTGTTTCCCTCCGGGCGAGAGTTCTGCTACAAAATCTGCATACACTTGCCCTTTGATGGATCCTCGAGGCTCGTATTGGATGTCGAATTCTGACAGCTCCACCGCCCAGCGTACCATTCTCCCAGCCACGTCAGGCTTCTGCAGCACCTTCTGTATAGGGAGGTTTTTCATCACTACCACCGTAAAGCTGTGGAAGTAATGACGGAGCCTCCTGGCCGAAAATACCACCGCCAGCGCTGCCTTCTCCAACGCCTGGTATCTGGTTTCCGCGCCTTGTAAGGCCTTGCTTACAAAATAGATGGGCTTTTGAATTTGTTCCTGCTCCTGGACCAGCACTGAGCTGATAGCTCGTTCCGTTACTGCGAAGTACAGCCGGAGGGGCGCGCCTGTTCCGGTTTGCAAAGGACCGGTGGCGTCGCCAGGTACTCTTTCAACTTAATGAAAGCCGCTTCGCATTCGTCAGTCCATGCGAAACGGCTATTTCTCTTGAGGCACTGGAAATATGGGTGCCCCTTCTCTCCCCAGGCGGAAACAAACCATGAGAGCGCCGCCATTCGCCCCGTCAACTGCTGTACCTCCTTCACCGACGTCGGGCTTCGCATGGCGATGATCGCTGCACACTTATCGGGGTTCGCTACTATCCCCCTCTCTGTGAGCATAAAACCCAAGAACTTACCGACCTCTACCCCGAAGACACACTTCTCAGGGTTTAACTTGAGGCGGTACTTGGATATTGTGACAAACAACTCCTCCAGGTCTGCCATGTGCTGCGCCCTATCCGGCGACGCCACCACCATGTCCTCTACATAGGCGTACACATTCCTCCCTAGCATGGGCGCCAGGACCTTGTCCATTAACCTTTGGTATGTGGCGCCCGCGTTTTTCAGCCCAAAAGGCATCACCTTATAGCAGTAACTGCAAGTCTCAGTCATGAATGCCGTTTTACTCTCATCTCTCGGGTGCATCTTGATCTGGTTGTACCCTGAGAATGCGTCCAGGAAGCTCAGCACCTTGCTGCCAGACGCGCTATCCACCAGCGCGTCGATGCTGGGCAGTGGGTATGAGTCCTTCGGGCACGCCTTATTCAGGTCCGTGAAGTCCACACACATCCTCCACTTCCCATTCGCCTTTCTCACCAAGACGATATTGGCCAGCCACTCGGGGTATTGAATCTCCCTGATGTGGCCAGCACTCAACAGCTTCTGCGTTTCGTCCTTCACCACCTGCTGTCGCTCCTCATTAAACTTTCTCCTTCTTTGGCGCACGGGGCGGACCGTGGCGTCCATGCTGAGGTGGTGACACAGGAAATCAGGGTCGATACCGGGCATATCGAGGCCGACCATGCGAAGGCATCCAGGTGGCGCGAAATCACTTCTGCCACCCCTTCCTGTTCTTCTGGGCTCAGCAAACTTCCTAACTTGAATGTCTTGCCGCCAATCTCCCTCTCTACGGCGTTGGCCGCCGGTTGTTCCCTGCTATCCTCCTCGACGGGCGCCGCCTCTTCCACGGGCGCCGCGTCGTCAGGGCCTTCCTCCATGTGTGCATCTGTCTCTAGCGTCGCCTTCACGGGTGTGGCCTCGCTAGGTGTCGGCGCAGCGGGCGTCGCCTCAATCATCGTCGTATCTGCACACGACGGACGTTCGTACACCATGAACACGCCTCTCTTCGTTTTCAGGCTGTTCTCATAGCATTTTCTTGCTTCCTCCTGATCTGACTTGATGACTATTACCTTGCCACTGAGGTCTGGAAGCTTCATCTTCATATGGCGTGTGGAGGCCACTGCGTTCAACCGGTTCAACGCCGGCTTGCCCAACAAGATGTTGTAAGCGGAGCTGGCGTTCACGACCAAGTACCGAATACTTTCGGTACGCGAGGCCTCTCCGTCCGTGAACGTAGTCCTCAATTCCAGGTAGCCTCGGACTTCCACCTGGTTGTCCGCAAACCCATACAGGCACCCTGGACGGGGGATAATCGCAACTTATTGAATGTCAACCAGAACATGACGTCTGTTGAACTCCCCTGGTCGACAAGTACTCTGTGCACCTTTCTTCCCGCCGTGACAACTGAGATGACCACGGGGTCATTGTCGTGTAGCACCACGTCTTTGAGATCCCCTCTCGTGAATACGATGTTCGACTCCCACGGCGCACCCGAGAGTTTTTCTTCAATCGAGTTAACCCCCCTTGTGTATTTCTTCCGCTGGGAGGCGGTGGGACCTCCGCCGAAAAATCCTCCAGCTATGGTATGAACCTCGCCGAGAACTGGCGTCTCGTGTGCTTGTTCTTCCGCTGGCGGCGGCAAAGTGGCGGTCGTTGGGGGCTCCGCGACATAATCCTTCAAAAACCCGGCTCTCACCAGCTCATCCAGCTGGTAACCCAACGAAAGGCAGTTATCAATGTGGTGACCGAAAGCCTCGTGGAACTCACACCAAGAGTCTTTCCGAGGCCCCAACACCTTATCGGACTTCGCTGGTCGCCTCAATCTCTCAGCTATATTAGGCACGGCGATCAGGTCCTTCAATTCCACCACAAAATTGTATCTCGCCGGCCTTGTTCTTTCTCTGGTCGGGCGATCGCCTCCTGCTGGACCCCGGGGCTGGGGCTTTCTGGCCTCGTAGGGGTGTCTCCCCTCGGGCTTCTTCCTTCCCGTCGTGATCTCATTGACCCTGGCGGGTTGAGCTCGCGCCGGTCCCCTCGGGCGTGAGGGTACGACGCTGGTGCGCTTCACGCACACCTCTCCCTCAGAAGCGATATGCTCTACTGCCCGACGCCGTAGTTCTGCAAAAGTCCTAGGGCGGTTGCGAATGATGGATTCTCCGAAAGGACCGGGGCATACGCCTTTCACGAACGCGTACACAATCATAGGTTCCTCTGTCGTACCAACCTTGACCATCTGGGCCCCGAAGCGGTTGATGTATTCCTTGAGGGTCTCCCCTTGAGACTGTTTCACTTCAAACAAATCGTAGGAGACCGGCAGCGGGGCTTTGTTTGCTAGGTATTTCTCCCTGAACAATCGTGACAGTTGTCGGAAAGATGTGATATGACCGTCCGGGAGGCTGATGAACCAGTCCATAGCCATCCCAGTCAAGGTGCTCATAAAGAGCTTACACTTGGCAACGTCAGAACCGCCTACCAAGACCATCTGTGTGTGAAATGCAGCGAGGTGCGTCTCAAGGTCCTCCATCCCGGTGAAGATCACCTTGGGCCCCGCAAACGTGTTCGGGATCACTGCATCCAGAATCTCCTACGAGAAGGGAGTGGAAAACTCCCTTGGCGGGGAGTGGTTCTCCATCTCGTCATGTTCACGTTGCCCCCGATTATTTCTCAGACCCCGGCGCAACTCCTCGTTTACGCGGCAGAGCTCTTCATTCCTCTCATGCGAGGCTTCGAGATCTGCCTGCATGCGTTCCTGTTCCAGCTTCGACTCCGCCATATCCTCCTGCAACCCCCGCATTATCTCCAGGACCTGTTGCATGGATAGTTCTGCTGGGGTTGCGCGTGTTGTACCTCGTCTGGTGGGGGCCATTGTCACGGTCTCTTCCAACTTCCTCAAACGTTACTGTAACTTGGTAGATCTTTTCGAACTTGTGATGGGACTGATGTTTTATATCGGCCCCACGGTGGGCGCCAAATGTTCCGTCCGGTTGACCTAGGACGTCTTCGTGCGCGACATCAACCGTCAACTAGGGACTCCTTCCCACTGGTTACCTGTGTGATCCTGCAAAGAAGGACAAAAGGGCGCCCTAGCGGCCGTTTGCACTCCGACGCTCAAGTCAGCCAGCAAGAAACACCAAAACTGTGCACCTCCGTATCGGAGCACCGCGTATGGCACTCTGAAGGTGGTAAAAGGAAACTGTGTTTAGTGTCTATTTCTCCTTCTAGCAAAAATCTTTCCCTAGTCCCTTGAGCATAACCTCAAGGCTCGAGCAAGCAACTAGAGAGTCTCTGGGAAATTTGCCAAAAGTTCCAACCCTGTTCCCAACATTCCCAGCGCTATTTAAACTACCCAAGCATTTAAAGTGCCTTAAAGCACTTTTAATATAAAACGTAACGCACTTAATTAAGGCGTCTAATTAGAAAACGTAACGCATTTAAGACGTTGAAACGCTTGGGAGCCTTTATAGTACCTGAAACGCTCGAAACAGAAACTGTATTGAATGACTTTAATTACCTGGTACCTGACTAAAGGGTGTTTCTATTCTGACCTGGCTGTCGTACACGTGGAGGGCCTCACGATGCCATGACCCCATCTGGGGGCGTTTCTGCCCATCTGGGGACGTTTCTACGTGTGAGTCCTCCTGCCTGGGAGTGCTACTGCGCAAGGGGTGACTTTTTGGGTGCCAACTCATGCCCCAATCATCTAGTCACTCACTTTGAGAGCGTATCTGCCTTCCTCTCGTACCCTGCACCCGGCTACCCTGGGCGTGACCCTCCTCTTGAGTCGTATCTGTCCCAAAGGCGTCTTTGGGGCGGCAGGGGTATTTCATGAGTCAGGCTGCCCTACACTGGTGCTGTCACTATGGCCTTGAAGCCACCTTTCTCTTCTCTTTATCACTACCCCGGATCATCGGGACCTGAGGCCTTCCACGGCGTCGCTCCCTCCGTGGTCTTTCCTGCCCATGGGTATCGGGGAACCACACTGTGATTGCCTTGCCTTAGTGATATTTGACCTTGGCGACGCCCTGGTTGGGCGATGCCTTCACCTAGGCGAAGCCTTGCCTTGGCGACGCTTCTTCTTGGCGACGCTGGCACTTGGCGTCTCTTCACCTAGGCAACGCCTTGTGTTGACTTTGACTCCAGGCGTTGACTTTGACCTTGACTTTGTCAACGCCCGAATACGGGACGGTACAGCTTTCAGAACGCTTTTCAGTACACTGAGATTCACTACGCACGGTTCCTTGAGTTGAGATATTCTCTCTGAGTTTTTGTGATTCCTCCACTGACTTGGGCGTCGGAGCGCGATCGGCCGCAGTGGAGCCACTTTGTTTTCTTCAGGTTCTTGCGAGGAATTAAGGCGTGAAGAGCAAATGCTAACGTGGTGCAAAGCTGATCCAGAGGACAGATCTTTGACGTGGCAAGACTCTTGCACTCAAGTCAAGCGGCAGGATCACTCTCCAATACATTTAATTGGTTATTCAGATTCTTACTTTGCAGGTTGCAAGCTAGATAGAAAAAGCACAAGTGGCACTTGTCACCTTCTTGGCTCAAGCCTAATCTCTTGGCATAGCAAGAAGCAAGCATGTGTTGCTCTCTCTACATCTGAGGCTGAATATATAGCTGCTGGTAGTTGTTGTGCACAAATTCTATGGCTTAAGCAACAACTTGCAGATTTTGGTTTACAAATCAGCAAGGTTCCTTGATGTGTGATAACACAAGTGCAATCAATCTTACCAAAAATCAGATACAGCACTGAAGGACCAAACATATTGAAATAAGACATCATTTCATCAGAGATCATGTGCAAAATGGGAACTGTGAAGTGAAGTTTGTGGAGACCAAACTGCAGCTAGCTGACATCTTCACAAAACCATTACCAAAAGAAAGGTTTTTCTTCTTAAGAAATGAGTTAGGTATTCTTGATCTTAATAATCTCTCTTAAATCTGTTTTTGATACATGTTAAAGTCTATTTGTGAAGACAAATAGGGGGAGAATTATTGGTTCTTGTATATCTTTGTCTGGTATTGCATAAAATGTTAAAATCTCTTATATAAAAAGTGTTTTCTGCTGCTGCTGATAGAAGCAACCGATTCTTTATCATGTTTTATACCTTGAATGTGTAATAAACTGCTTTGCTGCTGTAAGAAGCTTTTGATAGTATAAATGCTATTTTCTACAGGAACTGCTTCAGATTTAATCAGGTGCAACACAAGCACCAGGGATTTGTCTTCATCAAATAGGGGGGATTGTTGAACCTTGTGATGTTCAATGTTTTGAAGAATCCAAATCCTTTGAAGGATATTGAAGCCTCTGCTTTGCTTGGTGTTGCTGTGCTTGTTTAAGCTTTGTTCTGGGGTAGTTTATATGTTGTAATCCACCCTTGTATTAAATCTCAAGCAATTAGCATCTCAATTCTTATGAAAGTAAAATGTTTTTCAAACTAAGTTGAAACAACCGATTGTTTATACTTAGGTGTTTTGAGAAAGATTGAAAACTGTTTTTAAATGGTTGAAACTGTTAAGTACCAAAACAACCGATTGATTCGAGGAAACAACCGATTGTTTGTTTTGGGACCATAACAGAAAAACTGTTTTCTTTGACTAAGCTTTAAATGCTTTAACTGTATACGCTCCAGTCATTAAATGCTTTGACCAATATTTTAATGCAATTTAAGAGTTTGTTAAGATTTGATAACAAACTATATCTTTGAATATATTCAGAAAAACAGTATTAAGAATTAAGAATCTTTAGACAAAGTTTTTCTAAGAGAGTTTTCAAAGTGCTGAGATTGCTTAAGAGTTTTGTGATTGATCAAGGTGCTGGAATAGGATTCTACTTGTATTGATTTCAGATATTCATCTGTAACAAGTGTAATCTTTGTAATCTGTTGAACAATTTGTTTTTGTGTTTGCTGAGATTGGCTATGTGTTCTTGAGGTGTTCAAGATCAGCAATCTTAGTGTTGTCCAAGGAGAGTGTGTTTCTTGAGGTGTTCAAGGTCATTCTCTTGGTTGTGGTGTAAGTGATCAAGTGGTGATTGCTTAGTGGTTATCCTCAGGGTTTCTGAGAAGACTGGATGTAGCTCTTGTTTGGAGTGAACCAGTATAAACAACTGTGCACAATTTCTCTATCCCTATCTCTTTAAGTGATATTTTGAAACTGGTATAAACAACCGATTGTTTCGCTAAAACAACCGATTGTTTTTCCAGCTTTGTGCTTTTGCTGTTTTGATTTGAAAAATGAATCCTTAATCAAGGTTCTTTTAAAGAATTTTCATTCTAAGCTTAAAAGTTTACTAAAATCTTTCTTAAACAATTCACCCCCCTCTCGTTTAAGGCCATATATTGATGTGAATGTAACTACAAGAACACATGATTCTTGACATTCTTAGGAACAACTTGAGCTGGATTTGAAAGGCACTTTACTTTAGAATTGGATCAATGTTCTAAATTCAAGAACTCACCAAAACTAAGCACCAACCAAGACTCATATTGAAGTCCATGTATTGTCAAATTGAATCAAAACAAAAGGAAGGAAGAACAAGAATTAAAACTGGACAGAATTAAGAAACTAGCTACTGAACTGAAAAAGAAACAAAGAACAAAGCTGGAAAACAGAATGTAAACGGTCGAAAATGAAGGAAGCACATTACGAAATCAAAACTACCGAATGGAAAATTGAAGAAAAGGGAAGAAGAACACTTATAGAAGAAGATGCTTGCTGGATTTTGAGAATTGGAAGAAGCCATTCACGCCACTTGGAACCTTGAACCAAGATAAGTGATGGAGTGCCGCCACTTGAAGCTCACCATTGCTCACAAGATAAGGCAAAGGAAGAAGAAGACCCAAGACTCACAATTTCTCTCCAAATTTGAGTATAGTCTCTCTACTATAAAATTCCAATCTGAATTGTGAAGGACCTAAGCCCTCCTTTTATAGGAGTAAGGGCTGGTCATTTACATAGCTTATTCCCTAAGCTACCCAAAAAACTCCTAAGATCACACCCCCCTTACTAAGCTCACTCCCCAAGCTTCTAGAATTTGCTAAACTAAAGCCTAAAGATGCTTTTACAAAAGAGGTGTCTCATGTTTCCCTCTAAGCACCTTTCTAAACATTATTCTATATTATTTACAATTTAAAAGAAACTATAAAGAGAGATATTTAATATGAAGCCTATTATTTAAGAGTTTGTAGACTTCTTTATCTTTAGGCTTGATCTTCTCTTTGACTTCTTTTAATTTGTGAGAAGACTAGAAGGAAGAACTTCAAATGTGTAGGTGAAAATCCTCTTCCTTCATTAATAAAATCCTCTCCTAGTGGATATCCATCATACTCCCCGAGTTGGAGAGAATTCGTCCACGAATTCAGTACTCCTGCATAAAACAAAGTCAGTTTGCTATTATATAAGAGAAGACAAGAAGAAATGGGCAAACATGACTTATCACTTTGAAATGTTGGGAGTTCAGAAAAAGATGGTCAATACACAAACCATGTTGGAAAAGATTGTTTAGGAATGATATTATTTGGTAAAATAGGAGATATGAAAAAATCATCCTTAACATTCTTTATCCAATATGGTGTGGAAGTAGGAACCTGAGGTAATGAAAATGACAAAGAAGAAGAAGACCTTGTAGGCGTAGCACGAGTCAACAAAAGTGATTGAGTTGAGAAGGTATTAAGACTCGGTTTATCATGTACTTCAATTTCCTTTTCATTTTCTTTTTGAGTTTCTTTGGGATTGGTCCTATATGCTAGACGATGTGGTAAGGAAACCCTGGGCATTAAGTCTATTTGGTGTTCAATCCCTCTTAAAGGTGGTAAGCCTTTAGGAGGATCTTGAATCACATCTTCATAGTCCTTTACCAAATTGTCCAAACATGTGGGACTATCCTTAGCCGACTCACAGTCAATAGTCCTAGGAATAGCTAAAAAAATAGGCTTTTGAGTAACTATTACCCTTTTAACTTGTTGTGTGGACATGAGAAGGCTTCTCTTGGAATTTTTTATATCATTTTCTTTCTCTCTTTTTTCTCTCATTTTAACTTGGTCCTCATGTACTTCCTTTGGAGAGAGAGAATTAAGAGTGACTTTGTGTCCATGGAAGTGAAAAGACATTTTGTTGGTAAAGCCATCATGAAAAACTTTTCTATCAAATTGCCATGGCCTACCTAAAAGAATATGTGTGACTTCCATTGGGACAACATCACACAAGACCTCATCTTTATATTTACCAATAGAAAATGTAATGAGGACTTGCTTGTTAACAACTATCTCACCCACCTCACTCAACCATTGTAACTTGTAGGGCTTGGCATGAGAGATGGTAGGCAATCCAAGTTTGTCTACCACTCTTGTGCTTGCCACATTCGCACAACTCCCCCCATCCACAATCAAAGAGCATACTCTATCACTAATAAGACACCTTGAATGAAAAATATTTTCTCTTTGAGTTTCATCAAAAGGTTTTAAAACTTGTCCAAGCATGCGTCTTATTACTAATAGGTCACCCTCATGTGGGCTTTCACTTTCACTCTCACTTGGGGATCTAGAAGGTGAGGAATGTCTAGAAGAATCGGACCCATGCTCACTACTATCTACCCCATCATGCATATACATAGCTCGTTTAGAAGGGCAATTAGAAGCAATATGTCCATAGCTTAAGCATTTAAAACACTTCTTACTAGACGATTTAGGTGGTGATTTAGGCCTAGAATTGGAAGTGGAAGGCTTAGACTCTCTAGGTTTGAAAGTAGAGTCCTTAGAAGGGATATTTGAAAAAGAGTTATTTTTATTTTTCCAAGAAGAGTGGTAGTAGTTATCCTTAGAAGAATTTTTGAAAGCATTTTTCCTTGCAAGTTGATTTTCAATTTTGCTAGCAAGGTGCACCACATTTTCCAAAGAAGAATATTCTTGTAACTCTACCACGTCTTGAATGTCCCTTCGAAGGCCACTCACAATCCTAGCTATCTTAGCTTCCTCACTCTCATCCATATTAAGTCGAATTAAAAGCGTGTCTAGTTGTTTAAAGTAATCATCCACACTTAGCGTGCCTTGATGAAACCGTTGGAGTTTCAACATTAGGTCTTTCCTAAAGTGTGGGGGTACGAATCTAGCGCGTAAACATGCTTTCAAATCGTTCCAAGAGACCACGGGCGGCCTCTTGTGTAGGTCAATGTCCATGAGGTATTGATGCCACCATTGCATGGCATAGTCCAAAATTTCTAAAGAAGCTAACTTAACCCTATGCTCATCCCTAACCCCATTTACATCAAAAATTTGGTCCACCTTAGCCTCCCATCCTAAGTATACATTGGGATCACTTTCACCACTAAAACTAGGAAGTTTTACATTAGGAGAACAAGGGCCAGCCACATGTTGGCGCCTCTCTTCATGGTGATGATGTCTTGGCCTTGGATTATCTTCATAATAACCATGGGAGTGCCTTGAAGAATGCCGACTAGGAGGAGGAGTTCTTCGCTCACGGTTTTGATGCATTTCTTCTCGGTTTAACTCCAAACTTTGGAGCCGTGCTTCCATCTTCCTTATCACCTCAAGATAGTGAGCATTGGATTGCTTGGCATTCTTTAAGTCCTCATAAAGGGCTGCCTTTTGTGGTGAGCATGGTTTGGAGGACTCTCCACTAGAGAAATGAGCCATGAGCAGAAAATACACAAAAACAGAAAACAAAACAGTGAAAGAAACTTGTTAGACAATTAAAAAACAGTGAGATATAGGTTGCTGGAAAATGCCCAAGAAAGCACTCAAACCACTCCAAGAAAATATTCTGTCCTCGACCAACCCTTTCTTGTGGAATGGAGTAGCTTCAAGTGAAATATGTCACAGCAAACCAACTTACTTAAGAACAAGTCTCCACACAACTTTAAGAAGAACAAAAAGACAAGCAAGAAAAGGTGTAAACAATAAAAGCTAAACCAAAAACAGAGAGCAATGTATGACAAACTAGAAAGAATATGAATGAAAGACAATCAAGAAAATAAGGAACTCAATGAATAAAGAAGGCACACAAAAAGAGTCCTAAAGAAAAGTGCTAGAGTAGATTGAAGAAAACAGAAAACAGCTACTGGAAATTATTTTTTTTAAAGCAAACTGTGCTATGTTTACAGATTTAACTGTACCGATTGAAAGCGAACTGGAATGTGAAAAATTAACCACAGAAACTTCAATGTCTTAACTCAAAAATGGCACTGGAATGAGGTAAAAACAGTAAGCCAATTGAGAGAAATAAATTTTTCAAAATTGCTGCCCAATTACCGTATTCTTTTCGGCAGTATTGTACACTTTTCGTATTTTATTTATCATTTTTTGTGTACTTGGAATTTTTGAGTGATTCTTTTTTCTATGCTTTTGTAACACTTTGAAGTATGTAAATCCAAATTTTCACAAATTTCCAGTGAGCCAATTAATTGCAGTAAATTGAAAACAGTAGCACGTTTGTAAGAAAACAGAGGAGCCTATTTAGGAATGAAAAACAGTATGATGAACTAGCAAAGACATAATGGAAATTGTGTAAAGGAACTTGTATAGAATGAAAATACAAGCATGAACTCAAATCTAAAAATGAAAATGCACAAAGGATCAAGCAATAAACTCAAAAAACAGAAAGTAAACCAAAGCAAGAAACAATTAAAGCAATAAAAGTACTACTAGAAGTAATGACAATTATGGAATAACATGACTAAGACAAAACTTGACATGATTACAAAATTAAAAGACATATAACAAGATATAACCACAAGTGAAAGGAAGCTTAAGGTCAGCTCTAGGAAGGAGAATGCCATTCCAAAAGAGCAGCCATACTCATATGAACAATGAGTGCTAGAGTCCTTTTCACAAACACATGGTGTAACAAAAGAAAACAACAAGAAAACTCAAAATAAATCCTAAAACAGAATGGTAAACAACTTGAATTTAAGAGCTCTTGAAATGTAAAGTGCAATACAACTCAAATTTAAGCAAGAGACAAGCCTAGACTCTAGATACCACATGATGTGAATTAAGAAACTAGCTACTGAACCGAAAAAGAAACAAAGAACAAAGCTGGAAAACAGAATGTAAACGGTCGAAAATGAAGGAAGCACATTAGGAAATCAAAACTACCGAATGGAAAATTGAAGAAAAGGGAGAAGAACACTTATAGAAGAAAATGCTTGCTGGATTTTGAGAATTGGAAGAAGCCATTCACGCCACTTGGAACCTTGAACCAAGATAAGTGATGGAGTGCCGCCACTTGAAGCTCACCATTGCTCACAAGATAAGGCAAAGGAAGAAGAAGACCCAAGACTCACAATTTCTCTCCAAATTTGAGTATAGTCTCTCTACTATAAAATTCCAATCTGAATTGTGAAGGACCTAAGCCCTCCTTTTATAGGAGTAAGGGCTGGTCATTTACATAGCTTATTCCCTAAGCTACCCAAAAAACTCCTAAGATCACACCCCCCTTACTAAGCTCACTCCCCAAGCTTCTAGAATTTGCTAAACTAAAGCCTAAAGATGCTTTTACAAAAGAGGTGTCTCATGTTTCCCTCTAAGCACCTTTCTAAACATTATTCTATATTATTTACAATTTAAAAGAAACTATAAAGAGAGATATTTAATATGAAGCCTATTATTTAAGAGTTTGTAGACTTCTTTATCTTTAGGCTTGATCTTCTCTTTGACTTCTTTTAATTTGTGAGAAGACTAGAAGGAAGAACTTCAAATGTGTAGGTGAAAATCCTCTTCCTTCATTAATAAAATCCTCTCCTAGTGGATATCCATCATATATTCTAACATGCACGAGACGGCAATAGAAAAGAAAGGAGCAAGAAAACCCTACGAACAGCCCCAGGCGGTGGCACGCACAAAGGAGTTGATCGCTATCCTTTACATAGCAGCAAGACTTAAGGTGCCCACAAAGACCGATAGGAGGATGGGGCCCAACAAGAACGCTTGGTTTGAGTTTCACTAAGCAAATAACCACTACGTATGCAATTGTTTGGCCCTGACACACCAACTAGACGAGCTAGTGAAAAGCAATTTCTTGAAGGATTATCTTCAAGAGCCACAAAACGATCAGGCATTGGTAACTACAAGGATAGATCAGGGGGCATTAGGTGTCCATTCACGGGGAGGTAAACACAATCTCTAAAGGATTTTCAGGGGGAGGATGCACTGCCTCTCAACGAAAGAAGTACGCGCGGGACGTAATGGTGGTGGAAGCACAATAGGTAGATCAAACCCCCCATGTGGACCTCGTCTTCACTAAGGCTGACCTCTAGAATGTCATACCCCATGACAACGACCAAGTAGTGATTTCTCTAGTCAGAGTAGGAAGGAAGGTGCACCGTGTTCTCGTGGATCAAGGAAGTTCATCCGATGTGATGTTTTGGACAACCTTCAACATGCTACAACTGTCCACAGACCAGTTACAGCCCTATACCGGATGTCTGTATGGCTTCGCATGGCCAACCATGAGGAAGGATTGCACGAGGTATGCCCAGCGGTGCAAGCAGTGCCAACAACATGCTGATTGGCACAAGGCGCCTCTAGAGGAGTTGAGGTCGATCTACAGCCCATGGCCATTTCACACCTGGGGGATCGATATTTTGAGGCCATTCCCTTTGGCAGTACGAAAAATGATGATGTGATTCCAATAGCCACATAGAACAAGATTCTTGACATTCTTAGGAATCACCTTGAGCTGGAAAATATAGAGGCACTTTTCTTAGAGTTGGATCATTGTTCTAAGACAAGAACTCACCAATAACTAGTACCAAATCCCAAACTCATTTGGATGAACCAAATATTGTCAAATTGAATCAACAAAGAGATTAAAACTGGAATTGACCGAACAGAATTGAACAATTGAACAAATGAACCGAACCAAAACAGAAATTAAAAACAAAAACAGAACATAGTGCTGGAAAATAGAAAAACCAAAACTAAACAACTCAAGAACACAAGGCAACATGAACAATTGAAGAAGAAGAAAGGAAGGAGAAGAGAATGCTCATGAAGATGGAAGGAGGATGGATGATCTCGCCACTAGAAGTGTGGAATGCTCCTAGATGAGAGTGATGCCGCCACTTGAGGACTCCATTGATCCATCAAGATAAGACTAGAGAAGAAGGCTCCAAAAGCTCTCCAAAGGTCACTCAAAATTTGAGTAGAGTTTTCTTAGATTAATTCCAATCTGAATTTTACAAAGAGAGCACCTCTATTTATAGCCTAAGGTGCTGAAATGTAAGCTACACAAATTCAAAAAAACTCCCTCCCAAAAAGCTTCTAGAATTTGCGCCTAAAACAAGGCATGAGGAAGGTGTGATCCTTTCTCTCACTTTGGCACCTCCTTATTTACTCCTACACCTATCTACTAATACACCCCCCCTAAGACTCTTAACTAAAGACTAAAAGATGCTTTAACAATAGAGGTTTCTAATGTTTCCCTCTAAGCACCTTTCTAAACAATATTTATTTAAAACTTGGCCTTGCCCTTCATGGGATGGTCTTTGGGCTTTTGTGGGCTTTGGCCTTCTTGGGCTTGGGCTTGGGCTTGGGCTTTATCTTTTGCAAAGATTAACAAGAAAAACTTTAAATGTGAAGGCGAATGATCTTGTTCTTCATTATAAAAAGCCACCTTTAGTTGATTCTCATCAAATGAAGTACCTTTTGGTTGCCATAGAATATTTCACAAAGTGGATCGAGGCTGAGCCCGTGGCACAGATGACAACCCATAAGGTCTAACACTTCGTGTGGAAGAACATAGTGTGCCGCTTTAGAATCCCGAAGAGGTTGGTATCTGACAACTGTACCTAGTTCGCAAGCCAGCAATTGGGCAAGTTATGTACAGATTTGGGAGTGAAACAGATGTTCGCGTTAGTAGAGCACCCCCAGACGAACAGACAGGTCGAGTCGGCCAACCGAGTTCTGTTCAGAGGACTAAAGAGAAGGCTAGACAAAGCCAAGAGGACCTGGGCGAAAGAAGTCCCCAAAATTGTGTGGGCCTCACACTACTCCCTAGTCCACAACCAGGGAAACACCTTTCAGCCTGGTGTATGGTTCGGACGCTATGATTCCAGTAGAAATCCAGGAGAACTCACTGCGCTTCCAGAACTTCGTGGTCGAGTAGTCCAACGAAGAGAGAAAGGTGAACCTGAACGTACTAGATGAAGTAAGGGAGGAAGCAACTGAAGCCTTGAAAAGGAGGGTGGAGTACAAGTACAACTCTAAGCTAAGGCCTCGGCAGTTCCAGGTCGCCGACCTGGTAATGCGGAAGGCCCACCCGTACCAGTTGGAAAACAAGCTATCTCACAAGTGGACTGACCCTTTCAGAGTAATAGAGGTCCTTGGGAATGCAGCCTACAGGCTCAAAATGTTAGAAGGTGGCACGATCCCTCGTACTTGGAACGCGACCAATCTGAAGTTTATTTTAGTTAAAAATATTTTGCATTGTACACATTCTAAAGGGGCACTCTTTTTCCCTCATAAGGGTTTTTTTAACGAGGTCACCCGAATAAAATTCCAGTTATTTAGTTAAGAAATGTGTGTGCATTGCAATTAATGAACTTCTCTCTTGAAGTGATACACTAAGAGCAGAGGTAGTTTGGTTGCCCCAATAAGCCCCTCTCGTGTAAGTTCACCAAGGCGAAGAATAGTATGGTTTTCCAGTCAAATGAACCTCTCCCTTGAATTAATGCGCCTAGGTCAGGAATAGTATGGTTCGATGATGAACCTCCCTCTTGCACAAGTTTACCATGGTTGAGAACAGTATGGTTCACACATTAAAGGCTTGCCCCTTGACTTTTTATAGCAAGGTCGGGGTCAATTATTCAGGCCTGTCCCTTGACTTTGTACAACAAGGATGAGGTCGGTAAGAGCCGTTCACTCGAGTTAGAAACACCAAGATGGGGGCAGTACGATTCCTCAAGAAGCCCCCTCTTGCGTATGAACTCCAGGATCGAATAATATGGCTCATCAGTTAAAATTCACCCTTACCCTTGTAGTGCACGGTCGAAATCGGGAGGATACATTTCTCCCCTGTTTGTAAGCAAGGGCGACAGCGGTATGATTCACCAGTTTTGCTAGCAAGGCATTCCTGTCGATCCAAGAAGGGTGACGAGTTCAACAAATCGCTTTACTTCGCTAAAAGAGGATCAAGAACAAGCAAGAGCGGTTTACCCTCAGACAAAGGTCAAGCCGGTTAAGGGAGCTGCACGCACAAGGTTAAAGCGTGCTACTTAAAGAACGAACCTTGTTCGAAGGCGCTAACGATACGAGAAATTCGAATAACTCATATACGGAACGAGGGCGACCCGTGGAAATACATCTTAGACGGATAGACTCGTTAGACACGCTATTAATGGTATAAAAGGTGGGCCCCCAGACTGTTAGCTCGCCTGCGCCCAGTACTCTTTCACTTTATGGCTAGCCTTAGAAGGAGCTTGTAAAGTCAATACAGGTAAAGGCAGGGAAATAAAGCCAAAGCAACTAAAACAAACAGTTAAAGAAGAACCAGATGGACAAAATATATATATCTGCAAAAAGGCGAATTGTTCGTTGAGAAAGTAAGTTGCAAAAGTCATTCTCTGAGCACGAGTTGCCCGTCAACGACACACTTCGACTCTGCGAAGGGAGAAAGATCCACCTCAGGATGCACGCAGGCAAACTGAGCGATGGCATCTTGAAATCCCTCGTCGTAAGCATCAACAACATCGTTGGTGAGCTCTTCCTCCACCTTCTTGAAGGATTCAACCTTCTCAGCTAGCTCCCCCTCAACCTGCCTCAGCAAGACCTCGCGCTGGGAGGCCCTCTGATGTGAATGCAACAACAAGAATACATGATTCTTTGACATTCTTAGGAGCAACTTGAGTTGGTCATGAATGGCACTTTACTTAGAATTGGATCAATGTTCTAATTCAAGAACTCACCAAGACTTTGCACCAACCAAAGCTCATATGGAAGTCCATATATTGTCAAATGGAATCAAACAACAAGAATGAAGAACAAGAAAGGATAAACCGAACATAAAAGTAAGATTACACTACTGCACCGAACAGAACAAATGGAAACTGTTTCGTCCGGTTGACTTGGGACGTCTTCGTGCGCGACCTCAACCGTCAGCTAGGGACTCCTTCCCACTGATTACATGTGGATTCCTGCAAAGAAGGACAAAAGGGCGCCCTAGCGGCCGTTTGCACTCCGACGCTCAAGTCAGCCAGCAAGAAACACCGAAAACTATGCACCTCCGTATCGGAGCACCGCGTATGGCACTCTGAAGGTGGTAAAAAGGAAACTGTATCTAATGTATATTTTCTCCTCCTGGCAAAGATCTTTCTCCAGTCCCTTGTCCGTAACCTCAAGGCTCGAGCAAGCAACTAGAGAGTTTCTGGAAAATTTGCCAAAAGTTCGAACCCCCGTTTCCAACATTCCAAGCGCTATTTAAGTTACCCTAGCATTTAAAGCACCTTAAAGCGCCTTTAATCATAAAACGTAGCGCATTTAATTAGCGCATTTAATTAGAAAACATAGCGCATTTAAGACGTTGAAATGCTTGGGAGCCTTTATAGTACCTTCAACACTCAAAACGGAAACTGTATTAAATGACTAATTACCTGGTACATGGCTAAATGTTGTTTCTATTCTGACCTGGCTGCTGTACACGTGGAGGGCCTCACAGCGCCATGACCCCATCTGGGGGCATTTCTTCGTGTGAGTCCTCCTGCTTGGGAGTGCTACTGCGCAAGGGGTGACTTTTTGGGTGCCAACTCATGCCCCCGATCATCTAGTCACTCACTTTGAGAGCATATCTGCCTTCCTCTCGTACCCTGCGCCTGGCTACCCTGGGCGTGACCCTCCTCTTAAGTCGCATCTGTCCCAAAGGCGTCTCTGGGGCGACAGGGTACTTCACGAGTCAGGCTGCCCTACACTGGTGCTATCACTATGGCCTTGAAGCCACCTTTCTCTTCTCTTTATCACTACCCCGGATTTATCGGGACCTGAGGCCTTCCCACGGCGTCGCTCCCTCCATGGTCTTTCCTACCCATGGGTATCGGGGAACCACACTGTGATTGCCTTGCCTTAGTGATATTTGATCTTGGCGACGCCCTGGTTGGGCGACGCCTTCACATAGGCGACGCCCTGCCTTGGCGACGCTTCCTCGTGGCGACGCTGGCACTTGGCGTCTCTTCACCTAGGCGACGCCTTATGTTGACTTTGAGTCCAGATGTTGACTTTGATCTTGACTTTGTCAACGCCCGGATACGGGACGGTACAGAAACCAAGCTGGAAAAAGAAATTCAAACGGTAGAAATGAAAGTAAACACTAGAAATCAAGAACTACCGAATGAAAATTGAAGAAAAGGAAGAAGAAGCACTTATAGAATGGAACTTGCTGAATTTGAGACTTGGAAGAACAATTCACGCCACTTGGAGCCTTGATCCAAGATAAGTGAAGGAGTGCCGCCACTTGAAGCTCACCATTGCTCACAAGATAAGGCAAAGGAAGAAGAAGACTCAAGACTCACAATTTCTCTCTAAATTTGAGTATAGTCTCTCTACTTCAAAATTCCAATCTGAAAAATACAAAGGGAAGCACCTTATTTATAGCCTATGAGGTGCTGAAATGCAAAGCCAAATGAGCCTCAAATGCTACTCAAATTCGACGCCAACTAGACAATGAAGGAAGTGTGACTTTCCTTCCTAGTTTGGCACCTCCTAACTCCTATCTACACTCCCCCTAACCTCCCTTACTACTTACACCTATTTATTACATCCGCACCCCTATTCTATAAAAGAAATAAGAAGAGCCATCTTATTATACTCTTGTCCCAAAGACAACGTGAACTGATTCTTCTACAGTCATCAACCTCTTGTTATAGACTCTATATGCATGACTTGTGAGTGAATACCCTATGAAGAAGCCAAGATCCGCATTCTCATCAAACTTTCCCAAGTTTTCCTTTCCATTGTTGAGAACGAAACAACTGCAACCAAAAACTCTGCGATGGTTGATGTTAGGCTTCCTTCCATTGAAGAGTTCATATGGAGTTTTCTTCAAAATGGGCCTAATAAGCACCCTATTCATCACATAACATAAGGTGCTCACTGCATCTGCCCAAATGTACTTAGGAAGAGATGATTCACTAAGCATTGTCCTTGCTAGCTCTTCAAGAGACCTGTTCTTCCTCTCTACCACTCTATTTTTTTGTGGTGTTCTTGGAGCAGAGAAGTTGTGCAAAATTCCCATCTTCTCACAGAATTTGCTAAACTTCTCATTTTGAAATTCTCCTCCATGATCACTTCTGTACCGTCCCGTATCAGGGCGTTGACTAAGTCAAGGTCAAAGTCAACGACTGGAGAGTCAAAGTCAACTCAAGGTGTCGCCCAGGTGTAGAGACGCCAAGAGGAAGCGTCGCCAAGGCAGGACAAGGCGTCGCCAAGGCAGAACAAGGCGTCGCCAAGGCAGGACAAGGCGTCGCCAAGGCAAGGCGTCGCCTGGGTGGAGGCGTCGCCCAACCAGGGCGTCGCCAGATCAAACAGTGTAAAAGCAAGGCAACCACGGTGTGGTTCCCCGATACCCATGGGTAGGAAAGACCATGGAGGGAGCGACGTCGTGGGAAAGCCTCAGATCCCGATATCTCGGGAAAGTGATAAAGAGAAGGAAAAGGTGGCTTCAAGGCCATAGTGATAGTACCAGTGACGGGCAGCCTGACTCGTGAAGTACCCCTGCCGCCCCAGAGACGCCTTCGGGACAGATACGACCCAAGAGGAAGGTCACACCCAGGATAATCGGGTGCAGGGTGCGAGAGGAAGGCAGATACGCTCTCAGAGTAAGTGGCTAGATACTTGGGGGCATGAGTTGGCACCCAAAAAACCACCCCTAGCGCAGTAGCACTCCCAGGCAGGAGGACCCACACGTAGAAAAGTCCCCAGATGGGCAGAAACGCCCCCAGATGGGGTCATGGCGTCGTGAGGCCCTCCACGTGTATGACAGCAATGCCGGAATAGAAACACCCTCTAGTCAGGTGCCAGGTAATTAAAGATATTCAATACAGTTTCCCTTTCGAGCATTCAGGTACTATTAGGGCTCCCGAGCGTTTCAACGTCTTAAATGCGCTACGTTTCGTAATTAAGCGCTTTAATGAGTGCGTTACGTTTGAGATTAAAAGCGCTTTAAGGCGCTTTAAATGCTGGGCAGTTTAAATAGCGCTGAGAATGTCGGAAAAAGGGTTGGAACCTTTGGCAAATTTACGAGAAACTCTTTGGTGGCTTGCCCGTACTTTAAGGTTACGAACAAGTGACTGGAGAATATTTTTGCCTAAAGGAGACAGCACACACACATATACACAGTTTCTTTTACCACCTTTAGAGTGCCATACGCGGTGCTCAGATACGTGGGTGGACAGTTTTGGTGTTTCTTGCTGGCTGACTTGAGCGTCGGAGTGCAAACGGCCGCTAGGGCGCCTCTTTGTCCTCTTTTTTGCAGGAATTCAGGCAATCAGTGGGAAGGAGTCCTTAGCTGACGGTTGAGGTCGCGCACGAAGACGTCCCGGTCAACCGGACGGAACATTTGGCGCCCACCGTGGGGCACGATATAAAACATTAGTCCCATCACAAGTTCGAGGAAAATTTACCAAGCTACAGTAACGTTGAAGGAGGTTGGAGTGACAATGGCCCCCACCAGACGAAGAGCAGCGCGCGCAGCCCCAGCAGACCTATCCATGCAGCAGGTCCTGGAAATAATGAGGGGGCTGCAGCAGGACATGGCGGATTCGAAGATGGAGCAGGAGCGCATGCAGGCAGATCTTGACGCCTCGCATGAGCGCAATGAAGAGCTCCACCGTGTGATTGAGGAGTTGCGCCAGGGCCTGAGAAACGATCGGAGGCGGCCTGGACAGGACGAGACGGAGAACCATTCCCCACCAAGGGAGTTTTCCACTCCTTTCTCGCAGGAGATCCTAGATGCAGCGATCCCGAACACGTTCGCGGGACCCAAGGTAATCTTCACTGGGATGGAGGACCCAGAGACGCATCTCGCTGCATTTCACACACAGATGGTCCTGATAGGCGGTTCTGATGCTGCCAAGTGCAAGCTCTTCATGAGCACCCTGACCGGGATGGCTATGGACTGGTTCATTAGCCTCCCCAAGGGCCATATCACATCTTTCCGTCAGTTAATGCGGTTATTCAGAGAACAGTATTTGGCCAACAAGGCCCCGCCGCCGGTCTCCTACGACCTGTTTGACGTGAAACAGTATCAGGGGGAGACCCTGAAGGAGTATATCAATCGTTTCGGGGCCCAGGTCGTGAAGGTTGGTACAACAGAGGAGCCTATGATCGTGTACGCATTTGTGAAAGGCGTATGCCCCGGCCCCTTTGGAGAATCTATTATCCGCAATCGCCCTAGGACTTTCGCTGAATTACGGCGTAGGGCGGTGGAGCATATTGCTGCGGAAGGGGAGGTATGTGTGAAGCGCACCAGTGCCGTGCCCTCACGCCCGAGGGGACCGGCGCGAGTTCAACCCGTCAGAGTCAATGAGACCACGACGGGGAGAAAGAAGCCAGAGGCGAGACGCCCCTACGAGGCCAGAAAGCCCCAGCCCCGGGGCCCAACAGGAGGCGAACGCCCCGCCAGAGAAAGAGCAAGACCGGCGAGGTACAACTTCGTGGTTGAATTGAAGGATTTGATCGCCGTGCCCAACATAGCCGAGAGGCTGAGGCGACCGGCGAAGACCGACAAGGTGTTAGGGCCCCGTAAAGACTCTTGGTGCGAATTCCACGAGGCTTTCGGGCACCAAATTGATAATTGCCTGTCGTTGGGCTACCAGCTAGATGAGTTGGTGAGGACTGGGTTTTTGGAAGATTATGCCGCAGAGTCCACTACGACCGCCACCCTGCCGCCGCCGGCGGATGAACCAGTACACGAGATGCCGGTGCTTGGCGAGGTCCACACCATTGCTGGAGGTTTTTCCGGCGGAGGACCCACCGCCTCCCAGCGGAAGAAATACGCGAGGGGGGTGAATTCAATTAAAGAGAGGCTCTCGGGGGAGTCCTGGGAGTCAGATATTGTGTTCACAAGAAGAGACCTCCGAGATGTGGTGCCCCATGACAACGATCCCGTTGTCATCTCGGTCGTCACGGCCGGAAGGAAGGTCCACAGAGTGCTTGTTGATCAAGGAAGCTCGGCAGACGTCATGTTTCTGTCAACCTTTAATAAATTACGGTTGTCCCCCGATCTGCTGAGTCCCTATACGGGATGTTTGTATGGGTTCGGGGATAACCAGATAGAGGTCCGGGGGTACCTGGAGCTGAGGACTACGTTCACGGACGGAGAGGCCTCCCGAACAGAGAGCATTCGGTACCTCGTCGTGAACGCTAATTCTGCCTACAATATTTTGCTGGGCAGACCGGCGTTAAACCGTCTGAGTGCAATATCCTCCACCCGTCACATGAAGATGAAACTACCGGACCTCAGTGGCCGGGTGATAGTCATCAGATCAGACCAAGAGGAGGCGAGGAAATGCTACGAAAACAGCCTGAAGACGAAGAGAAGCGTTTTCATGGTGTACGAACGTCCGCCGAGCGCGGACGCAACAATGATCGAGGCGACGCCCGCCAGGCAGACGCTCGAAGAGGCCATAGCAGAAAGGGCGATGCCCGAAGCAGATGTGCCAATGGAGGAAGCACACGCGGAAGAGGCGGCGCCCGTAGAAGAAGCGGCGCCCGCCGATGATGATAATAGGGAGCAACCCGCGGCCAACATCCTAGAAAGGGAGATTGGCGGCAAAGCTTTCAAGTTAGGAAGTTCGCTAAGTCCAGAAGAACGGGAAGGGGTGGCGGAAGTGATTTCGCGCCACCTGGATGCCTTCGCATGGTCCGCCTCGGACATGCCGGGCATCGACCCCGATTTCCTGTGCCACCACCTCAGCATGGACGCCACGGTCTGCCCCGTGCGTCAGAGAAGGAGGAAGTTCAATGAGGAGCGACAACAGGTGGTGAAAGATGAAACGCAGAAGCTGCTGAGTGCTGGCCACATTAGGGAGATTCAGTACCCTGAGTGGCTCGCCAACGTCGTTTTGGTGAAGAAGGCAAACGGAAAATGGAGAATGTGCGTTGACTTCACGGACTTGAATAAGGCATGCCCAAAGGATTCCTATCCGCTGCCCAGCATCGACGCCCTAGTGGACAGCGCGTCTGGCAGCAAGGTGTTAAGCTTCCTGGACGCCTTCTCAGGGTATAACCAAATCAAGATGCACCCAGAGACGAGAGCAAGACTGCGTTCATGACTGAAACATGCAGTTATTGCTATAAGGTGATGCCCTTCGGGCTCAAAAATGCGGGCGCCACGTACCAGAGGTTAATGGACAAGGTCCTGGCGCTAATGCTTGGGAGGAACGTATACGCTTATGTAGACGATATGGTGGTGGCGTCGCGGAACAGGGTGCAGCACATGGCAGACTTGGAGGAGTTGTTCAACACAATATCCAAATACCGCCTCAAGTTGAACCCCGAGAAGTGTGTGTTCGGGGTAGAGGCCGGTAAATTCTTGGGCTTTCTGCTCACCGAGAGGGGGATAGAGGCGAACCCCGACAAATGTGCGGCTATTATCGCCATGCGGAGTCCGACATCGGTAAAGGAGGTTCAACAGTTGACAGGGCGGATGGCGGCGCTCTCGAGGTTTGTTTCCGCCGGAGGAGAAAAGGGGCACCCGTACTTCCAGTGCCTCAAGAGAAACAGTCGCTTTGCCTGGACTGATGAGTGCGAAGCGGCTTTCATTAAGCTGAAGGAGTACCTGGCGACGCCACCGGTTCTCTGCAAGCCGGTAACGGGCGTGCCCCTCCGGTTGTATTTTACTGTAACGGAGCGGGCCATCAGTTCTGTGTTGGTCCAAGAGCAGGACCAGAGTCAGAAGCCCATCTACTTTGTAAGCAAGGCCTTACAGGGAGCTGAGACAAGGTACCAAGCACTGGAGAAGGCGGCGCTGGCGGTAGTTTTCTCGACTAGGAGGCTCCGTCATTACTTCCACAGTTTTACGGTGGTAGTGATGACCAATCTCCCCATACAGAAAGTGCTGCAGAAACCCGATGTGGCAGGAAGGATGGTACGCTGGGCAGTGGAACTGTCAGAATTCGACATATAGTACGAGCCTAGAGGATCCATCAAAGGGCAGGTGTACGCGGATTTTGTAGCGAAACTTTCGCCCGAAGGTGAGCAAGAGGTGGAAGCGAGTTCACAGTGGCTGCTCTCGGTTGATGGCTCCTCAAACCAACAAGGGAGTGGTGCGGGAATAGTGCTGGAAGGACCCGACGGCATACTGATCGAGCAGGCCTTGCGTTTTGCCTTTAAGGCAAGTAACAATCAAGCAGAATACGAAGCCCTGATTGCAGGAATGCTCTTGGCCAAGGAGATGGGCGCACAAAATCTCCTAGTGAAGAGCGACTCCCAGTTGATTACGGGGCAGGTGTCGGGTGAGTTCCAGGCGAAGGACCCACAGATGGCGGCGTATCTAAAATACGTCCAGTTGTTGAGAGGGGCGTTCTACGCTCTTGAGTTGATACACGTCCCGAGGGAGCAGAATGCCAGAGCTGACCTGCTCGCCAAGCTGGCCAGCTCAGGCAAGGGGTGTAGACAGAGGACAGTGATCCAGGAGACCCTCAAAGCTCCGCGTCGATTCGTGGAAGACAACAGGGTGGATGTCCTCCAGATTTATGCATCAAGGGGAAGGCCGAGGAGTCACTCCTCTTTGACCCAAGATACGCAGAGGGCGCCCCGCATCAGTATATACGCGGGTGCGGCTGAGGAAGAGCGGATGCAGGTTTGTGTCCTGTCCACGGGAGACACTTGGATGACGCCCTATAAACGATACCTGGCGGATGGGGCCCTTCCAGTGGTCCCTGAAGAGGGTAAGAAAATCAAAAGGAACGCCGCAAGATATACCTTGGTGGATGGGGTGCTGTTCAGACACGGTTTCACTCACCCTATCCTAACATGCGTCAGTGGCGATGAGTGCACCAGGATAATGGCGGAGCTGCATGAAGGCATCTGCGGAGGCCATGTAGGAGGAAGGTCCTTGGCCTCCAAGGTAATACGCGCAGGTTTCTTCTGGCCCACAGTGAAAGAGGACTGCGCACGGCACGCCCAGCGGTGTAAGCAATGTCAAAAGCACGCCGACTGGCACAAGGCGCCACCAGAAGAGTTGCGGTCCATATACAGCCCGTGGCCTTTCCACACATGGGGTATTGACATCCTGGGCCCTTTCCCACTGGCAATCAGGCAGATGAAGTATCTGATCGTCGCCATCGAATACTTCACTTAGTGGATAGAGGCGGAGCCCGTGGCACAGATCACGGCGCATAAGGTACAGCATTTTGTGTGAAGAAACATCGTGTGTCGCTTTGGCGTACCTAGGCGCCTGATATCTGACAATGGGACCCAGTTCGCCAGTCAGCAGTTAAGAAATCTGTGCTCTGAAGTGGGAATCGAGCAAGTGTTCGCGTCGGTTGAACACCCCCAGACCAATGGACAAGTAGAGTCAGTAAACAGAGTTCTGCTGAGGGGGTTAAAAAGAAGGTTAGAGAAGGCCAAAGGGGCGTCGGCGAAAGAGGTGCCAAGGATTGTATGGGCATACCACACCACGCCCCAATCCTCTACTATGGAGACGCCTTTCAGTTTGGTGTACGGGTCGGACGCGATGATTCCAGTAGAAATACACGAAAGCTCACCGCGTTTTCAAAACTTTGTGGTGGAGGAATCTAATGAGGAGAGGCGGGTAAACCTGGATCTGCTAGAAGAGGCCAGGGAAGAAGCTAGAATAAAAGCTGAAGCGATGAAGAGAAGAGTGGAGCGGCAATATAGCTCTAAAGTAAAGCCACGACAGTTTCAGGTGGGCGACCTGGTGATGAGGAAAGCTCACCCATACGAGTTGGAGAATAAGCTGTCCCCCAAGTGGACCGGGCCCTTCAGAGTTACTGAGGCTAAGGGCAACGGTTCGTACAACCTGGAGACTTTAGATGGAGGCCCTATCCTGCGCAGTTGGAATGCGGCCAACTTAAAATTTTATTTCAGTTGACTTATGTAAGCAGAATGTAACAATTTAGTTGAAGGGGACGCTCTTTTTCCCTTTCGGGGGTTTTTTAATGAGGTCACCCTAATAAATGGAAAAACCAGTTGAGAAAAAGAGGTGCCTTGGTTTTCAGCCTTTATCTTTCCTTGTTAGAAGTAATGTGATGCGCCGCCTAGGCCATGGCGTCGCCAAGGAAGAAGGCGTCGCCTAGGTCTTGGCGTCGCCCAGAAAGAAGGCGCCGCCCAAGTAAAAGCATGCATCGTTGGCAGAACGAGACGAAAGGAAGTCGCGCGGTAAATGAAGCATAAGCAAAGTAAAGTGGCGTTGTAAAAAATTATGACATTGAAAAGTCGTTGTTACAAGCAATGTTCAGTACAGAATGCAAAAACACAAACAAGCCACTTCTCGGCGCTCATCAGAGTCATCACTGGAGGAAGGCGAAGCCCCTTTCCCAGCCCGCAGCGCCCGAGTAAGTCGTGTCCTCTTTTCTTGGCTTATTTTCGAACCTGCACAAAGGGAACAGATGTATTAGAGACACCATGAAGGAAGACAAGCACAGTTAGAAGGGAACGAGGGTCGAAGTTGCCTAAGGCAGTGGTTCTTACTTATGTACTTCTCAAGAGTCCTAGCGTTGGACTCCAAGCTGATCACCGTAGCAGAGTCAAAGCCTCCCGCCTCAGCAAGAATCCGGCAAGCTATTTGATCACTTGGAGCCAGACTCTTGAGGGGTTTGGCTTTGAGGGCCTTTTCCTCTCTCACCCAGTACAGCGGAAACCCATCGAGGGCGTCGGGAACAAGATCAGTACAGCAGATCTTGAAGAACCGGCCTTTCCACCCCGTGAACGAGCTTTGGAAGGGCGTGAAGAGAACTCTTCCGGGTACATTGCTGAGAGTTACCCAGAGGTTGTGTCTCTGTCTCTTCACCTCAAAAAAGTAAAGAAAGAGGTCAACCGAGGGTGCACAACCCAGAAACCCAAAGAGGACATCGAAGGCCTTGACAAAGGCCCAGCTGTTGGGGTATAACTGGGCTGGAGCCACGTTGATCTCCGTCAGCAGTTCCTTCTCGAACCAGGAGAAGGGTAAGCGCACCCCGATGGTCTTGAACACCACCTGGTAAAAGTAAAAGAAAGGGACCCCGTTGTTGGCCCGTTCGTCGCCACACACTGGCTCCCCCAGAGTGCAAGGGAGCACAGCGATGTTGTCATCGTGCCTCCTCGCGAAGGCCCGGTGGTCGTAAGAACACGACTCCCCTTTGTGTTCCCGTACGGCCCTGGTGGAAAGCAAGCACGAATACTCATCAAGAAGTTCGCTCGAGGCCCAAGGGTACAAGTCTTTGGGACGAACCCTAGGGGAAGCATCGTGAGAAGACATTCTTTAACAAGATCAAGATGGCTGGAAATGCAAGAGTTGAGCGAGGGGAGCAGTTAGAACAGCCCTTCGACAAAGAAGAAAGGGTGCAAGAAGAAAGAGCGTAAGTAGGTTATGAAGAGTGAGAAAATGGTGAAGATAGTTTCATAGCTTGAAGAGTTAAATAAAGCGGTTAGAGCGCCAAACGACGTGAATGGATGCACCGCACGATCGATACACGTGGCAGAAGATGAAAGGATGACTCCGGCACCACTGGTTTAAATCAGAAAATGTCCCGTCAACAAAATGTCCAAGGGTACGATCCGCCGTCGAAAATGAGTCAGGGGCATAGCAGGAGTCAGGTCTTGATGAACTGACCAAATGTCCAACAAACCATACAAGTAGCGCCACGTGGATCAGGTCGAATGACAGAAGGTCCCATAAGCTATACGAGGAGCGCCATGTGGATGGCACAGACAAAGCCTGGGGCTCTTCGCTGTTATCAGGCGTTGACCAAGGCAAGGATTAAGGTCAATGACGAAGTAAAGGTAACGCCCGAGGCGTTGCCAGGAAGGACGTAAAGGGCGACGACAGACGAGATGTCGCGGGCGTCGCCAACCCAAATACCGACAGGCGTCGCCTCCCCGATACCCACAGGTAGGAAAGACTGTGGAGGGAGACGAAAGCAAAGAAAAGCAAAGTTAGTCACAGGCGTCGCCTCCCCGATGCCCACAGGTAGGAAAGACTGTGGAGGGAGGCGAAACCGCCGAACGCCAGCGAGTCACTAGCAGGGTGTTCCCCGATACCTATGGGCAGGAAAGACCATGGAGGGAACAAAAACCCCACAGCACTCAGCGTTTTAGACACCCGGGGACGATACGGTGCTGCTTTAGCAGGCCTCTCCTTAGGCGTGGGCGCCGAGCGTTAAAAGATCAAAGAAAGAACCTTTCGGTATCAGAGACGTCCCGCGGACGATACGGCACCACTTAGTGAGCCTCTCCAGGGGTGTAAGGGTTGGCGGGCGACCTTACCCAATCATACCAAACCGCCCAACGAAGTGTGAGAAACGGGCAGAACGCGGATAAAATAATTGAAGCGTATGAAGGGAAAAGATGAGAACGAGATCGCATAGGCAGAATCGTATGTGAAAAAGAAATAAAGACAACCGTGCGAATGTCCTAAGTCAGTAACAAGAGTGCGGATAGTTCAAAGAATTACAAGTTTTGGCAGATAAAATCAAAAAGCGAAGGTAAAGAATGAAGAGTTAAGCTTGAAGAGGAAGGTGGCGGATGAGGGGCAGCAGATCAGTCGTTCAGATCCATGGGCACGACCTTCCCGTCGACTACGTGGTGTGTGGGGTCGCAGTTTGAAATATTGATGCCAGGGTTCTCGCAGGACGCCTGGGTCAGAGCCTCTTGAAAGCCCTCTAGAATAGTAGGATCGCGCTTGGTCGCCCGAACCTTGAAAAACTTCCCTTTCCAGCCTTTGAACGAATTCTGGAAGAGCGTCAGGATGATGCGCCCGGCGATGCCAGAAAAGCTCATCCAGAGACTTTTCCCTTGTTTCTTTACCTCGAAGAAATGAAGAAAAACGTCCACAGAGGAGGGAACTCCTAGGTAGCCACAGAGAATTTGGAACCCCCTCACGAAAGCCCAACTGTTGGGATGGAGTTGGGCGGGAGCAGTGTTTATCTCTGTCAATAGCTCTTTCTCGAAGGGAGTTAGGGGTAGACGCAGGCCCACCCTTTTGAGCACCATCTGATAGAGGAAGAAGAAAGCGCATCCCCCAGTATCCCGTGAGTCCGCGCAAACGGGCATCCCAGGTCGCACTCGGCTTACCAGGACTTGGGAGTCATGACTTTTGTGGAAAGCATTGAAGTTATAGAGGGCAGGGTCCCCCCTGTGGGCCTCCACGTCCTCAACGGAGTTCAGGAGGGAACATTCGTCCAGAAGTTCGTCGGGGGCCCAGTCGTATTCGCCCTTGTAATGAGACTTGGGGAGCGGGGGAGGCGCGGTGGTCTTGGTTTTTGCCATCAACACCAATGCTGAAGATCAAAGGAGAAAGAAAGGGTTCAGAGAAAAGGGGTTTGGAGAGAAAAAAAGGGGAAAATGGAAGAACCCTAGGAGCACCCTACCCGCAAAAGAACAAAGGGAAACAAGAGGAATAACGAAGCATACAAGCGACATCCAGAGAAATGCGGTAATATGGACAGTCCCAGGCAGTTCATACAGTAAAGAGAATCATCAAAGAGGGAAAAACCGTACCTTTGGAGGCAGTAGGAGAGCGCAGGAAGGAGAGAATCGCGATTGCAGAGAAAGGGGTTTTGAAGGCGATGAACAGTGCGGAATTGCAGAGTGAATGAATGTAACAGTAGAGTGAGCGCGGGGTTTGGGGTAACTTAAACGTTACATTTCGTAACCCAAGAGGCGCTAACTAAGGGCCGCAGGATCGGGCCACGCGTCAGAAGGTCGATTGCCCAGGGGAAGCGCAAAGGTCCCTAAAGGAGGGCCACGCGATGGGCCACGTGGCGCGAGATAAAGGGTAGCCCAAAAGACGTAATCATCCCCATTGCAGGGAATGTCCAATCGGTCATTAAAGAATACCCCTGTGGTTCAGATAATGTCGCGTCAGTAATTCGAAAATTTGCTGAGTCAGCAGAGAATGGCACGTCATCAGAAAGGCACGTGGATGGCGGGGGCAAGGCTTTAGTCTTTGCGCTGAAGACAAGTCTTCGGCTTAAGACTGGGGGGCTTGTGTACCGTCCCGTATCAGGGCGTTGACTAAGTCAAGGTCAAAGTCAACGACTGGAGAGTCAAAGTCAACTCAAGGTGTCGCCCAGGTGTAGAGACGCCAAGAGGAAGCGTCGCCAAGGCAGGACAAGGCGTCGCCAAGGCAAGGCGTCGCCTGGGTGGAGGCATCGCCCAACCAGGGCGTCGCCAGATCAAACAGTGTAAAAGCAAGGCAACCACGGTGTGGTTCCCCGATACCCATGGGTAGGAAAGACCAAGGAGGGAGCGACGTCGTGGGAAAGCCTCAGATCCCGATATCTCGGGAAAGAGATAAAGAGAAGGAAAAGGTGGCTTCAAGGCCATAGTGATAGTACCAGTGACGGGTAGCCTGACTCGTGAAGTACCCCTGCCGCCCCAGAGACGCCTTCGGGACAGATACGACACAAGAAGAAGGTCACGCCCAGGATAATCGGGTGCAGGGTGCGAGAGGAAGGCAGATACGCTCTCAGAGTAAGTGGCTAGATACTTGGGGGCATGAGTTGGCACCCAAAAAGCCACCCCTAGCGCAGTAGCACTCCCAGGCAGGAGGACCCACACGTAGAAACGTCCCCAGATGGGCAGAAACGCCCCCAGATGGGGTCATGGCGTCGTGAGGCCCTCCACGTGTATGACAGCAATGCCGGAATAGAAACACCCTCTAGTCAGGTGCCAGGTAATTAAAGATATTCAATACAGTTTCCCTTTCGAGCATTCAGGTACTATTAGGGCTCCCGAGCGTTTCAACGTCTTAAATGCGCTACGTTTCGTAATTAAGCGCTTTAATGAGTGCGTTACGTTTGAGATTAAAAGCGCTTTAAGGCTTTTAATAGCGCTGAGAATGCCGGAAAAAGGGTTGGAACCTTTGGCAAATTTACGAGAAACTCTTTGGTGGCTTGCCCGTACTTTAAGGTTACGAACAAGTGACTGGAGAATATTTTTGCCTAAAGGAGACAGCACACACACATATACACAGTTTCTTTTACCACCTTTAGAGTGCCATACGCGGTGCTCAGATACGTGGGTGGACAGTTTTGGTGTTTCTTGCTGGCTGACTTGAGCGTCGGAGTGCAAACGGCCGCTAGGGCGCCTCTTTGTCCTCTTTTTTGCAGGAATTCACAGGCAATCAGTGGGAAGGAGTCCTTAGCTGACGGTTGAGGTCGTGCACGAAGACGTCCCGGTCAACCGGACGGAACAACTTCTAATAGAACCTATGTTGTTGTTCTTTGTATTCTGCAACCTTCTTACTAACTTCTTGAATGCAGAAAAGGCATCACTCTTTAATTCCAAGAAAAGAGTCCAAGTGTACCTAGAATAGTCATCAACAATAACAAGAGCCTAATAATTTCCACCAAGACTCATAGTTCTTGAAGGTCCAAAGAGATCCATGTGAAGAAGTTCAAGAGGTTTCAAAGATGAAACAACATTTTTAATTTTGAAAGAACTTTTCACTTGTTTCCCTTTTTGGCATGCTTCACAAATGTGATCCCTCTCAAACTTGAGTTTTGGTGCCCAATCACAAGATCCCTTGAAATTAACTAGTTCAAGTGATTCATGTGAATATGAGCAATTCTTCTATGCCAAAGCCAAGATTCATCTTGCTTGGATAGAAGACATCCAATTGAACATGGTGAAGAGATATCTAGAAGATACACATTATTAACTCTCTTACCTACCAACATTACCTCTTTGGTGTTGGGTAGACAGATTTCACATGTGTTTGACTTGAACATCACTTGATATCCCTTGTCACATAGTTAGCTAATGCTCAGTAAATTATGCTTTAGGCCTTCTACATAAAGCAGCACATCATGGATGACCAAGATGTCTTTGTCTCCTATGGATCCTCTCCCAAGAATCCTTCCTTTGTTGTTGTCCCCATAGGTGACATGACCTTCTTGCTTAAAGGAGATGCTCAGGAACTTTAATTTGTCCTCTGTCATGTGCTTGGAGCATCCACTGTCCAAGTACCACAGTTGCTCGCTCTCCTCCAAGATTCCCTACAAAAAAGATTTTCAAGTACAAAGATTTGGTCCCCTTATGAATGTGGGTCCATTTGGTTTTCACTCATCAATTAAAGCTTTATTACCCTCAGGAATCCACTTCATAAGACCTTTAGGAACAACATATTTACTGATTTTGCAGAACCTCACAGAATGGCCTCTTTTCGTGCAATAGAAGCATGTAACAATCGGTTGTTTCGATGATCCAATCGGTTGTTTTTCTGGCATTTTCGAAAATGATTTTGAAAATCTATCTTGTTTGTTTTGTGGATTAAAACCCAATCCAGCTTTTCCAAAAACACAGTTTTGAGATGCTAGAACACTCTCAAAGTTGGATTGGCCTTTAGAAAGCTTATCCACAGTTTTAACAAGATAGTGAACCTTCTTTTCAAGATTTTCGCAATTTTCACAAACTAGAGTATCACACTTGCAAGAGGAGTTTTTGTAGATGATTTCAAGATTTTCAAAATCTGTTTTTGAATTTTCTAATTCCTCTTCCAGTGTCTTTACTCTGTTTTCAAGCCAGCTGTTCTTTTCCTTTAACCGATTGTTCAAGAGAGCCAATCGGTTGGCTTCTCCATGCGTTTCTTGAAAGGCTTGAAGTAATTGACCATAATTTTCAGAGTTTGAGGAGTTTGATGAACTTAGACTACTTGAGTCATCATCCTTTCTGGCCATGAAGCAAAGGTTGAGGCTTTTCTTATTTTGCCTTCTTTTCCTTCTTGCTTGACTCTTTGTCATTGCCTCCTTTAGTTCATTGTGTCCATGAGCAGCCTTGAGTGTGTCCCACATATCTTTAGCAGTTTTGCATTTTGATATCCTGAAAAACTCATTAATATCTAGTGCAGAAGCTATTATGTTTTGAGCAATACAATCAAGCTTAGCCATCTTACATTCATCATTGGTCCATCGAGACCAAGGTTTTGCAATGAAAGAACCATTCTTTTTAAACTTTGGAATGTAAGGACCATTCTCAATTGAATCCCAAATTCCTTGATCAATAGATTCCACAAAGATTTTCATTCTGGCTTCCCAGTATTTGTAATTCAATCCACAGAATAAAGGTGGTTTGTAGATTGAAGCACCTTCCTCAAAAGATTGTTTTCCAGCCATAGAAAAAAGATTTTTTGGATCAACTTGAATAATTTTCAAGAACCAAGCTCTTGATGCCAATTGTTAGAATATATGGCTTTAAACTAGAGGGGGTGAATTGTTTAAAGAGAGTTTTCGCATTCTTTTAAGCCTGGAATGAAATTACTTCGAGAATACCTTGATTTAGAAATCAGTTTTTCAAAACACAAAGCTTAAAGCACTGCACCAGCAAAACAATCGGTTATTTCGCAGAAACAATCGGTTGTTTATACTAGTAAACAAATAACAAAACTGAAATTAAAGAGTTAGGGATAGAGAAAATGTACACAAATGTTTATACTGGTTCACTCCAAACCCAGAGCTACATCTAGTCTTCTTAGAAACCTTTGAGGAAATCCACTAAACAATCACACCTTGATCACTTACACCACAACCAAGAAAGTGACCTTGATCCCCTCAAGACACACACTTCTCTTGGCCAACACACCAACACTAAGATTGCTGATCTTGATCCCCTCAAGAACACACAACAAATCTTAGCAAACACACAAACGAAACTTGTTCAACAGAGTACAAGGATTACACTTGTTACTGAAGATAATCTGAAATCAATACAAGCAGAATCCTATTCCACACACTTTGATCAATCACAAACTCTAAGCAATCTCAGCTCTTTGAAAAACTCAAAATCTGTATTCAAAATCTTATTACTCAAATATGTTTTTCTGAATTTATTCAAAGATGTTGTTTGTTACCAAATCTTAACAAACTCTTTAATTGCATTTAAAGATTGGTTAAAACATTTAAAGACTGGCGCGTAAGCAGTTAAATCATTTAAAGCTCAATCAAAGATAAAACAGTTTTTCTGTTATGATACCAAAACAAACAATATGATACCAAAACAAACAATTGGTTGTTTCCTCGAATCAATCGGTTGTTTCGGGTTAACAACTCAACCATTTAGTTTTCAATATTTTCTAAAAACATCTAAGTATAAACAAGCAGTTGTTTCGACAAAACAATCGGTTGTTTTTAACTTAGTTTGAAAAACATTTTTTTTCAAAAAGATTGAGAATGCCTATGCTTTGGAGTCAATCAAGAGGTGGATTACATACACAATCTACCCCAGATCCTAATTAAAATAGCACAGCAACAGCAAGCACAACCAAACTTCAACATCCTTCAAAGGGTTTGGATTCTTCAAAGCTCGAACACCATTTGGTTCAACAGAAACCCTAGACTATATAAAGGGTAGTAATAGACCTAACAAGGTACGTTTTTCATTTGCGCAGCTTTACACACATAGATTACACCGAAGCTTTTTACAACTTACTTTGGTGTTTCCTAGCCCTAAACTAACATGAGCGACGGAGTGCAAACAGCCTATAGGGAGCCGTTTGTCTTTGTGATTTCAGGTGTTAGATCGAGAGAAAGGCACAAACGAAGGCACAGAGAATCGTTGGCAGTATCATGAGACGTACGAAGGCAATCAAGTCAACCGGCAGGAAGATTTGGCGCCCACCGTGGGGAACGATTTAAAACACTATCCCACTCGCAAGATCAAGAAAGATCAAGAAAAGATAAAGAAAAATGAGAAACACGAGGCAAGGATTCATTGACTCGAATGGAGGCGAAAGCCTCACCCTGCAACAGATCATGGAAACGATGCAGGCTCTCCAAGAAAAGGTGGCGGAATCAAGAGCGGATCAAGAATGCATCCAGATTGATCTGGCTGCATCGCTGTTGAGAAACGAAGAATTGCAGAGAGCCAACGAGGAGTTGCGCAGGGATTTGCGCAATCAAGCAGAGGAACGTGAGGTGGAAGATCAAGAACTTGCCGAAAAACTTTCGATGAGATAAGGCGTCGAGCGGTGACTCACATTGCTGCGAAGGGAGAAGTCCATGAGAAGCGCACGTGCGTTGTTCCCATGCGCCCACGTGCACTAGGTCGACCTCAACCCTTAAGGGTACATGAGGCAACGATAGAGAAGAAGACCCCGGCGAAGCGGCAACCCTACCAACCCAGAAAACCCCAAATCGGGGGGCATGCAAGAGAAAATGTGCCACCAAGGCACGACGTCGTGGTAGAGTTAAAGGACCTCATCGCTATCCCCAACATAGCAAAAAGACTGAAGGTACCCGCGAAGACCGACAAGAAGCTGGGGCCCAACAAGAACGCATGGTGTTAGTTCCACCAAGCGTTCGGCCACCTCATTCGCAATTGTTTGGCGCTTATACGCAACAGGAACGCCCCCTCCGCATATAACGTATTGCTAGGTAGACTTGCGCTGAACAGGCTGAGGGCGGTATCGTTGACGAGGCACATGAAGATGAAGATGCCTGACTTGGGGGGAAAGGTGATTACAATCAAGTCAGATCAGAAGGAGGCTAAGAGGTGTTATGAGAACAGCCTCAAGACGAAGAGAGGGGTGTTCATGGTTACCACCAGGGCCCCAAGTGAAGAAGGGGTCGCCCTATCAAAGATAGCCTCAGCAAAGATCGCCCGGCAGAGGCGACCCGAACCAGCAGGGGAAGTCCTGGAGACAGAGATTAGGGGTGGGATGTTCAAGCTTGGCAAATCGCTAGCCCAAGTAACACAGGACCAGATCGCCGAGGTCATAGTACGACATCTGGATGCCTTCGCATGGTCCGCCTTGGACATGCTAGGCATAGACCTAGACATCCTGTGCCACCGCCTCGCCATGGACCCCAAGGTCAAGCCTGTATTCCAGAGAAGAAGGAAGTCCAACGAAGAAAGAAAGGTGAACCTGAGGGAGAAGCAAGAATCAAAGTTGGAGCGTTGGAGAGAAGGGTGGAGTACAAGTATAGCTCGAAGCTGAAACCTCGCTAGTTCCAGGTCGCCGACCTGGTGATGCGGAAGGCTCACCCATATCGATTAGAGAACAAGCTATCTCCCAAGTGGACTGGTGTTTTCATAGTGATAGAGGTCCTTAGGAATAGAGCATACAGGCTTGGGACGTTGGAGGAAGGTGCGATTCCTCGTACATGGAATGTGACCAACCTCAAGTTTTACTTCAACTGAACAGTAACTTGTACATATCTCCTAGCGGACACTTTTTCCCTTACAAGGGTTTTTTAATGAGGCCACCCAATAAATTTCGATTGAAGTATATTGCCAAATTTTTTGTACAATGCAAATACGAACTGTTCCCTTGCGTTAGAAGTCTCGAGAGCGGGAAAGGTAGGTTCATAGAGAACACGTCCCCCCTCGAGTGATAACGCGAAGGTTGAGCAAAATAGTTCACCAGATCAATCCTCTTCACCTTTAAGCGAATATGAGGTCAGTTATGAACTGTTCACCTTGTGTTATAGGTCTCGAGAGCGGGAAAGGTAGGTTCGTAGAGACCACGTCCCCCCTCGAGTGAGAACGCCAAGGTTGAACGAAATAGTTCACCAGTTAAATCCTCCTCGCCTTTGAGCGAAGATGAGGTCAGTTGCGAACCGTTCGCTTGGGTTAGAAGTCTCGAGTGTGGGAAGGGTAGGTTCGTAGAGAACACCTCCCCCTCGAGTGAGAACACCAAGAATGAACAAGTATGGTTCACCAGAGAAATCCTCCCTCGCCTTTGAGCGAGGACGAGGTCAGATACGAGCCATTCCCTTGCGTTAGAGGATCTCGAGTGCGGAGGAGGTAGGTTCACAGAGGACACCTTCCCTTTGAGTGAGAACGTTAAGGTTGAGAGAGATGGTTCATCAGTGAAATCCTCCTTTAAGAGGTCAGTCACAAGCTTTTCCTTGGGTTAGAAGTCTCAGGAGAGGAAAGAACAGGTTCGCAGAAAACACCTCCCCCTCGAGTGAGAACGCCAAGGTTGAGCATCGCATTTTACAGTTAAATCCTCCCCTGATTCTGAATAAGGGTGAGGTCAGTTCAGGTTAGTGTACAAAGCCCCGCTACCTAAGTACGTGGTAGATGAGACAGGCAAGCGTGCTACCTAAAGTTCAAATAGCTCGTTAAAGGCGCTGTTGGAACGTAGGTCGCCTCGGCGAGGATTTAGTCTCTTCGTTGAACAAGTTACAGCTCGAGACTGGGGGGGCTTGTGTACCAACCAGTCCTCAAGCGTCGTTTGACCACTAGTAATGATGGGGCCGCGTAAGGTGGGTCCCACGAGCGGCATGAGTCAGTGTCTCGCGAGGCACGTGCGCCAAGGTACCGAAGAGTGGTCAGACATCAATCACCAGGATGTGCTGATGTGTCCTCGGCAGTGTGGAGAGGTCAGACATCGGTGACTCGAACAGCAGAGCTGGGCCACGAGAGGTGGATCCCAGACCACACACCAGTTATCAGTTAGGGAGAAGCCTAGGTCACGAGACTCCATGCGTGTGGTGTGGATGACGCGTTCAGGCGTAACACAAGTAAAAAGCCACTGGAAAGGATATGACCTCTAAGGGTCACGTTCCAGGGGTGACGCTGCACGCATGGCACGTGAGCAGCTACGGTGCTCCGAGGACGGGTGACCCCAGAGATCAGGTGCAGGAGGTGGCACCCAGGTGGTCATCCCGTCAGAGGTCGCACTCCAGTTAGGGAGCCCTACGCGCTAGGTTACTTTAAAAGTGGGTAATAGCGACGCTAGGGCACACCCTTAGAAAACCTAATTTGGGTAGCAGAAATAGTGAAAACCCTAGACTATATAAAGGGTAGTAATAAACCTAACAAGGTACGTTATTCATTTGCGCAGCTTTACACACACAGATTACACTGAAGCTTTTTACAGCTTACTTTGGTGTTTCCTAGCCCTACACTGACTTGAGCATCGGAGTGGAAACGGCCTTTAGGGCGCCCTTTGTCTTTGTGATTTCAGGTGTTAGATCGAGAGAAAGGCACGAACGAAGGCACAGAGAATCGGTCGTGGGAGTATCGTGAGACGTACGAAGGCAATCAAGTCAACCGGCAGGAACATTTACAGTTTCAACACCTTCTTTGTCAGCTAAGTTACAAACAACCGATTGTTTCAAAACTTTAATCGGTTGTTTTTCCCTTTGCATGGAAAAACACTTTAATCTTTAAAACTGATTGAAATGAGCTTTGTCTGAGATTCAAAACTTATCTTTACGAAGATTCTAAACCCCAAACCAAAACCTAAACCTAAAACATCACACAACTTCAGGCTTCATTTGGATTTGACACATCAAAGTTTCCCATCTTCAACAATCTCCCCCTATTTGATGGAGACAAATCCCTGGGATGCTTTTAGAAATGTTCTTTGTTTAGAATCTGTTGAATCCTGCAATCACTGAAGAAACACAGAATATTCTAGTCCAAACAAATATGCACTTTATATCAGTTTTCAAAACTAGCTAAAATTGCATAAGAACTGTTCTGGCCGGTTGACCTGGGACGTCTTTGTGCGCAACCTCACCCGTCAGCTAGGGGCATCTTCCCACTTGTTAAACCGCTTGGGAGCATTTATAGTACCTTAAACGCTCGAAATGTAAACTTTATTAAATAGCTTTAATTACCTTGTACCTGACAAATTGACGTTTCTATTCTGACTTGGCTACTGTACACGTGGAGGGCCTAACAGCACCGTGACCCCATCTGGGGGTATTTCCTCGTGTGAGTCCTCCTACCTGGGAGTGCATCTGTGCAAGGGGTGACTTTTTGGGTGCTAACTCATGCCCCTAAACATCTAGTCACTCACTTTGAGAGCGTATCTACCTTCCTCACGTGCTCTGCGCCTGGCTACCCCCCGGGCGTGACCCTTCTCATGGGTCGTAACTACCCCAAGGGCGTCTCTGGGCGGCATGGCCACTTCACGAGTTGGGTTGCTCTCCACTGGCGCTATCACTATGGCCTTGAAGCCACCTTTCTCTTCTCTTTATTGCTACCCCGGGTTATCGGGGTTTGGGGCCTTCCCACGGCGTCGCTCCCTCCATGGTCTTTCCTACCCATGGGTATCGGGGAGCAACACTGTGATTGCTTTGCTTTTGTGACATTTGATCTTGGCGACGCCCTAGCTGGGCGACGCCTACTCGGCGACGCCCCGCCTTGGCGACGCCCCGCCTTGGCGACGCCCCGCCTTGGCGACGCCCCGCCTTGGCGACGCCCCGCCTTGGCGACGCTTCCTCTCGGCGAAAAGACTAAGGTCTCACCCACGCCATCAACGTGGCACCCTGGTGACATGTCATTCTTTGCTGACGTGACACTCCTCGAACTATTGTGTGACATTCTCTGAACCATTGGGGTGCCCTTAATGGCTGATTGGACATCCTCTGAAACGGGGAAAGCAACATCTTTTAGGGCCACGCTTAATCGCTGTCTCTTGCGCTCCTAGTGAACGCCTGATCCTGCGACACGCGACATCATCGCACGGTCACCATCTGTTGCCCCTCGCGCTCCTCGTAACGTTTAAGTTACCCAAACTCCGTGCTCGAAACCACTGTTTCATCCACTTTCTCTGCCTTCTCGCACTGTTCATCTTCTTCGAATTTTCTCTCTCAAAATCTCTGCTTTTTCGTGCTTCCGCTCATCACACCCTTCGACCCTTAAAGGTACGGTTTTTCCTACCCTTGTTGACTCTTTTTACTGCATGACTACGATGTATGGATGAACTGTCGGGGATTGTCCATCTGCTTGTCTTTTGATGTCATTCTTGTGCTTCTTTGTTTCTCTCGTTCCTCTTTCTCTCGCATGGGTAGGGTTTGCCTAGGGTTTCTCCTTTTTTCCCCCTTTTCTTCTTCAAACCCCTTTTTACTAAACCCTTTCTTTTCTCTTTACTCTTCAGCTCTTGCGTCAATGGCGAAAACCAAGACCACCGCGCCTCCTCCGCTCCCTAGGTCTCACTATAAAGAGGAGTATGACTGGGCCTCCGACGATCTCCTCGATGAATGCTCCACCTTAAACTCCGTTAACGACGTGGAGGCCCACAGGGGGGACCCCACGCTCTACAACTTCAACGCATTCCACAAAACTCATGACTCCCACATCTTGGTATGTCGTTTGAAACCCGGGGTACCCGTTTGTGTGGACTCGAGAGCCACCGGGGGAAGTCCCATCTTCTTCCTCTACCAAATGGTATTCAAAAGGGTGGGCCTGCATCTCCCTTTCACTTCATTCGAGAGGGAGCTGCTCACCGAAATCAACACCGCCCCTGCCCAGCTCCACCCCAACAGCTGGGCCTTCGTGAGGGGTTTTCAAATTCTTTGCGGGTATTTGGGCATTCCTTCCTCCGTGGATGTCTTTCTTCATTTTTTTGAGGTGAAGAAACAAGGTAAAAGCCTGTGGATGAGTTTTTCTGGCGTCGCCGAGCGCATCATCCTCACGCTCTTCCAAAATTCATTCAAAGGCTGGAAAGGGAAGTTCTTCAAAGTGCGTGCGACCAAATACGATCCTACTGCACTGGAAGGCTTTCCCCTGTACTGGTCGGACAAACCCATAATGATCAAGGCCCTGGCTTTCGATCAACTCGCCCCGGATGATCGGGACGTGTGTAAAGCTTTGGCTGAGCTCGGGGTGGTCTTTGATACCGCCAAGCTCATTGCCAACGAATTCAACGCCCATGGACTCTCCACTTACTTTGGTACCTATTCTTGATTGTTTGCACTGTATGGGCTGTCGTGGTTATATGCACTCACTTGCATCGCTTGAACCCCTATGAACATCTGCACGTGTTTGGCTATAAGTACTCCCATTCTGCTTTATCTGAATTGGTCTTTGTTTTGTTACTCTCCCAGTAATGACTTCTTCGAGGCGACTCGCACTTGCCAAATTCTTGAAGAAGGCAAAATCCGCCAAAGGAGGTGGAGACGTCGTCGCCCCCGACGTGCCAACCGTCGCTTCCCTGCCGACTCCTCCTCCGTCTGTCTCTCCTCCTCCCCTTGCCGCGGTTCCATTGGCCATGGCATCGACTCCTGCCCCAGCACGCCCCAATAAAGGAAAGAGGGTGCTGGTGATAGATTCCGACAGTGAAGACTCGGGCGCTGCCTTGGTTTCCAATACGAGGAGGGTCGCGAGCGTTCCTACCTTGACTGCCGCGTCTCTCGGTGGCGGGAGTTCTCTCAGGGACGATCCTCCAAGCGCCACATCACCTCCGCCTCAAACAGTCCAAGAAGAACAAGAGGAGGGGGCCGATTCAGTTCCCCCGCTGCTACCGCTTCGTGAAGCGGCTGAGGCCTCGGGCTCTGCCCCTCCTGCATCAGTTCCTGCTTCGACTTCCCGCGGGCCATGGATTCCCCGCCCCATCCACCGGGAGTTGACGCAGGGTTTTACTGAAGGAATGTCGCCAACGGATCCCCGCAAGGGGGAGGCATGCCTTATTATATGGGGGCGTTCCTGGCGGGGGCACTTAAGTGACGCACCCAGGCCCGAAGCGCTGTCAAGGGGAGGGAGGCTCTCCGTAAACTGAGGCAAGAGGTAGGAGCGCTGAAGGAGGAGAAGCGAACCTGGGGGCTTAAGGAGGAAGCTTCCCAAGCTTCGCTGAAACTGGCTTGATCCTGCCGGCAAATCGAACGTGGAGGAATCACTCTGTAGCACTATCTGCCCCGTCTACGCGACTGCGTTCTCTGCAGGGTCACCCTCAGAACCTTCTCTTGAATCTCCAAACGTGACCTGCAAAACACGCAGACGGCGCCTCTAGCGGCCGTTTGCACTCCGACGATCAAGTTAGTCCACAGAACCACCAAAATGAGAAAACTAGTAGTGTGTCTGAAAAACTCTTGCTCTTTGTTTTTCGTCTCTCCCCCAATCTCTCCCTGATTCCCTCTTTATGTCTCTCTCTATGTTTCTGGGCATAACAGAATTTTGTTATGCTTTTCTGGCATGTGTCAGAACCCTGTTGAGGGAATCACCAATCACTGACTGGTTTACTAGTTCCCTCAGGCCACTCTCGTGCATGATTCCCTGAGATGTGCTCATGCGAGGTCCATGCGTAACGCTCTCGCTGGGAACCTCAGTCCCAGTTTAACTGCGTGTAACACGAGACCCCGATGACAATGCACCCGATGACTGATCAGTGCTTATTTGCTTCTCGCGTTCTGCCCCCAGGCGTTAGTCTGAGAACTGGTCTGTTGGTGGCCACTTGGCTGCTGACCACCGATCACCATTCTGGATGATCTGTCCCCTGACATCTCTGCCGCCTGATCTGTCGGTGGTCACCTGGTCACTGACCCCCGATCACCGCTCTTGGCGATCGCCTCCCTGGTCTCTCTGTCACCTGGTCCACGTGGTTACCTTCTGCTGACGTCATCGACTACCGATGACCGATCGGATCACAAGCCCCCCAGTCTCGAGTCGTGAACTCGTTCTCGGCGAAGAGACTAAGTGGTCGTGCCCTCAGTCCACGTGGCAAGTGGGACCGCATCACGTGCCACCTCACGTGCTGCTTCTTTAACGTTTGGGCTTCTTTCCTTAATCTCGCGACACGTGGCCCCATCGACGGCCAGCGTGGTGTGTCGCTAGCGCTTCTCTTATTCAAATTGGCGCACTCTTTCACTGTTCCTTCATCTTCTTCAATCGACTCTCAGACCTTCTGCGAACTCTTTCTCTGCGCACCCATCTTCCTTCAAGTTTTCTACTTCCAAACCTCTCGCGATCATTCAAAGGTATGGTTTTTCTTCTCCCTGGCCCCCTTTAGGTCATCTTTACCGATTGCATTTATCTTTCTCATTATCATGCATTCATCTTCTCTATTTTCCCTCTCTCGACCCGCGCTAGGGTTTTTTCACGTTCTCGCTCTGACTTCTACTTCTTCTTCTTCCTCTTTTCACCTAGGCATCTCTTTCTCCTTTACCCTCTCTGTTTTCACCAAAAAATTCATCATTCCCTCTTCTTCCATTCATTCTGACATTTCGTTTTTCCTCCATTTTCTGCTATCTCGCGATGGCTCGCTTGAAACAAACCACGCGCATTATTGCCCCATCTTCTGGTGCACAGCCTTCCGCGAGTGCGCCAGCTCCACCACCGCCTGTGGCTACCTCCTACCACGACAATGCCAGGGTCTACGACTGGGCCCCCTGGCGTTGCTCGCTGAAACCTCCACCCTACTGCCCCAGGGGCACCTCACGTCCCTGCTGAGCCACAATCCCGATGAGCCTTCCTGCGCCATCGACAGGGAAAATGACTTTAACATCCAAATCCGCATTCCTCCTCGAGGGATGCCCATCTGCGCGGACGATAGGGCCACCAATGGGGTGCCCTTCGTCTTCATCTACTCCGCTATCTTCAAGAGGTTGAAGCTGCGCCTCCCTTTCACCTTCTTCGAAAAGGAGGTGATGATGGAGTTGAACGTCGCGCCCTGCCAACTCCATCAAAATGCCTGGGCCTTCATCCGGGCATTTCAGATCCTCTGCAATTACTTCGGGCACAACGCCTCCGTGGACGTGTTCCTCTACTTCTTCGAAGCGAAGAACCCTGGGACAGGTCCTGGGTTAGCCTGAACGGGGTTGCTGGGCGGGTGCTCCTGGGCCTGTACCAGCAATCCTTCAAAGACTGGAAGGGCAGGTTCTACATGATATCTGCCACCCCACAAAGTCCAAATCTGCTCGAGGGGTATCCCCTCTACTGGGTTCCTGGGGTTCAATTCAAGAAATCCAGGGACCTCGAAGCTATGGCCCCCTATGAGCGCGAGCTATGTGGGCTGTTCCTGGGGGCCAAGTACAACTCTGCTCGGCTCATCAAAGATGAGTTCGATGTGGTGGCCCTGAAAAAGTATATAGGTAACTCTTCTTCCACCTCTTAGGATACTTGCCCCTTCTCATGCATGCTTTTATGTGTTTTGACTTACTTGCATAACTTGGCCATCTAACTCTTCCTTTTCTCATCTATGTAGACTCAATGTCGGGGAAAGACAGGAGGCTAGCCTTGCTGGAGCTTGCCAAGCGTCGGGGAGCCAAGGGAACTGGCTCCTCTTCTTCTACCACTGAGCCCATTGCAGCCCCCCCTCTCTCGGTCGCGCCAGATGAAGGCCCCGAGCAAGGGAGGAAAAGGAAAAGACTGGTGAAGGCTTCTACTTCACTTGCTGCTGCAGCTGCCTCAACTGAAGAGGAAAGCTCTGGCTCCCCTCTCATACACCGCCAGAGGAAAATGCCAGCGGTCGAGGGGGCTTCGTCTCTCCAGCCTGGGGAGATCGAGGTGGTGGAGGTAGAGGAAGGTTCACCCCCTCCTCCCTCTACTCAACCTGCCTCAGAGCCCACATGCCTTCCTTCTCCACGCCAGCAGTTGCCTCCAACTTCTCAACCGCCATCTTCCCCCCCAGCAGGCCAATCACCTGGTCCATCTGCTCATCCTGCTGGGGGAGCTTCTGCTCAACCTGGGGGTCCCCCACCATCACTGCCAGTCTTCGCTGCCACTGCTGAATATGGTGGATCCAGCTCGCGCCCAAGCGCCTCTGGAGCCAGCCACGAGAACTTTAGCAGGGTCATCACCCTGGTCCGACAGCTCATTAGCAACCGGGAGCTCGTCGATTGGAATGGTGATGAGGTGGACATGCACCTGGCCAGGCAGATGGTGCTCTCCCTGGAGTTTTCCACCCAGCATCGCAAACAAATAGCCCTGGAGAAGAGGGTGAAGAAGCTTGAGCACGACAAGGAGTCACTAAGAAGTGACTTCGAAGCTGCTCAAGGGTCTGTAGAGCTGATGCGGGGCATGGTGGAGAAAGCTAGGAGGGAGTACCTAGCGCAGGTCCAAGAGACCATCAAGACGGAGATCTTGATGGGGCAGACTGTGAGCTCTCTGGACTGCGCAGTGGTGGAGCTACGGGCCGAGACCTCCTCCCTGCGCCAACTGAACACTCACCTAGTGGGGGAGCTCGAGTCCACCAAAGAAGCGGCTGCTGTGGAGAGAAAAAGCTTGAGGAGGTGGCGGGCAAACTTTCTGAAGCCAAGGGCCAACTAGCAGAAGCTGCCTCCTCCCTTGCTGCCCTTACCACTGAAAGAGATGCTGCGGAGGCCTCAAAGCAAAAACTGGAGGCGGAGAAGTATGATTTGATGAACGTGGGTGCTGATGCCCTTACTGACGGATTCGAGCTAGCACTCGAGCAAATCAGATGCGTTCTCCCAGACCTGGACCTCTCGCAGTTCAGCATCTATCACGAAGTGGTAGATGGAAAGCTCATCCCTCCTGCCCCTTAATCTCTTCTCTTCCTTGTAAATTTAACTTCTGCACAACTTTTCTTAGTACTTCAAAATTTGTATAAGACTTGGTTGTGAATATAAACTCTCAATTTGTATGAGCTTCTTCTCTTGTATTTTGTCGAGCTTCACTTTTCTTTATGCGCGCGACTAACTGTTAGCTAGCTTAGGTTCAGCGCGATCTTAAGCTTTGTCTTTCCCTTCGCACACGACTAAGTGTTAACCAGCTTAGGCCTAGCGCGATCTGCCTCCCTTGCTTTTGGGCTCTACTTGATCACGACTAGCTATTCCCTTAGCTTGGTGTTTAACAGTCCTTGTGCGCTGCTTTGCACCACTAACCAATCACTGACGACTCATCAGTGATCGTTCTTTAGTCTTCACTTAGCTTCTCTGTCGCTTTAGCGCTAAGTGCATAGCAGACTTTGACATCATTCGCTCGAGGTGATGCCTCGTTTTGGGGAAAGAAAAGTGTTTCTCGCTAACCCCTCTTCTTTCCCCAAGGTCATCACCCTTCGGCGGATTGAGTCGTTCATTCCCTGCCTCACTCCTAGGGTGAAGAGGGTTTCGGACTAAGAGCCTTATTGGGCCAATATTGGTGTATGCCAAGTGGGTAAGGACATTTTGTCAAAATCTTTCCTTTCCCTCCCTTGGTCTTACTAGCACCCCCGGCTTTTCAAACCCTTAACTGCTTGCGCTCACACCTGGGGTGAGGAAGACTTAGATCGGTGCCAGTACTTGCGCCTAGGGCAAGTAGGGCCTAACCAATCACCTGCACTTGCACCTGGGGCAAGGGGGATTTTAACTTATATACTTGAGCACACTTGATATGCTGGAAATTTTTTCTTTAATTGGGTGGCCTCGTTAAAAACCCTCCTTAGGGAAAAGAGTGCCCCCTTGTTTGTTCAACTGTTTCCACCACATACAAAGCATGTATCTTTTAGCGCGAGAACGCCATTACTGTACAACTTTAACTGAAACAAAATTTTAAATGGGTGGCGTTCCACGTTCTGGGGATTGCTCCTCCCTCCAAAGTCTCTAGGCGATAGGCTCCGTTCTCCAACGTCTCAACCACTGTGTACGGGCCTGTCCACTTTGGAGACAATTTGTTCTGCATGTCATTCTGATGCGCCTTTCTCATCACCAGATCACCTTCTTGGAAGCGCCTGGGCCTCACTTTAGAGTTGTGCCTCCGCTCTACTCTTCTCTTTACGGCTTCAGCACTGACTCTGGCTTCTTCTCGCACTTCGTCCAGCAGGTCTAGATTCACCTTGCGTTCTTCATTGGACTCTTCAACAATGAAGTTTGATCCTACCGGCAACTCGAACGTGGAGGAATCGCTATGTAGCACACTCTGTCCCGTCTACGCGACTGCGTTTTCTACAGAATCACCCTCAGAACCTTCTCTTGGATCTCCAAACGTGACCTGCAAAACACACAGACGGCGCCTCTAGCGGCCGTTTGCACTCCGACGATCAAGTTAGTCCACAGAACCACCAAATGAGAAAACTAGTAGTGTGTGTGTGAAAAACTCATGCTCTCTGTTTTTTTGTATCCCCCTTCTCTCCCTGATTCCTTCTTTTTATCTCTCTCTCTCTGTTTTCTGGGCATAACAGAATTCTGTTATGCTTTTCTGGCATGTGTCAGAACCCTGTTATGCTTTTCAGAGACAGTGTACCTGCAGAATCAGAGAGTGTGGGTGTCTGTGCGTGTCCGCGCGTCTCTGCGCTGGGCTGCGCCTGTCTGTACCCTTAATGGTACGGAGTGCACTTTTGTCTGGACCGCACCCCTCTCAGATGGTGACACGTGGAGGCCTGCAACTCACATCTAACCACACACGTGTCACTTGCTGGAAGGGCTCTAGCGCTTCTCTTTGTGTGCCTATGTTACGCCCTTGCAGAGTAACTTAGGATATTTCTCTCATCTGGGTAAGTCGCATACTCTTAGGAGAACGTCGGGTGTGGCTGGTCTAGGCACACTCACCAGACGTTGCTCTCTGCGTATACAGCTTACCCTTCACGATGTCACGCACGTAATGGGTTGAGGCAATCACCAATCACTAACTGGTTTACTAGTTCCCTCAGGCCACTCTTGTGCATGATTCCCTGAGGTGTGCTCATGCGAGACCCATGCGTAACGCTCTCGCTGGGAACCTCAGTCCCAGTTTAACTGCGTGTAACACGAGACCCCGATGACAATACACCCGATGACTGATCAGTGTTTATTTGCTTCTCGCGTTCTGCCTTCAAGCGTTAGTCTGAGAACTGGTCTGTTGGTGGCCACTTGGCTACTGACCACCGATCACCATTCTGGATGATCTGTCCCCCGACCTCTCTGCCGCCTGATCTGTCGGTGGTCACTTGGTTACTGACCACCGATCACCTCTCTTGGCGATCGTCTCCCTGACCTCTCTGCCACCTGGTCCACGTGTCACCCTGCGAGTGGTCCACGTGGTTCTCTGCTGCTGACGTCATCGACTACCGATGACCGATCGGATCACAAGCCCCCCAGTCTCGAGTCGAGAACTCGTTCTCAGCGAAGAGACTAAGTGGTCGTGCCCTCAGTCCACGTGGCAAGTGGGGCCGCCTCACGTGCCACCTCACGTGCTGCTTCTTTAACGTTTGGACTTCCTCTCTTAATCTCGCGACACGTGGCCCCATTGACGGCCAGTGCTGTGCGTCGCTAGCGCTTTTCTTATTCAAATTGGCGCGCTCCTTTACTGTTCTTTCGTCTTCTTCATTCGACTCCCAGACTCTCTGCGAACTTTTCCTCTGCGCACCTTTCTTTCCTCAAATTCTCTGCTGCCAAATCTCTTGCGATCATCCAAAGGTATGGTTTTTCTTCTCCCTGGCCCCTTTTTGGTCATCTTTACCGATTGCATTTATCATTCTGGTTATCATGCATTCAACTTCTCTATTTCCCTCTCTCGAACCTGCGCTAGGGTTTTTTCACGTTCTCACTCTGGCTTCTGCTTCTTCTTCTTCCTCTTTTCACCTGGGCACCTCCTTCTCCTTTCCCCTTTCTGTTTTCACCGAAACATTCATCATTCCCTCTTCCTCCATTCATTCTGACTTTCATTTTTCCTCCATTTGCAGCTATCTCGCGATGGCTCGCTTGAAACAAACTGCGCGCATAGTTGCCTCATCCTCTAGTGCACAGCCTTCCGCGAGTGCGCCAGCTCCACCACCGCTTGTTGCTACTTCCTTCCATGACAACGCCAGGGTCTACGAATGGGCCTCCCTGGCGTTGCTCGCTGAAACCTCCACTCTACTACCCCAGGGCCACCTCACGTCCTTGCTGAGCCACAATCCCGATGAGCCTTCCTGCGCCATCGACAGGGAGAATGACTTCAATATCCGAATTCGCATTCCTCCTCGAGGAATGCCCATCTGCACGAATGACAGGGCCACCAATGGGGTGCCCTTCGTCTTCATCTACTCCGCTATCTTCAAGAGGTTGAAGCTGCGCCTCCCTTTCACCTTCTTCGAAAAGGAGCTGATGATGGAGTTAAACGTCGCGCCTTGTCAACTCCATCCAAATGCCTGGGCCTTCATCCGGGCATTTCAGATCCTCTGCAGTCATTTCGGGCACAACGCCTCCGTGGACGTGTTCCTCTAGTTCTTCGAAGCGAAGAACCCTGGGGACAGGTCCTGGGTTAGCCTGAACGGGGTTGCTGGGCGGGTGCTCCTGGGCCTGTACCAGCAATCTTTCAAAGACTGGAAGGGCAGATTCTACATGATATCTGCTACCCCTCAAAAGTCCAAATCTGCTCGAGGGATACCCCCTCTACTGGGTTCCTGGAGTTGAATTCAAGAAGTCCAAGGACCTCGAAGCTATGGCCCCCTACGAGCGCGAGCTATGTGGGCTGCTCCTGGGGGCCAAGTACAACTCCGCCCGCCTCATCAAGGATGAATTTGATGTGGTGGCTCTGAAAAAATATATAGGTAGCTCTTCTTGCACTTCTTAGGATACTTGTCTCTTCTCATGCATGTTTTTATGTGCTTTTTGACTTACCTGCATAACTTGGCCAACTAACCCTTCCTTTTCTCGTCTATGCAGACTCAATGACGGGGAAAGACAGGAGGCTGGCCTTGCTAGAGCTTGCCAAGCGTCGGGGAACCAAGGGCACTGGGTCCTCCTCTTCTACGACTGAGCCCATCGCAGCCCCTCCACTCTCGGTCGCGCCAGCTAAAGGCCCCGAGCTAGGAAAGAAAAGGAAAAGGCTGGTGAAGGCTTCCACTTCACTTGCTGCTGCTGCTACTGTGGCCTCAACTGAAGAGGAGAGCTCTGGCTCTCCCCTTATACACCGTAAAAGGAAGAAGCCAGCAGTTGAGGGGGCTTCGTCTCTCCAGCCTGGAGAGATCGAGGTAGTGGAAGTAGAGGAAGGGTCTCCCCCACCTCCCTGTGCTCAACCTGCCTCAGAGCCCACCGGTCTTCCTTCTCCACGCCAGCAGTTGCCTCCAACTTCTCAACTGCCATCTTCCCCCCCAGTAGGCCCATCACCTTGTCCACCTGCTCATCCTGCTGGGGGTCCACCACCACCACTACCAATTCCCACCGCCACTGCTGAAGGTGGGGTGTCCAGCTCGCGCCCAAGCACTTCTGGGGCCAACCACGAAAACATCAGCAGGGTCATCACCCTGGTTCGACAGGTCATAAGCAACCGGGAGCTTGTCGAATGGAATGGTGATGAGGTGGATATGCACCTGGCCAAGCAGGTAGTGCTCTCTCTGGAATTTTCCACCCAACATCGCAAGCAACTAGCCCTGGAGAAGAGGGTGAAGGATCTGGAGCACGACAAGGAGTCACTGCGAAGTGACTTCGAAGCTGCCCAAGAATCTGTAGAGTTGATGCGGGGCATGGTGGAGAAAGCTAGGAGGGAGTACCTAGCGCAGGTCCAAGAGACCATCAAGACAGAGATCTTGATGGGGCAAGCTGTTAGCTCTTAGGACTGCACGGTGGTGGAGCTGCGGGCCGAGACCTCCTCCCTACGCCAACTGAATTCTCAATTAGTGGGGGAGCTCGAGTCCACCAAAGAAGCAGCTGCTGCTGGGGAGAAGAGACTTGAGGAGGTGGTGGGCAAACTGTCTGAAGCTGCCTCCTCCCTTGCTGTCGTTACCACCGAGCGAGATGCTGCGGAGGCCTCAAAGCAAAAACTGGAGGCGGAGAATGCTGATTTGATGAACGTGGGTGCTGATGCCCTTGCTGATGGATTCGAGCTAGCACTCGAGCAAATCAGATGCGTTCTCCCGGACCTGGACCTCTCGCAGTTCAGCATCTATCATGAAGTGGTAGATGGAAAGCTCATCCCTCCTGCCCCTTAATCTTTTCTCTTCTCTGTAAATTTAACTTCTGCACAATTTTTCTTATTACTCCCAAAATTTGTATAAGACTTGACTGTGAATACAAACTCTCAATGCTTCTTTTCTTGCATAAGTTTCTTCCCTTGTATTTTCTTTGAGCTTCACTTATCTTTATGCGCGCGACTAACTGTTAGCTAGCTTAGGTTCAGCGCGATCTTGGGCTTTATCTTTCCTTTCGCACACGACTAAGTGTTAACCAGCTTAGGTTTAGCGCGATCTTGAGCTTTGTCTTTCACTTTGCGCACGACTAAGTGTTAACCAGCTTAGGCTTAGCGCGATCTGCTTCTCTTATTCTTTCGCTTCTACTTGATCACGACTGGCTATTCCCTTAGCTTGGTGTTTGACAGTCCTCGTGCGCTGCTTTACACCACTACCCAATCACTGACGACTCATCAGTGATCGTTGCTTGATCTTCACCTAGCTTATCTGTCGCTCTAGCGCTAAGTGCATAGAGAACCTTGGCATCGATCGCTCGAGGTGATGCCTTGCTTTGGGGAAATAAAAGTGTTTCTCGCTAACCCCTCTTACTTTCCCCAAGGTCAATACCCTTCGGGGCGTTGAGTCGTTCATTCCCTGCCTCACTCCTGGGGTGAGAAGGGTTTCGGACTAAGGGCTTTACTGGGCCAATATTGGTGCATGCCAAGCGGGTAAGGACATTTCGTCAAAACCTTCCCTTTCCCTCCCTTGGTCTTACTAGCACCCCTGGCTTTTCAAAACTTTAACTGCTTGCGCTCACACCTGGGGTGAGGAAGACTTGGATCGGTGCCAGTACTTGCTCCTAGAGCAAGTAGGGCCTAACCAATCACCTGCACTTGCACCTGGGGCAAGGAGGACTTTAACTTTAATACTTTAGCACACTTGATATGCTGGAAATTTTTCTTTAATTGGGTGGCCTCGTTAAAAACCCTCCTTAGGGAAAAGAGTGCCCCCTTGTCTGTTCAACTGTTTCCATCACATACAAAACATGTATCTTTTAGCGCGAGAACGCCATTACTGTACAGTTTTAACTGAAATAAAATTTTAAATGGGTGGCGTTCCACGTTCTGGGGATTGCTCCTCCCTCCAAAGTCTCTAGGCGATAGGCTCCGTTCTCCAATGTCTCCACCACTCTGTACGGGCCTGTCCACTTTGGGGATAACTTGTTCTGCATGTCGTTCTGATGCGCCTTTCTCATCACCAGATCACCTTCCTGGAAGCGCCTGGGCCTCACTTTAGAGTTGTGCCTCCGCTCTACTCTTCTCTTCACAGCTTCAGCACTGACTCTGGCCTCTTCTCGCACTTCGTCTAGCAGGTCCAGATTCACCTTACGCTCTTCATTGGACTCTTCAGCAACGAAGTTCAAGAATCTGGGGGAGCTCTCCTGTATCTCCACAGGAATCATGGCGTCTGTCCCATAGACAAGGCTGAAAGGTGTCTCATGGGTGCTGGACTGTGGGGTGGTGTGATAAGACCATACAATTCTGGGGACCTCCTCTGCCCAGCCTCCTTTGGCCTTGTCTAGTCTTCGCTTCAGCCCCCTGAGCAGTACTCGATTTGCTGACTCCACCTGCCCATTGGTTTGTGGGTGTTCCACTGAAGCGAAAACCTGTTGTATCTTTAACTCTTCACACATCTTCCTCAGCTGATGACTTGTGAACTGGGTGCCATTGTCGGAAACCAGCCTCTTGGGTATTCCGAAGCGGCAGACAATGTTCTTCCAGACGAAGTGCTCGACTTTCTGTGCGGTGATGTGTGCGACTGGCTCTGCCTCCACCCACTTGGTGAAATACTCGATGGCCACGATGAGGAACTTCATCTGCCTCACCGCCAGGGGAAAGGGTCCTAGGATGTCAATCCCCCATGTATGGAATGGCCACGGGCTATGGATGGACCTCAACTCCTCAGGGGTGCCTTGTGCCAGTCTGCATGCAGTTGACACTATTTGCAACGCTGGGCAAACCTTATGCAGTCTTCCTTCAGCTTTGGCCAGTAGTACCCCGCGCGGAGTACTTTACTTGCCAAAGCGCGACCACCTACGTGGCTTCCGCACACCCCCTCGTGCAGCTCAGTCATGAGTCTGGTGCATTGCTCGTCGTGCACACAGATCTGCACAGGGAGAGAAAATCCAAATCTAAAGAGGTTTCCATCTATAAGAGTGAACTTACTTGAACTCCTCTTTATCTTTTTGGCCTCTGCCGCATCGAGCGGGAGTACACCATCTTCTAAGTATAGCTGGTACGGCGTTATCCAGGTGTCGGGTTCCTTCCCCGCATGGACCTCCATCGACTCATCGGTCTTTGACGGTCCCGATCTCACCCTCGGTGCTCTCAGCGTTTCTTGGGTCAACGACCGATGACCGATCGTTAGACGCTCCATCGACTTCTAGACATGAAGTACCTGGTTGTCTGACACGAACGCGCGCGGCACCTTCAGGGTCTCCTGAATGACGGTCCTCTACTTCCCCCCTTTTCCTGAGCTAGCCAGCTTGGCAAGCAGGTCTGCTCTGGCATTTTGCTCTCTTGGCACGTGCACTAATTCAAACTCGGCGGAGGACGTCTTCAGGAGCCGCACATACTCCAGGTAGGCTGCCATCTGGGGATCTTTTGCTTGGAACTCCCCTGTAACCTGCCCGGTGACCAGCAAAGAGTCGCTTTTGGCCAGTAGATTTCTTGCTCCCATTTCTCTTGCTAGCAACATTCCTGCGATCAGGGCTTCATACTCCGCCTGATTTTTGCTAGCTTTGATGGCGAAGCGGAGGGACTGCTCGATCAGTACCCCGTTTGGTCCCTCCAGGATGACTCCCGCGCCGCTCCCCTGCTGATTAGAGGAGCCATCCACCGATAATACCCATCGGAAGTCTAATCCTTCCGCAGGTGTCGCGATCGACGACAGCTCGACGACAAAGTCCGCGAACACCTGCCCCTTGATCGGTCCTCGGGGCTCGTACTGGATGTCAAATTCTGACAATTCCACCGCCCATTTGACCATCCTTCCTGCTACATCAGGTTTCTTCAATACGTTCTGGATAGGCAGATCAGTCATCACCACCACTGTGAAGCTGTGGAAGTAATGCCTGAGTCTTCTGGCTGAAAACACCATCGCCAGAGAAGCCTTCTCGAGGGCCTGGTACCTTGTTTCAGGGCCTTGCAGCACCTTACTCAAAAAGTAAACAGGCCTCTGGGTCTGGTCTTGTTCTTGCGCCAGGACTGAGCTGACTGCTCTCTCCGTCACAGCAAAGTATAGACGAAGAGGGATGCCTACCTGAGGTTTTCGCAAAACTGGTGGGCTCGCCAGATACCCCTTTAGCTTGATGAAGGCCTCCTCGCACTCCTGTGTCCAGAGAAATCTGCTGTTGCGTTTGAGACACTGGAAGTATGGATGACCTTTCTCCCCTCCAGCGGACATAAACCGGGACAAAGCCGCCAAGCGACCGGTGAGCTGCTGCACTTCCTTCACCGTCGTTGGGCTCCTCATTGCCACGATCGCCGCACACTTCTCTGGGTTAGCTTCGATTCCCCGCTTTGTTAAGAGGAAACCCAAGAACTTCCCAGCCTCCACGCCAAAAATGCATTTCTCAGGGTTGAGCTTCAGACTTGGCAATGGTGGTGAATAGCTCTTCCAGATCAGCTGCATGATGCTTCTTCTCTTGGGACGTAACCACCATGTCATCTACATAGGCGTGTACGTTCCTTCCCAGCATGGGCGAGAGCACCCTATCCATGAGCCGCTGGTAGGTAGCCCCCGCATTCTTTAACCCAAATGGCATGACCTTGTAGCAATAGCAAGACCGTTCCGTCATAAACGCAGTCTTGCACTCATCCATGGGGTGCATCCTGATCTGGTTGTACCCCGAGAAAGCGTCCAAGAAGCTGAGTAGCTTTCCCCCCGATGCGCTATCAACTAGAGCATCTATACTAGGTAAGGGGTAAGAATCCTTGGGGCACGCCTTGTTGAGGTCAGTGAAGTCCACGCACATTCTCCACTTGTCGCTTGCCTTCTGAACCAGTACCACATTCGCTAGCCACTCGGGGTACTGGATTTCTCTGATGTGCCCTGCGGCAAGGATCTTTTGCGCTTCGTCGTGGATCACCTTCCTCTTCTCCTCGTTGAATTTCCTTCGCCTCTGTCGCACAGGTCGAACCGTAGGGTCCATCGACAGACGATGGTAGAGGAAATCGGGGTCGATTCCTGGCATGTCGGATGCTGACCATGCAAAGGCATTCATGTGCTTCTCAATCACACCCATGATCAGCCTTCGCTCTTCTTCAACGAGGGATCCCCCTAACTTGAACTTTCTTCCCCCAATGTCCACTTCAACCTATCCTTCAGCTGGGTGGGGCCTTCTCTCATTGGTGATGACCGCCCTCGCGATCCCTGACTCGCGAGGAGTGATCGCGCCTCCCTCTTCTTCTTCAACTTGGGCTACCTGGGAGCCCCCCACCGCAGCATCCTCCATCCTCTGAGCGCCATGTATCTCCCTGACCACCGATCGCTCTTCGCGCACGCCTGGTGGTGGTTTCGTGGTGACATGACATACACTTCTCTTCTGCTTCAAGCTGTTCTCATAACAGCGTCTTGCCTCAGCCTGATCCGACTTGATGGTTATCACGGTTCCCTCCATCGACGGCAGTTTCAACTTCATGTGCCTCGTTGATGGTATTGCGCCCAACCTATTGAGTGTTGGCCTACCCAACAAAATGTTGTACGCAGAAGGGGCGTTCACCACCAGGTACTTTTTCTTTTCAGTGCGGGCTGTCATTCCGTCAGTGAACGTTGTCCTCAGCTCAATGTATCCCTGCACCTCTACCTGATCTCCTGCAAAACCGTAGAGACACCCGGTATACGGCCTCAGCTGATCAGGGGACAACTGTAACTTGTTGAATGTTGGCCAGAACATGACGTCTGCCGAGCTTCCTTGATCTACGAGTACTCTGTGCACTCGTCTTCCCGCTGTGATGAGGGAAATGACCACAGGGTCGTTGTCATGCGGGACAACGTCCCGTAGATCAGCTTTCCTGAAGATAATGTCTACTTCAGGGTAATGACTCTCATCTACCGCATCTACCGCCATCACCGATCGAGCGTATCTCCTTCTCTGTGACGCTGTGCATCCCCCACCAGAGAAGCCTCCCGTGATTGTTTGCACTTCCCCATGTACAGGGACTTCATGCTGCTGTTCTCCGGTCTGGGACCCCGATGCGCGATCACCCTGCGGCTCACGCAGGTAATCTCCTAGGAACCCAGACTTCACCAACTCTGCCAGTTGATGACCCAACGCCAAACAGGAGTGAAGTGTGTGGCCAAAGGCCTGGTGAAACTCACACCACTCATTCTTCTTTCTACCAAGTACCTTATCAGTCTTCTCTGGTACGCGTAGTCTTGCTGCTACAGCAGGAAGGGTGATGAGATCCGCCAAACCCACCATGAAATTCTATCTTGGGGGTGCGTTATTCTCCCTCGCACGCCCCCTGTTCTGCTCTTTGCCTGGCGCATAGGGACGAGGTTTTTCCCGCACCTTTTTCCCCTCCTTGGCCTCATGCACCCTTGCTTGCTGTGGTTTTCCTTGCCCTCCACGCGGTCTTGGTGGTGCAGCACTTCCCCTCTTCTCAGAAACCTCTGTTTCTGCCACTATGTGCGCCACCGCACGTCGTCGGATCTCTGCAAAGGTGCTGGGATGGCTCCTGATGAGAGACTTGCTGAAGGGGCCAGGCAGCACTCCCTTCTTAAACGCGTGCACCAGCATATCTTCATCTTTGCTGGGCAGTCTAACCACTTGTGCTCCAAAGCGGTTGAGGTAGTCTTTCAGTGACTCACCTTGGTACTGACGCACGTCGAACAAGTCGTATGACACCACTGCAGGTGCTTTGTTGACGATATATTGCTCAGTGAAGAGCTTTGAAAACTGAGAGAAAGACGTGATATGCCCTTCTGGTAAACTCACGAACCACTCCATGGCGATTCCGCTCAATGTGCTCATAAACATTTTGCAGTACACAGCGTCTGAGACCCCAGACAACATCATCTGGGTGTGGAACGCCGTCAGATGCGCCTTCGGGTCTTCCACCCCCTTGAACGACGCCTTTACCCCCACCAGGTTGGGAGGCACCATGGTTCCCATGATTTCAGGGGAGAATGGCATGGAGAACGCTCTGGGAGGTGATGGCTGCCTAGACACCCTTCCGTCAACCACGTGTTCCCTCTGCGCCTGCAACGTCCTTCTCAACTCTTCGTTGACGCGATTCAGCTCGTCGTTCCTGCTTTGCGACGCGGCCAACTCCGTCTGCATCCTTTCTTGTTCAGCTTTTGACGCTGCGGCGTTATCCTGCAGCGTGCGCACCATCTCCAGGACCTGCGCCATTGTCACAGCTCCTTCGTCAGCAGATGGCGCAGGTGATGGTTGTCTATTTCTTGGCATCTTTCCCTATCAAAGAAGTTGGTAAAACTCTGGTAAGCTTCAAAACTGTGGTGTATATGAGACCACGATTCACTCGGGTCCCACGGTAGGCGCCAAATGATCCTGCCGGCAACTCGAACGTGGAGGAATCGCTCTGTAGCACTATCTGCCCCGTCTACGCGACTGCGTTCTCTGCAGGGTCACCCTCAGAACCTTCTCTTGAATCTCCAAACGTGACCTGCAAAACACGCAGACGACGCCTCTAGCGGCCGTTTGCACTTCGACTATCAAGTTAGTCCACAGAACCACCAAAATGAGAAAACTAGTAGTGTGTCTGAAAAACTCTTGCTCTTTGTTTTTCGTCTCTCCCCCAATCTCTCCCTGATTCCCTCTTTATGTCTCTCTCTCTCTGTTTCTGGGCATAACAGAATTCTGTTATGCTTTTCTGGCATGTGTCAGAACCCTGTTATGCTTTTCAGAGACAGTGTACCTGCAGAATCAGTAGTGAGAGCGTGAGAGTCTGCGCGTCTCTGCGCTTGGCTGCGCCTGTCTGTACCCTTAGTGGTACGGAGTGCACTTTTATCTGGACCGCACCCCTCTCAGATGATGACACGTGGAGGCCTGCAACTCACATCTAACCACACACGTGTCACTTACTGGAAGGGCTCTAGCGCTTCTCTTTGTGTGCCTAAGTTACGCCCTTGCGGAGTAACTTAGGATATTTCTCTCATCTGGGTAAATCGCATACTCTTAGGAGAACGTCAGGTGTGGCTGGCCTAGGCACACTCACCAAACGTTGCTCTCTGCGTATACAACTTTACCCTTCACGGTGCCACGCACGTAATGGGTTGAGGGAATCACCAATCACTGACTGGTTTACTAGTTCCCTCAGGCCACTCTCGTGCATGATTCCCTGAGATGTGCTCATGCGAGGTCCATGCGTAACGCTCTCGCTGGGAACCTCAGTCCCAGTTTAACTGCGTGTAACACGAGACCCCGATGACAATGCACCCGATGACTGATCAGTGCTTATTTGCTTCTCGCGTTCTGCCCCCAGGCGTTAGTCTGAGAACTGGTCTGTTGGTGGCCACTTGGCTGCTGACCACCGATCACCATTCTGGATGATCTGTCCCCTGACATCTCTGCTGCCTGATCTGTCGGTGGTCACCTGGTCACTGACCCCCGATCACCGCTCTTGGCGATCGCCTCCCTGGTCTCTCTGTCACCTGGTCCACGTGTCACCCTGCGAGTGGTCCACGTGGTTACCTTCTGCTAACGTCATCGACTACCGATGACTGATCGGATCATGGCTCACGAGGGTAGGGAGGGGGCTAAGGTGTACGCGCGTGAACTTGAACAAGCGCATGTTGACCAGCTAGCCCAGCTCACTTCCTACCAAATCCAAAGCATTGGCCTCTAAGAGGCGGCTTTTGCCTCCGAAATGCAGCGGAAAAAACTCGAAGAACTGGACGCTGCTTGGAGGCAGAAGTTAGGTGAGAGAGAAAACGTCTTGGGGGTGAAGGTTGAAGCCTTGGGCCTTCTCCAAGCCGAAGCCAATAAGCTCCGGGTGGAGAAGGATTTCTTGGAGAAACAGTTGACGTCCAAGGACTCTAGGATCGCCGAGCTGGAGGGGGAGGTCCAAGAGCTGACTGGGGAGATGGCAGGCGCGTTTGACGAGGGCTTCCAAGAGGCCCTGACTCAGGCGTCTTGCGAGAACCCTGGCATCAACGTTTCAAACTGCGATTCCACACACCATGTCGTCGACGTGAAGGTCGTGCCTCTCGAATTGGATGACTGAACCGCCGACTCTCACCTGCCACCTTTACCTTTCGCACTTTATATTTGTTTTTGCCAATCTTTGATAAACTTGTAAATCCTTTGAACTATTTGCACCTCTGTCAGAACTATGGGTTTTGCATGACAATTTCGTACTTCTGAGGTATCGAGTTCTGTTTGTATGATATTTTTACCTTCGTTCTTCACTTTTATGTCCTTCAATTGCTTTGCCTGTACTTTTACCCGTTTCTTTCGCTGTGTTGGGCGATCCTGTACATCCGGCGCCTCACTTCGAACTTGTACCTCAGAACCTGTTCCGCCTTCGTATCTCTGAGGCCTCTGCCTCGTGAAGGCGATGGTAGCTCCGCCATTGCTGCGACACAAAAGCTGAGACCTACTCTGGGTCATGAACACTTGGGACAAGGTCGCGCTTCGGTGCCCACGCCCACGGAGAGGCTTGTTTGTCAGCGCCGTATCGTCCCTGGGGTGTTTTAAGCACCAAGGCGATCTGTCCCTTGATTCTTGGTGCCTGGCGCCCACGCCTAAGGAGAGGCCTGCTATAGCAGCGTCGTATCGTCCTCAGGGTGTCTAGAAACGCCAAGCACCGGGAAGGCTCGAAGCCCCCCAGGGGGTCATTCCCTCCATGGTCTTTCCGTCCCATGGGTATCGAGGAGCGACCTTTCCGGTGGTTCACTCTTCTTTTGGCGATCTCCTCTCCCTCCACAGTCTTTCCTACCTGTGGGTATCGGGGAGGCGACGCCGTTGGTTACAAGTTTTGGCTTCTTTGATTTCGTCTCCCTCCACAGTCTTTCCTACCTATGGGTATCGGGGAGACGACGCCGCTGATAACTTATGCTGGCGACGCCTTCGGCGTCTCATGCTAGCGACGCCCTCGACGTCTCATACTGGCGACGCCGTCGGCTTCTTATACTGGCGACGCCATCGGCTTCTTATACTGGCGACGCCATCGGCTTCTTATACTGGCGACGCCATCGGCGTCTCATGCTAGCGACGCCCTCGACGTCTCATACTGGCGACGCCATCGGCTTTTTATACTGGCGACGCCTGGTGTGAACGACTTGTTGACTTTGACCTTGGCGTCGGCTTTGACTTGGTCAACGCCTGGGGGTAGCGGAGAGCTCAGGGTCTCGCCCGCGCCATCCACGTGGCATTTCCCGTATGGCTGATGGGACGTTCCCTCACTTGACTTCATCCTGACATTTTCTTAGCTTCTGGCAAGATGCTCCCATTCTTGGCGGCGCATCGTACCCTTAGGCATTCTGTCGACGCCCTCGACGTCTTTCCTACCTGTGGGTATCGGGGAGACGACGCCGTTGATAACTTATGCTGGCGACGCCTTCGGCGTCTCATGCTAGCGACGACCTCGACGTCTCATATTGGCGACGCCGTCGGCTTCTTATACTGGCGACGCCATCGGCTTCTTGTACTGGCGACGCCATCGGCGTCTCATGCTAGCGACGCCCTCGACGTCTCATACTGGCGACGCCATCGGCTTTTTATATTGGCGACGCCTGGTGCGAACGACTTGTTGACTTTGACCTTGGCGTCGGCTTTGACTTGGTCAACGCCTGGGGGTAGCGGAGAGCTCAGGGTTTCGCCCGCGCCATCCATGTGGCATTTCCCGTATGGCTGATGGGACGTTCCCTCACTTGACTTCATCCTGACATTTTCTTAGCTTCTGGCAAGATGCTCCCATTCTTGGCGGCGCATCGTACCCTTAGGCATTCTGTCGACGCGACGTTTTCTGAATGTTAACTGTACCAACCAGGTCATCAGGTGTGATGTCATGGACAAAAGAAAAGTAGGTGGTGCAGAAGTCAACATAGTCGTTGTATGTAGAAGCGGCGTTCTGCAATATACATAGTTGGTTACCGCCAAGACGAGTCATCGCCTAAGAGAAGGACATCGCCTAAGCAAGACATCGCCCAAACGAGACGTCGCCCCAGTAAGACATTGCCCGAAGAGTCAACCCGCGTGACAGAAGCATTTCGCAGAGAAGAGGGCCCACACGATGGAATAACCCTAAGTTGGGTGGCGGCGCTGTGGGACCCTCCGCACAAAGTAAACGATCAAGTCAAAGGGGGCAAGTGATAATGCCCACGTGCTCGTTAAAGACCACCAAGGAAGACTGCATGCATGACACGTGTTTAATTAGGGCACTCGAACAGTATGATGGCGCGAGAAATACAGTACCTAAGTTAGAGCTCAAGGGGCCGCAAGGTTAATCATTGCACTTCAGATAAGGAAAGTCCATGGGCCAGATACGCTAAGATCCTAAGGATAGCAGCACAAGGACCTTCTCCAAGGAACCCAGGACCTTCTCCAAGGAACCCTAGATAATAACAGCAACACAAAGGTAAACCCTAGTTTTCACCTATATAAAGGGCACGAAGAACCCTAGTAAGGTACGCTTTTCACAGTTTACATGCTTTAATCTAGTTCTCATAAAGTTACTTAGAACATTAGACCCTAGTTGTTCTTGACGGCGCACCCAGCTGTGAGCACAAGGCAATTAGGGCAACACAGTTTAGCCACACAGTTCCAGTTCTTGAGATAATCATACAGTTTTCCAGTCACTTTGGTGTTTCTCGCTAGCTGACTTGATTGTCGGAGTGCAAACGGCCGCGGGGGCGCCTCTTTGTTCTTCTTTTTTCAGGTATTCATATACAAGAGGGAATGAAGGTGCTCTAACTCGTGATTACAAGCCACTCGTAAAGACGACCCAGGTTAACCGGCCGGAACATCTGGCGCCCACCGTGGGGCTCGATATAAAACATCAGTCCCACCACACAAGTTTTTCAGTTCCAGTTACAGTTTCCAACCTAGTTCCAGCCCTCAAATCGCAGATACTCAAGGGGGGCTTCCAGAAACCACGAACATGAGACCTGCACGCACTAGGAGCGAAGAGATGACCATACAACAAATCGTGGAGAAGCCCTCCAATCAGTGAATGAAGAAGCCAAGGCTGACCAGTTAAGGTCATTCCTTGAGCGTGGAATGTGGCAAACCTCAAGTTGTATTTCAGCTAAGATATTCGTGCTTAATGCTTTCTCTTTGAATAATGTGTGATAAATCTGTTCTTGGAAGATGATGCATTTAACTTTGTTGATTTATCTGAATTGGCACATGATAAGTTGACCTAGCTCGGTATAAGTACGAGCATAGGCGCTCTGTGGAATTGATCTGTTTGTTGATTTGTTTAAGCACAACACAGGTAAAGTCAACCTAGCTCGATGTCAGTGCAACCACTCGAGTATAGGCGCCCCGTGAGTAAATGGTTACCTAGTGCCAGGTAAGACAGGGGCATGAGTACCATGCAGGAGAGCCTGTCAGCTCGACCCAAGGGTTCGGGGGAGGTCGTCGGTGATTGGGCACAAGAGGTGAGTCGTGAGCTCAACTCAGATGTTGGTCAACCCAGAAAAGGTAACAAAGATAAAGAAATATTTTATTTGTTGTGATATTATATTTGTTATGATATTATTATGAAGATAAAAGATAATGGAATATTTTATCTGTTGCAATATTATTCCAAAGATAAAAGATAATCTAGAGATAAAAGATAAAGAAATATTTTATTTGTTGTGATATTATATTTGTTATGATATTATTATGAAGATAAAAGATAATGGAATATTTTATCTGTTGCGATATTATTCCACAAAGATAAAAGATAATTTAGAGATAAAAGATAAAGAAATATTTTGTTTGTTGTGATATTATTCTAGAGATAAAAGATAAATAAATATTTTATTTGTTGTGATATTATTCTGGAAATAAAAGATAAAGAAATATTTTATTTGTTGTTGTACCGACCAGGTCATCAGGCGTGATGACGTGTCTTGCACGTGCTCGGGTGGGGCGTGCTCAATGGAACGCGTAGGCTAGAAAAGATGAATGGTTCAAAAGTGGGCATAGTCGCCGATCGCTGAATTGGCGTTCTTCGATCTCTAGTGTGCGTAACCGGCGGTCACCAGAGTTACGTCGCAGTCGCCGTATGAGAGTGCTAGGAGAACGGATGATCAGAGATCGCCCAGGAATGCTAGGAGATCGGGTGGTTTACACGCCGCCACAAGGAGCACATCGCCGGATCTCCCAGAAAACTTAGTTAAAGCTGTTGAAGGCTCAGAAGGGTAATTTCAAGCGTGTAAGTTCAGTAAGACGATTGTGGCACCAGCATGGGGCATGAAGGTCGAGTGGGTTGGGGGGAACACCTTGCTCATCAGCGACAGGATTCCCAGAGTGGACATTTGTTGGTGGCAAGGTTTCCCCAGCTAGAACATGCATGGTGTAGCAGTAAGGAGGGTGCCATTCGCGATGAGCGATATCACAGAGATGATGCACTTTGTTGCATCCGATACTCGCCTTGTCGGGTGGTGTTTCACAGCGCATTATGTGCTAGGTTGCTCCTTGAGTTGAGGACTTAGATGTGCGGCTGGTTAGTACACAAGAATGACGTTCAAGTTGCCCAAATCCAGATGACGACACGTGTAGGGTTGGATGTCACCAGTTACTCCAACCTAGATGATGACACGTGTAGGGTTGGGAGCAATGGAGAAATGACGCTCAAGTTGCCTTTGCTCAGATGACGACACGTGTAGGGTTGGGCGCTACCTGCTATCCCAGCCCAGATGGCGACACGTGCAGGGCTGGATGCGAGCCACGCTTCTAAAAGCATAACGGCCTGGAGAGAGAAGAAACATAGCTATAAAGGTAACCTTAACAGAATCTGAAGAGGTACGTTTTTCATTACGACTGATACTGCTAGAGTTGTGTGCCTACAGTACGGTCCTACAGAGCATATTCTCTCTTAGTTTTTTGTTGTTATTGTCACTAACTTGAGCGTCGGAGCGCCATCGGACGCAGAGGCGCCACCGTGTGTTTTTCAGGTTCTCAGAGAGGCTATCTGTGGAGTGGACTTGGAGGGCACGTGGTGTCAAGCTGGTGAGGAAGATCGTGACGAGGCAACGCTCTTGCGCTAAGTTAACCGGCAGGATCAGTTGTGATATTATATTTGTTATGATATTATTATGAAGATAAAAGATAATGGAATATTTTATCTGTTGCGATATTATTCCAAAGATAAAAGATAATCTAGAGATAAAAGATAAAGAAATATTTTGTTTGTTGTGATATTGTTCTAGAGATAAAAGATAAAGAAATATTTTATCTGTTGTTATATTATTCTAGAGATAAAAGATAAAGAAATATATTGTTCTAGAGATAAAAAGATAAAGAAATATTTTATCTGTTGTGATATTATTCTAGAGATAAAAGATAAAGAAATATATTATTCTAAAGATAAAATATTATCATGTTGTAGATATTATTTTGGAGATAAAAGATAAATAAATATTTTATTTGTTGAATATTATTTTGGAGATAAGAGATAAAAGGATATTTTATCTATTGTGATATTATGCTGGAGATAAGAGATAAAAAGATATTTTATCTGTTGTGATATTATGCTGGAGATAAAAGATAAAAAGATATTTTATCTGTTGTGATATTATTATGAAGATATTGTGATATTATTTTGGAGATAAAAGATAAATAAATATATTATTCTAGAGATAAAAGATAAAGAAATATATTATTCTAAAGATAAAATATTATCATGTTGTAGATATTATTTTGGAGATAAAAGATAAATAAATATTTTATTTGTTGAATATTATTTTGGAGATAAGAGATAAAAGGATATTTTATCTATAGTGATATTATGCTGGAGATAAGAGATAAAAAGATATTTTATCTATTGTGATATTATGCTGGAGATAAAAGATAAAAAGATATTTTATCTGTTGTGATATTATTATGAAGATATTGTGATATTATTCTGGAGATAAAAGATAAATAAATATTTTATCTGTTGTAATGTTATTCCCAAAGATAAATGATTATTATTTTTATCATGTTATTCTGAAGATGACGTGAACGATTAATTATCATTTAAATTTGTTGTGATATTGTTATCATGATCATGATCTCTCACATTAGAGAAGTTATTCTTGTTGCTGGTGATAGAGCATAGTAGTGAAAAAGTACATGTCTAGGAAAGTTCTGGCGAGGAAAGACTTGGTATTTAAGCATGTCCGTTGGTGACCCACCTCTCTTTCCTGGGAACTTACCTAGTGTACTAGTTCACGATCTACAACATGCAAAAAAGATCAACTTTGACAAATTTTGCAGAACTCGTGTGTCGAGAATGACAAATTATTATGTCCTACCGTAGCTTGACGGTAAAGGGCAGTACAACATCAAACTTTTACACCATGCAGGGTCATAGAAGTGTTGGACGACGAAGCCTGTCGGTGAAAAGTCAAGCCATTAGGACAAACTCCTCTAACAGGTACATTACGACTCATGTGCACTGACCCTTGGCTCAGAGACAATCTGGACATGGGCACCCTTGATCGCAGCTCGCCACCGTTGTGGTTCGAGCCTTTGAACAGGTCCGTAGCGACTCTCAAGTTGCCGCTCGCCACCGTTTTGGTTTGCCCCTTTGTCTTTGCAAGTGAGAGGTTTCTTGATCAAGGAAATACGATTCTCAGACGGAGATAGAAGGGCTAAAGTCTACCGTTGGAGTTAACCAACGAGAAGAGGCCTTAGCCAGTCGAGGAGTGGCTTGAGAATAAGATCAACGGCAAGACGTTTAAGCTGGGGAAAACTTTAGACGGCGAGACACAAGACTAGATCGCCAAGGTAATAATTAGAAGTAGTTTCAGTTAAAGCAGTTTTTCAAGGGGCACTCTTTAAGAAGTAGTTTCAGTTAAAACAGTTTTATCAAAGTTTCCAAGTTATTTAAGTTCACATGCTTATCGTTTTAAGTTTTCAGAAAAAAGACCTTATCGCTTTTATGAGATTTAAGGCAACAGTTTAAAGATTATGGCATGCATTCAGTACAAGGTTTTAAAGCATAATGTTTTAACTCCTCATCGCCATATGGCGATCGGAGGCACAAGTGTGAAGTTTTTTAGTCCTCCTCACCGTGAGCGAGCGCAGGCGAGAAGAGTTTGGAAAGACCTTCCTCGCCGTAAGCGAGTGTAGGCGAGAAAAGTTGAGAAAGACCTTCCTCGTCGTAAGCGAGTGTAGGTGAGAAAAATTGAGAAAGACCTTCCTCGCCGTAAGTGAGTGTAGGCAAGAAGAGTTCAAAAAGACCTTCCTCGCCGTGAGCGGGTGTAGGCGAGAAGAGATTAAGATACATTTGCCTTAGTTTTTCCCTTCCATGTAAAATCAAAGATCAAAGAAGAGAACCAAGATGGCGTCGCCAGAACAAGGCACTGCCAAGACAAGGCGTCGCCGAGATAGCGATGCCAAGAACAGGTATCACTAGAACAAAGTATCGCCAGAAGTAGGCGTTGCAGCCAGATAATCAATTAGATAACATGTATGTTCATCATAAGTTAATATCCAATTTATCAAAGTTTCCCAGTTATTGAGTTTGCATGTTTGTCATTTTAAGTTTTCAAAGAGAAGACTTTGTCGTCCTTGTGTAATTTGGGGCAGATTCAGATCGCATGCATTTTTAAATTTTCTAAATCCTCTTTCAGTGCCTTTACTCTGTTTTCAACCCAGCTATTCTTTTCTTTCAACTGATTGTTCAAGAGAGCCAATCGATCGGCTTCTTCATGCGTTTCTTGAAAGGCTTGAAGCAATTGACCATAATTTTCAGAGTTTGAAGAATTTGATGAACTTACACTACATGAGTCATCCTCCCTTCTCGTCATTAAGCAAAGATTGAGGCTTTTCTTATTTTGCCTTCTCTTCCTTCTTGCTTGACTCTTTGTCATTGCTTCCTTTGGTTCATGAGCAGCCTTGAGTGTCTCCCACATTTCCTTAGCAGTTTTGCACTTTGATATCTTGAAAAATTCATTAGTATCTAGTGCAGAAGCTAGAATATTTTGAGCAGACCTATCAAGCTGAGCCATCTTACATTCAACATTTGTCCATTTGGACAAAGGTTTTGCAATGAAAGAATTATCCTTTTTGAACTTTGGAATGTAAGGGTCATTCTCAATTGAGTCCCAAATTCTTTGATCAATAGATTCAATAAAGATTTTCATTCTTGCTTCCCAAAACTTATAATTCAATCCACAGAATAAAGGTGGTTTGTAGATTGAAGCACCCTCCTCAAAAGATAGTTTTCCAGCCATAGAAAAAAAATTTTAGATCAACTTGAATAACTTTCAAGAACCAAGCTCTTGATGCCAATTGTTAGAATATATGGCCTTAAACAAGAGGGTGGGTGAATTGTTTAAGAAAAATTTTAGTAAACTTTTAAGCTTAGAATGAAAATTCTTCAAAAGAACCTTGATTAAGGATTCAGTTTGTCAAATCAAAACAGCAAAAGCACAAAGCTGGAAAACACAATCGGTTGTTTTAGCGAAACAATTGGTTGTTTATACCAGTTTCAAAATATCAAAACTGAATTTAAAGAGATAGGGATAGAGAAATTGTACACAGTTGTTTATACTGGTTCACTCCAAACAAGAGCTACATCCAGTCTTCTCAGAAACCCTGAGGATAACCACTAAGCAATCAACATTTGATCACTTACACCACAACCAAGAGAATGACCTTAAACACCTCAAGAAACACACTCTCCTTGGCCAACACTAAGATTATTGATCTTGATCCCCTCAAGAACACACAACCAATCTCAGCAAACACATAAACGAATTGTTCAACAGATTACAAAGATTACACTTGTTACAAATGAATATCTGAAATCAATACAAGTAGAATCCTATTCCAGCACCTTGATCAATCACAAAACTATTAAGCAATCTCAACACTTTGAAAAATCTCTTAGAAAAACTGTCTAAAGATTCTTAATTCTTAATACTGTTTTTCTGAATATATTCAAAGATATAGTTTGTTATCAAATCTTAACAAGCTCTTAAATTGCATTAAAAGATTGGTCAAAGCATTTAATGACTGGAGCGTATACAGTTAAAGCATTTAAAGCTCAGTTAAAGAAAACAGTTTTTTGTTATGGTCCCGACACAAACAATCGGTTGTTTCCTCGAATCAATCGGTTGTTTTGGTACTTAACAGTTTCAACCATTTAAAAACAGTTTTCAATCTTTCTCAAAACACCTAAGTATAAACAATCGGTTGTTTCAACTTAGTTTGAAAAACATTTTACTTTCATAAGAATTGAGATGCTAATTGCTTGAGATTTAATACAAGGGTGGATTACAACATATAAACTACCCCAGAACAAAGCTTAAACAAGCACAGCAACACCAAGCAAAGCAGAGGCTTCAACATCCTTCAAAGGATTTGGATTCTTCAAAACATTGAACATCACAAGGTTCAACAGTGCACCCTCATGGGATGAGGTCGTGTTGCTGCTCGAGGTCGGATGGGGTCGACCAGACCACATTTCTCCGTTACTCGATCATCGGCACTGATGTGTGCCAACGCCCGACGTCTGATCTCGGTAAATGCCTTCGAAAATGATTTTGAAAATCTATCTTGTTTGTTTTGTGGATTAAAACCCAATCCATCTTTTCCAAAATCACAGTTTTGAGATGCTAGAACACTTTCAAAGTTGGATTGGCATTTAGAAAGCTTATCCGCAGTTTTAACAAGATAGTGGACCTTTTTATCAAGATTTTCGCAATTTTCACAAACTAGAGTATCACACTTTCACGAGGAGTTTTTGTAAATGATTTCAAGATTTTCAAAATCTGTTTTTGAATTTTCTAATTCCTCTTCCAATGTCTTTACTCTGTTTTCAAGCCAGCTGTTGTTTTCTTTTAACCGATTGTTCAAGAGAGCCAATTGGTTGGCTTCTTCATGTGTTTCTTGAAAGGCTTGAAGCAATTGACCATAATTTTCTGAGTTTGAGGAGTTTGATGAACTTACACTACTTGATTCATCCTCCTTTCTGACCATGAAGCAAAGGTTGAGGCTTTTCTTATTTTGCCTTCTTTTCCTCCTTGCTTGACTCTTTGTCATTGCCTCCTTTGGTTCATTGTGTCCATGAGCAGCCTTGAGTGTGTCCCACATATCCTTAGCAGTTTTGCATTTTGATATCCTGAAAAACTCATTAGTATCTAGTACAGAAGCTATTATGTTTTGAGCAATACAATCAAGCTTGACCATCTTACATTCATCATTGGTCCATTGAGACCAAGGTTTTGCAATGAAAGAACCATTCTTTTTAAACTTTGGAAGGTAAGGACCATTCTCAATTGAATCCCAAATTCCTTGATCAATAGATTCCATAAAGATTTTCATTCTAGCTTCCCAATATTTGTAATTCAATCCACAGAATAAAGGTGGTTTGTAGATTGAAGCACCTTCCTCAAAAGATAGTTTTCCAGCCATAGAAAAAAGATTTTTGGATCAACTTGAATAACTTTCAAGAACCAAGCTCTGATACCAATTGTTAGAATATATGGCTTTAAACTAGATGGGGGTGAATTGTTTAAAGAGAGTTTTCGTATACTTTTCAGCCTTGAATGAAATTACTTCAAGAAAACCTAGATTAAGAAATCAGTTTTTTAAAATGTACCGTCCCATCCCCGGGCGTTGACGAAAGTCAAAGTCAACATATGGTGGGACCCCTCAAGAAGCCCAAAAGGAGGAAGTCAACAGGTTGACCGCTTAAGGTGTCGCTAGGTGTAGGAATCGCCAAGATGAGGCGTCGCCAAGGTGAGGCGTCGCCAAGACGAGGTGTCGCCAAGGTGAGGCGTCGCCAAGATAAGGCGTCGCCAGGTGTAGGCGTCGCTAGGTTAACGCATCGACGGTGCCACCCCTCGATACCCATGGGTAGGAAAGACCTTGGAGGGGGCGACACCGCGAGAGGCCTCAGTACCTCAAAGCAGTAATAAAGAGAAGAGAAAGGTGGCTTCAAGGCCATAGTTATAGTACCAGTGGGTGGTAACCTGACTCGTGAAGTACACATGCCACCGCTAGGAGACCCTGGGACAGATACGGCCCATGAGAGGGCCACGCCCAAGGGAGAACCACGTGCATGGTACGAGAGAAAGGTAGATACACTCCCAGGGCGAGTGACTAGAGGCTGGGGCGCATGAGTAAGCACCTAGAAAGTCACCCCCTTGCGCCAGATGCACTTCGGGAACATTTGGCGCCCGCCGTGGGGCTGATTAAAAACATCAGTCCCATCACAAGTACAGTTCACCAGTTCCAGTTCTCAAGTTGCACGACAGTCGGGAAGGTTTCCATAAACAGCAAAAATGAGACCTGCACGCGCTAGGAGTGAAGAGATGACCATGCAGCAGCCCATGGGTATGATGCAGGAATTGTAAGAAGCAATGGTAGCGTCAAAGGTTGAGCAAGAACGCATCGCATGCAGGCGTATCTCGCGGCATCTCAGGCGAGAAATGAGGAGTTACGCCGTGGATGGCACAACAATTTAGGGCATCACGACGTAAGTGAGCCTGAGCAGTTTATTCCACCAAGGGGGTTTTCCGCACCGTTCTCGCAGCCAACATTGGAGACAAAGACGAAGGGGGGCGTGGTCATGGTGGTTGAACGACCACCCATTTCAGATACCCCGATGGAGGTAGGGCCCTTGGGAGCCACACCCACAGGGGCGACGCCTAGAGAAGATTCGCCCATAGAGGAAAGAGGTAGCGACGCCTCGCCGATGGAGGAGGTATCCGAGGGGGACTCGCCCATGCAGAAAGTGTCAGAGACCAACGAGGTGACGACTACGAAAGAAGGTAGCGGAGACCAACCAGAGAACAACGTGGTGGAGAGACAGATTGGCGGCAGGATATTCAAGCTAGGGCGCTTGTTGAGTCAGGAGGAACAGGATGCAGTAGCAGCAGTGATTGCGCGCCATCTAGATGCGTTCGCATGGTCCGCCTCCGACACGCCAGGCATCGACCCAGACTTTTTGTGCCACCACCTCACCATGGACGCCAAGGTCAGTCCTGTACGATAGAGGAGGAGGAAGTTCAACGAGGAAAGGCGCCTCGTAGTAAAGGAGGAGACGCAGAAATTATTAAGTGTTGGCCACATCAGGGAGATACAATATCCTGAGTGGCTGGCCAACGTCGTCCTGGTGTTGAAAGCAAATGGGAAGTGGAGGATGTGCGTCGACTTCACAGATTTGAACAAAGCCTGCCCCAAAGATTCGTATCCCCTACCTAGTATCGACGCACTGGTAGACAGTGCCTCGGGGTGCAAGATGCTGAACCTTTTGGACGCGTTTTCAGGTTACAATCAGATCAAGATGCACCCCAGAGATGAAAGCAAAACGGTGTTCATGACGGAGACGTGCAGCTACTGTTATAAGGTGATGCCATTTGGGTTGTGCAGGCGCCACCTACCAAAGGCTAATGGACAAGGTCCTTGCACCTATGCTGGGAAGGAACGTGCAAGTTTATGTAGATGACATGGTGGTGAGCTGTTTGCTACCATATCAAAGTACCGCCTCAAATTAAACCCAGAAAAGTGCATTTTTGGCATGGAGGCGGGAAAGTTATTGGGATTTATGCTCACTGAAAGGGGGATAGAGGCGAACCCTGACAAGTGTGCAGTTATCATCTCTATGAGGAGCCCAACCTCAGTTAAAGAAGTTCAGCAATTGACTGGGAGGATGGCGGCCCTGTCAAGATTCGTGTCTGCTGGAGGGGAGAAGGGAGTGCCTAAAGAGGAATAGTCGTTTTGCATGGAATGATGAGTGTGAAGCAACAGTCCTCAAGTTGAAGGAGTACTTGGCAACGCCACCTGTGCTTTGCAAGCCACGGGCAGACGCCCCCCTTCGATTATACTTTGTAGTAACAGAGTGGGTCATCCGCTCTATGCTGGTTCAGGAGCAAGACCAAGTGCAGAGGCCCATCTACTTCGTAAGCAAGGCCTTGCAAGGCCCAAAATTGAGGTACCAGTCACTGGAGAAGGCGGCATTAGCAGTGGTGTTCTCAGCCAGAAGGCTCCGCCATTATTTTCACAGTTTCACAGTGGTGGTAATGACGAATCTCCCCATCCAAAAAGTACTTCAGAAGCCGAATGTAGCTGGGAGGATGGTTCGCTGGTCAGTGGAGCTGTCATAATTTGACATCCAGTATGAACCGAGGGGGTCCATCAAAGGGCAAGTCTATGCAGATTTTGTGGCAAAGCTCTCACCAGGAGGAGACCCTCAGGAGGTGGAGTTAGGGTCACAATGGATGCTCTCAGTGGATGGGTCCTCCAACCAGCAGGGGTGTGGCGCTGGAATAATCTTGTCAGGGCCTAACGGAGTGTTGATCGAGCAAGCCTTACGCTTCGCCTTCAAAGCAAGCAATAACCAAGCGGAGTACGAGGCGCTGATTGCTGGAATGCTTTTGGCCAAAGAAATGGGCGCTCAAAGCCTCTTGGCGAAGAGTGATTCCCAGTTGGTCACAGGACAAGTAACAGGGGAGTACCACACAAAGGATCCGCAGATGGCTGCGTACTTGAGGTACGTCGAAATGTTGAATGGAGCCTTCACTACGTTTGAGCTGGTGCATGTCCCTAGAGAACAAAATGTCAGAGTTGACCTGCATGCCAAGCTGGCCAGCTCAGGCAAGGGGGGAAGGTAGAGGACAGTCATCCAAGAGACGCTCAAAACGCCGCGAAAGTTCGTGGCGGACAACAGGGTGGATGTCCTTCCCATTAGCGTGGCAAGAGGAAAGCCAAGGAGCCATCACTCTTTGATTCAAGATACGGCGAGGGCACCCCGCATCAGCACCTACGCGGCCTCGTCCGTAGGAGAGAAGGGCGTCCATGTATGCGCCTTGGAGGAAGGCGACATGTGGATGACGTCTTATATTGCAGATGGAATTCTCCCAGCAGAGCCCAGAGAAGGGAAGAAGATAAAGAAGAACTCTGCAAGGTACACCCTCGTTGATGGAGTGCTATTTAGGCATGGGTTCACGCACCCAATTCTGACATGTGTGAGTGGCGATGAGTGTACGAGGATCATGTCGGAGCTCCACGAGGGGATTTGCGGAAGCGACGTGGGGGGAAGATCATTAGCTTCCAAGGTGATTCGCGTAGGGTTTTATTGGCCATCAGTGAGGGAAGATTGTCTAAGATACGCCCAGCGATGCAAGCAATGACAGATGCATGCAGACTGGCATAAGGCACCTCCAGAGGAGTTGAGATCGATCTACAGCCCGTGGCCCTTCCACACATGGGGAATTGATATTTTGGGGCCTTTCCCTCTGGCGATAAGGCAGATGAAGTATTTGATAGTCGCCATCGAGTACTTCACGAAGTGGATAGAGGCAGAACCAGTGGCACAGATCACTGCGCACAAGGTACAACACTTTGTTTAGAAGAACATTGTGTGTCGTTTCAGGGTGCCGAGGCGTCTCATCTCAGATAATGGCACTCAGCTTGCAAGCCAACAGTTGGGGAAGCTGTGTACAAAAGTGGGAATCAAGCAGGTGTTCGCATAAGTCGAACACCCCCAGACGAATGGGCAGGTCGAGTCAACGAATAGAGTTTTGCTGAGGGGATTGAAGCGAAGGCTTGAGAAGGCTAAAGGGGCGTGGGCAGAAGAAGTACCAAGAATAGTGTGGGCTTACCACACCACGTCTCAATCCTCCACCATGGAGACGCCTTTCAGCCTAGTATACGGGTCAGATGCCATGATCCCAGTGGAGATTCACGAGAGTTCTCCACGTTTCCTAAGCTTTGTGGCAGAAGAATCCAATGAAGAAAGGAAGGTGAACCTAGACCTGTTAGACGAGTTCAGAGAAGAGGCGAGAATAAAGGTTGAGGCCGTGAAGAGGAGAGTGGAGCGTCAGTACAACTCTAAGGTGAAGTGGCGACACTTCCAGGTTGGTGATGCTTCTCTTTGGGTGACGCTTCTCTTTGGGCGATGCTTCTCTTTGGGTGACGACTCGAGCGATCTACCTGCTGACTTCTCTTCCTTGGGTCCCTCGAGGGCCCCCCCATCATGCGTTGACTCTGACCTTCGGTCAACGCCCGATGACGGGACGGTACACAAGCCCCCCAGTCTTGAGCTGAAACTAGTTTCAGCGAAAAGACTAAGGCTAAGGCCTCGCCCCATAGTCCTTGCGATATCTTGATGACATGTCACTCCCTGACTGGTTGACGTGACATTTCCTGCGCCGTCGACGCTACGTACCCTCGAGGACTCTGACGATGTGATATTCTCTGAGCAAGAAAAGTGACTCTCCAGGTCACACTTTAATCTTATGACATGTGGCTCAATCGCACGGCCCCCGTTTGGCGTCTCTTGGCGCCTCAACTGTAATGTTTGGGTCTTTGAAATCCCGTACTTGCACTTACCGTTCCCATATCAGTTCATCTTTTCTTCTAAAGAGTTCTTCTTGGAAAGAGTTCTTCTTGCGTTCTTTTATTGTCGACTTCTCCCTTCCGTGTTACTGCCGGATCCTTCTTCTTTGATCATTTAGGTCCTTTATTGACATCTTGTTTCAACATGTCTTCTCACCCTTCTTCCGCCAGAGTTAGCCATAAGGATCTCTACGTGTGGGCTTCGCGCAAACTCCTTGATGAGTGCTCGAGTTTACTTTCCACCAGAGCCTTGAGGGAACATGTGGGGGACTCGAGCACTTATGATCATCGTGCCTTCGCGAAGAGGCACGACGACGATATCACCGTGCTCCCCTGCACCCTAGGGGAGCCGGTATGCGGAGACGAGCGGGCCAACGATGGGGTCCCCTTTTTTTACTTTTACCAGGTGGTTTTCAAGCGCGTCGGTGTGCGCCTTCCCTTTTCTAGGTTCGAGAGAGAGCTGCTGACTCTGATGAACGCTGCCCCAGCCCAACTGTATCCTAACAGTTGGGCCTTCGTTAAAGCCTTTGACATTCTGTTTGGTTTCATAGGGTGTGCACCCTCTGTAGACATCTTCCTTCACTTCTTTGAGGTGAAGAGGCAGAGAAATAACCTCTGGGTGACTCTCAGTAACGTCCCCGGTAGGATTCTTTTGACCCCTTTCCAGCAAACCTTCACAGGGTCTTCAAGGTGTGCTGTTCCAACCTTGTGCCTTCTGCTTTGGACGGCTTTCCTTTGTATTGGACGAAGGATGCCAGAGCCTTGAAATCTAAGCCCCTCAAGAAATTGTCTCTGAAGGATCAGGAGGCTTGCAAGATCCTGGCGGGTGCTGGAAGCTTTGACGCGGCTGCCTTGATAAGCCTAGAATATAATGCCGAGTTACTGGAAAAATACATATGTGCGGGAGACTTCCCTCATGACCTTCCTATTCCTTGCTTTCATTGGATTCTTGTATGATTTTGTTTTGACGTGCTTTGTTTTGTACCCGTCTCTTACCATGCTTGTCCCCTTTTTTGCATAGATTCGAAGATAAACGATCGACAAAGATCACTGCTGGCCCAGGCTCTGAGATCCGGGGACGGAGCCTCTTCGTCATCAACTCCGGGGGCCACTGATGAGTGACCTGTTTTTGCTTCCCATGCAAACATTAGAACGTGTATAGGATTCTATTTTCACCTGGCTTGCAACTGTTATGAACTCTTATCTGTAACCATAACTCTGAATTTATGCTTTTCTTTATGTTAAACGTTATCAGATTTATTTTTGCTTGGTCGCATCCGCTTCCGTTTCCTTCGTTATATTGCATGCGTCGCCCTTTGCACTTGCCTTTCTCGTGTTCGACCTTAACTCTTTAAGTAGCGCATGCCCTTCCCCTTTATCCTCCGTTCTTTCCCCTTGAGTCGTGACGCACATTCTCCTCCTAATTCCCTTTCTTACAGCCTCGTTTACCCTTAGTACCCGCGAGGGATGCCCATCTCCCTGAGCTTTCTCACCTGATCCCTTGACGGCTTTAATCTGGGTTTATTGGGAAAATAAGCAGTGTGCATTTTGGGCGATGCCTTACATGGGCGATGCCTGTACGTGGTGATGATCCAAGTTGTCTTTTCAGGCGACGCCTTACTTAGACGATGCCTTCGCGGCGATGAGGACCCGAGCGGTCCTCTTGAGCGACGCCATACTTAGGCGATGCCTTCACGACGATGACTCGAGCAGTCTTCTTGGGCGACGCCAGACTTGGGCGATGCCTTCACGACGATGACTCGAGCAGTCTTCTTGGGCGACGCCATACTTGGGAGATGCCTTCACGACGATGCCTTCAGAGAAATGCCTCGCCCCCACTACCTACGTGGCATTCCCTGCTGACGTGACATTCCTTTGTTCAGTTTGATTTGACGCTCTCGGGACATCTGACCCGACGTTCTCCGTGTTCGACGTTTAAGTTATGTTGTAATCCCTTGACACGTGGCGTGATCCAACGGCTGAGGACGAGCGTCGCTTGTGCTTCCAAATTAACGTTACATCTTTCGAAAACGCGCGCTCCAATCCACTGTTTCATTTACCTCTTGCGTTTTCTCTACTGTTCATCTTCCCCAAACTCTTTCTGCAATCTTCGATTTCTCTCTCGCGTTTTCGATGTTCGAATCTCCAGATACTCAAAAAGGTATGATCTTTCTCCATCACTGGCCCTCTTTTTAACCATCGTACTGATACAACTGCCTGGGACTGTTTATTTTCCTCGTATCTCTTGTATTCTCTGTTCCTTTTCCCCTTCCCCTTTTCTGAGCATCTTCGCGCGGGTAGGGATTCTCGTAAGGTTTTTGCTTCTTCGCCCTTCCTATCCTTTTTTGCTAAAACTTTTTCTCATCTTTATTCTTCAGTCTCTTTGCCAATGGCTCGTACTAAAACAACAGCCAATCCTCCACCCCTCAACGTTAACTATAGAGACCTTTACTCTTGGGCTCCAGTGGAACTGCTCGATGAGTGTTCAAGCTTAGTATCTACTAAAGCCTGGAGGGACCATGTAGGGGAACCATGCGCCTACGACCATCGTGCCTTTGGGAAGAGGCATGATGATGACATTGCAGTGTTCCCTTGCACGGTAGGAGAGCTTGTTTGTGGGGATGAGCGGGCCAATAACGGGGTCCCTTTCTTTTATTTCTACCAAGTCGTTTTTAAGCGTATCGGGATGCGTTTGCCCTTCTCCCAATTTGAGAGGGAGCTGTTGTCGGAGATTAACATCGCCCCAGCCCAACTGCACCCCAATGACTGGGCATTCGTCAAGGCCTTTGGTGTTCTGTGCGGCTTCTTCGGGGGAACTCCTTCCGTTGACATCTTCCTGCATTTTTTTGAAGTGAAGAAACAGGGGAAAAGGCTCTGGGTGAGCCTCAGCAATATCCCTGGAAGGGTGCTACTATCTCTCTTTCAACAATCCTTCAAGGGGTGGAAGGGGAAGTTTTTCAAAGTCTGCTGCTCTGATTACGATCCTTCTGCCCTTGACGGTTTTCCCCTATATTGGGTAGATGAGGTCAAAACCATGAAGTCCAAGTCTCTGGATGAATTGCCCTCGAACGATCGAGAGGCTTGCAAAATCTTGACCAGTGTGGGAGGCTTCGATACCGCCACCCTGATAAGCCTGGAGTTCAACGCCGATGCTTTAGAAAAATACATAAGTATGAACGTCTCTTCCTACGACTTTCTGGGCTTTGCTCTTGCTGGATCTCTGTTTCATACACGATTTTCCTGCTTCTTTGTGTTTTACTTTCGCCCGATGCCTAACTTCTGCTATGTTTGCTTTATTGGTGTAGGTTCAAAAATGGATAGGCAACGCCGGTTGCATTTGGCCCAGTTATTGAGGCCCAAAGATGGAGCTTTGGCGTCTCCTCCCTCGGCCTCTTCCGCACCTCCATCTTCTGCTGGCCCCCATCCTCCACTTGCAACAATACCAACGAATCCAACGACCCGAGCTTCTCCCCGACCACTTCCAAGTTTTCCACCTCCCATCGTAGTCATGCCCCTCGCGCAGGTTGAGGCGGGTCCTTCCTCGGCCCCCCTTGACAAGGGTAAGCGGGTGGTGGAGGTTGTTTCCAACGATGAGGACTCTGCTTAGGGGCAAGTCTTCAAACGACAGAGGACCCAACATGCCCCTCAGATGGTCACCTCTGCCACTTCCTCTTCTCATGGGGCGGAGTCCTTAAGTGAGGATCCACCGAGTGCCACCTGCCCTCCCCAATCAGTGCATCCGGAGAGGGGGTTCGAAACTGAACCCGTGGTCGTTCTTCCCCCTGCCCCAGAAATTCCTCTTCCGATGCAGGAGTCATTGAGGGGGTTCCTGAGCCTGGGATCTGCTAGTAGCCAAGCTGAAGAGCCTCAGAGAGAGAGCATGTACTATTACATGGGCCTTTTCATGTCTTGTGCCTACACTTGGCACAAACAGTCCAGGGCCAGGACCGCCCAAGCTTCTGCCTTCCAAGCTCTGGAGAAGGAAGTTGCTTCTCTGAAAGAGGGGCAGGAGAAGCTCAAAGAGGAGAAAGAGAGGTTGGCCGCCCACTGGGGGCGTCAAGAGGGTGCCTACAAAGAGTCTCTGAAGATGGCGCAAAAGGCCAGGGAGGAGGCCAACAATCGGCTACACGAGGTGGCCCAAGCCCAAGCAGAGCTTCTTACTGAAGTGGTCCTTCTTCGCACAAAAATTGATGATCTTGAAGCGGTTGCAGAAACTTCGAAAGCCTACCAGAAGAAACTCCAGGACCAGTGCGTGGATCGGGAGCAAAAACTAGGGAAAACTGAGGCTGCGCTCGAGTCCAAAACTGACGAATGCGCCCGGTTAACCACTGCAAACGCCACCCTCCAAACCAAAGTTCAAGAGTTGTCGGCTGCCTTGGCCTTCAAGGATCAGGAAATGACTACCCAAGCTGCCAATTTCAAGGCTGAGGAGGAAAAACTGCTTAGGGAGTCCGCTACTAGTTTTGCTGATGGGTTTGCGGAGGCTCTCGTCCAAGCGGCCTGTGTGAATCCAGGCATCGACGTCACTGGGTGCAAGCTCGTGCCTTTGGAGGCCTCTGAAGAATAGCCCATGCCCCTATGCCTATGAAGAATTTATCTGATAGTTACCTTTTATTCAATTTATAATTATCGCGAACCTTGTCTGTAATTATGATTCTGGATTTATTTTAATGCTTATTTGAACTTCATCTTTACATTCTTGTCTGCTTCTAACTTCTTTTGCACTCTTATCCGTTTATGCTTTCTTTCCTATATCAAAGGCTCAACTGGTACTTGCCTTCCACACATTTCTCGGTTGTTTTGCCTTTACTCTCTTGTGTAATCATCTGTTATAACTGACTAACTCTTGCCTCAACTTAGCACCCATGGGTGCTTAATTTGGGCAGTGGCTTGGGGCAATCTTAACATCTGAAATGTCGTTCGCCTGAACTGCTAAGTGTCATGCACATTTCTATGTTACCGCCTAAAACTTTGCTAGCCTAGTTCTGCACTGAGGACTTTCAATCTTGCCTCAATTTGCTTAAGCAAAAAGGTCTTCTAATCTGTTCTCGCCTGAACTCACTCGAGGGTGAGGAGGACTTTCTCTGGTGCCTCAATTTGCTTAAGCAAAGAGGTCTTGTAATCTGTTATGATCATCGGACGCTGGAGCTAGCTTTTCCTACTTGAGAAGGGGGCGTCCCGAAGGAATCCCTTAACCCCTATTCAAGGACTAGGCGCCCGGATTTAACTTATATGGTACCGGGGCTAGCTATTCCTACTTGAGGAGGGGGCGTCCCGAAGGAATCCCTTAACCCCTACTCAAGGACTAGGCGCCCGGATTTAACTTATCTGGTACTGGGGCTAGCTATTCCTACTTGAGGAGGGGGCGTCCCGAAGGAATCCCTTAACCCCTATTCAAGGACTAGGCGCCCGAATTTAACTTATCTGGTACCGGGGCCAGCTATTCCTACTTGAGGAGGGGGCGTCCCAAAGGAATCCCTTAACCCCTACTCAAGGACTAGGCGCTCGGATTTAACTTATCTGGTACCGGGGCTAGCTATTCCTACTTGAGGAGGGGGCGTCCCAAAGGAATCCCTTAACCCCTACTCAAGGCCTAGGCGCCCGGATTTTAACTTATCTGACATACCTGTTATCTTGCCCTGGACTTGACTTCTGCTTGACTGTTTGGTGGCGACGCCCGTTTCTGGCGATGCCTTGTCCCGACGACGCCCTCTCTTGGCGACGTCTCACCTTGGCGAGTCTTGGCGACACCTTATCTTGGCGACATCTTATCTCGGCGACGCCTTACCTTGGCGACGCCTTATCTTGGCGACGCCTTACTGTGGCGACGCCTCATCTTTGTCTTTGTTTCTTTGACCTTTGATCCTAGATCATATGAAAAGGAAAAAAGCTAGAATGGGAATATCTTTAAACTTTTCTTTTCTTTATTTGGGTGACCTCGTTAAAAAACCCCTGGGAGGGAAAAAAAGTGTCCCCTTTACAAAATTTCAACTAAAATAAAACTTTAAATTCGCCGCATTCCAACTGCGTGGGATGGGGCCCCCTTTTAGAGTTTCTAACTTGTACGACCCATTCCCTTTACCTTTGGTTAATCTGAACGGTCTCGTCCACTTAGGAGACAACTTGTTCTCTAATTCGTAGGGGTGAGCCTTCCTCATGACCAGATCGCCAATCTGGAATTGTCGCAACTTCACTTTGGAGCTGTACTGACGCTCCACTCTTCTCTTCACAGCCTCGGCCTTAATTTTCGCTTCTTCCCTAGCTTCGTCTATCAAGTCCAGATTCACCCTCCTTTCTTCGTTGGATTCTTCCGCTACGAAACCTAGGAAACGGGGCGAGCTCTCGTGTATCTCCATAGGGATCATGGCGTCCGATCCGTACACTAGTCTGAAAGGTGTCTCCATAGTGGAGGATTGAGGTGTGGTGTAGTAAGCCCATACAATCCTTGGTACTTCTTCTGCCCATGCCCTTTTAGCCTTCTCTAGTCTGCGCTTCAATCCTCTCAACAAAACTTTGTTTGCTGATTCGACCTGCTCGTTCGTTTGGGGGTGTTCGACTGACACGAACACCTGCTTGATTCCTACTTCTGTACACAACTTTCCCAACTGCTGGCTTGCGAACTGGGTGCCATTGTTTGAAATGAGACGCCTTGGCACCCCAAACCGACACACAATGTTTTTCCAAACAAAGTGTTGTACCTTGTGTGCGGTGATTTGTGCCACTGGTTCGGCCTCTATCCACTTGGTGAAGTACTCGATGGCAACGATAAAATACTTCATCTGCCTTGTCGCTAATGGGAATGGACCTAGGATGTCAATCCCCCACGTATGGAAGGGCCACGGGCTGTATATGGATCTCAGCTCCTCTGGCGGTGCCTTGTGCCAATCAGCGTGCATCTGACACTGCTTGCAATGCTGGGCGTATCGCACGCAATCCTCTCTTACTGTTGGCCAGAAAAACCTTGCGCGTATCACCTTGGATGCCAAGGATCTTCCTCCCACGTGGCTCCCACAAATGCCTTCGTGGAGCTCAGTCATTATCCTGGTGCACTCATCGCCGCTTACACACGTCAAGATAGGGTGCATAAACCCATGCCTGAACAATATTCCATCTACTAGGGTGTACCTGGTGGTGTTCCTCTTAATCTTCTTGCCCTCTTCTGGCTCCGCTGGGAGGATTCCATCCGCTAGGTATCGGCTGTAAGGGGTCATCCACGTGTCTCCTTCCTCCACAGCACACACCTGTATACTTCTTCCTTCACCTGGCGAGGCTGCGTAAGTACGGATGCAAGGTGCCCTCGTCGTATCTTGAATTAACGAGCGATGACTCCTTAGTTTTCCTCTTGTTGTACTAACATGAAGGACGTCCACCCTATTATCTGCAACGAATTTTCGCGGCGTTTTGAGAGTCTCCTATAATACGGTCCTCTACCTTCCCCCCTTGCCTGAGCTGGCCAGCTTGGTGAGCAGGTCAGCTCTGGCATTTTGCTCCCTGGGGACATGCACCAGCTCAAACGCAGCGAAGGCTTTTTTCAACACCTCGACGTACCTCAGATATGCTGCCATCTGGTGGTCCTTTGCTTGGTATCCCCCTGTTATTTATCCTGTGACCAACTGTGAGTCACTCTTTGCCAAGAGGCTCTGAGCACCCATTTCTTTAGCCAAGAGCATCCCCGCAATTAACGCCTCGTACTCCGCCTGATTGTTGCTTGCCTTGAAGGCGAAGCGTAAAGCTTGCTCGATTAAGACCCCATTAGGCCCCTCGAGGATTACTCCAGCGCCATCCCTTGCTGGTTGGAGGATCCATCCACTGAGAGCACCCACTGTGCCCTTAATTCTAACTCTTGAGGATCTCCTCCTTGTGAAAGTTCCGCCACAAAGTCAGCATAGACCTGGCCTTTGATGGATCCCCGAGGCTCGTACTGAATGTCAAATTTTGACAATTCCACTGCCCAGCGTACCATCCTTTCGGCCACGTTTGGCTTTTGGAGTACCTTCTGGATGGGAAGGTTCGTCATTACTACCACCGTAAAACTGTGGAAATAGTGGCGAAGCCTTCGTGCTGAGAATACCACCGCTAGTGCTGCCTTCTCTAGCGATTGGTACCTTGACTCTGGGCCTTGCAAGGCTTTGCTCACAAAGTATATGGGCTTCTGTACCTGGTCTTGTTCCTGGACCAGTACAGAGCTAATGGCCCATTCTGTTACTACAAAGTATAGGCGGAGGGGGACGCCCACCCGTGGCTTGCAGAGCACAGGTGGCGTCGCCAAGTACTCCTTTAGTTTGAAAAACGCTGTCTCGCACTCGTCTGTCCACATAAAACGACTATTCCTCTTGAGGCATTGGAAGTAGTGGTGGCCCTTTTCCCCACCAGCTGATACGAATCTCGATAATGCTGCCATTCGCCCTGTCAGTTGTTGAACTTCCTTCACTGAGGTTGGGCTCCTCATGGAGATGATGGTTGCACATTTATCAGGATTCGCTTCTATCCCTCTTTCTGTGAGCATGAATCCTAGGAACTTTCCCGCCTTTACTCCAAAGACGCACTTCTCTGGGTTTAACTTCAGGTGGTATTTTGATATGGTGGCGAACAATTCTTCCAGATCAGCCACGTGTCGCCCTCTCTCGCTCGAGGTTACCACCGTGTCGTCTACGTAGGCCTGCACGTTTCTTCCTAGCATTGGTGCAAGGATTTTGTCCATCAATCTCTGGTAGGTGGTGCCTGCATTTTTCAAACCAAACGGCATTACCTTGTAACAGTCGCTACATGTGTCCGTCATAAACGTCGTTTTGCTCTCGTCCCGGGGATGCATCTTGATCTGATTGTAACCTGAGAACGCGTCCAGGAAACTCATCATCTTGCAGCCCGAGGCACTGTCTACTAACGTGTCAATGTTGGGGAGTGGGTACGAATCCTCCGGGCATGCCCTATTTTGATCCGTGAAGTCTACGCACATTCTCCACTTCCCATTTTCTTTCTTGACTAGGACTACGTTGGCTAGCCACTCAGGGTATTGTATCTCCCTGATGGGCCTGCGTTTAGTAGCTTCTGAGTTTCTTGCTTCACGACGAGGCATCGCTCCTCATTGAACTTCCTCCGTCTCTGTCGCACAGGGCGGACCTTAGTGTCCATGGTAAGGAGATGGCACAAGAAATCTGGGTCGATGCCTGGCATGTCTGTCGCGGTCCATGCAAACGCGTCTAGGTGTCGTGAGATCACTGTCGTCACCTCTCTTCGTTCTTCCTGGCTCAAGTGGCGTCCTAATTTGAACGCCTTTCCTCCTATTTGGTTTTCCAAAAGAGCAACCATACTCATATGAATAATGAGTGCCAAAGACCTTTTCACAAGCACTTGGTGTAACAAAAGAAAAACAGCAAGAAAACTCAATTAACACCTAAAACAAAAACTTAAATTGCAAGAAAAATTAAAGAGCTCTTGAAATTAAAGTGCACACAACTCAACAATTAAACAAGAAGAACCTAAGACTCATGATACCACATGATGTGATTCCACTAGCCATATGGAGAATGATTCTTGACATTCTTAGGAATCACCTTGAGCTGGACATTATTGAGGCACTTTTCTTAGAGTTGGATCATTGTTCTAAGACAAGAACTCACCAAAAACTAGTACCAAATCCCAAACTCATTTGGATGTTCCACATATTGTCAAATTGAACCAAAAGAGATGGAGGAAAGGCAAAAACACTAATTAACAACACAAAACAGTAAGGAACCGAATCAAATTACTGGAATTGAAGAAGAAAAGATGAAAAACAGCCAAGAACACAAATGAACCATAGCTACACAAAACAAGCTGAAATTGCCGAACCAAAACAACTAGGAAACAAGCTAAGACAAGGAAATTAACAAGATAAGAAAGGAAGGAGAAGAGAATGCTCATGTAGATGGAAGAATGGTTGGATGATCACGCCACTAGAAGTATGGATGCTCCTAGATGAGTGTGCAAGCCGCCACTTGAGGAAACCATGATCCCTCAAGATAAGACTAGAGAAGAAGGCTCAAAAGCTCTCCAATGCTCACTCCAATTTTGAGTATAGTTTCTTTAGATAAATTCAAATCTGAATTGTACAAGCTAAGCACCTTTATTTATAGCCTAGAGGTGCTGAAAAATAGGTGGGAAAGTTCAAATAAACTCATTTTAAATTCCCACCAAAAACAAGTCACATGGGAGGTGTGACCTTTTTCTACTATGACACCTCCTAAAAACTACACCTACACCACTCTCCTAAGTCACATGGACAATGTGACTTTATTTTACATTTTCACACTCCTTTATTTAATAACCACACCTCCTAAAACTATACAAGAGTATTTCAAAGGTTGGCCTTGCCCCTCATGGAATGGACTTGGGCTCTTTGGGCTTTGGCCTTCTTGGGCTTGGGCTTGGGCTTTGGGCTTGGGCCTCATCTTTTATTTTATGTCTTCTTTTAATTTTGAGAAGACTAGAAGGAAGAACTTCAAATGTGAAGGTGGATGTCCTCTTCCTCCATTAATAAAAGCCTCCTTTATTTGATTCTCATCGGTCTCAAGAGGTCCGGGGACAACTGTAACTTGTTAAAGGTCGTCCAGAACATGACATCAGTGGAACTCCCCTGGTCGACGAGAACCCTAGGTACCCTCCTTCCTGCTTTAACTACTGAGATGACCACGAGGTCATTGTCGTGCGGGACGACAACCCGTAGGTCGGCCCTTGTGAACACGAATTCTGAATCCCTGCATATAACAAAGTCAGTTTAGTTTTACAATTAAAAGTGGAAAAAAAATGTAAACATGACTTAGCATTTGTAAACAATGGGATTTCAGAAAAGGAGGTTCTATAAATCGACCAAGTTGGAAAAATTTGTTTGGGAATGATGTGATGGTTTGGAAAAAGAGGAGGTATGAAAAAATCATCCCTAACATTTTTTAACCAAGATGGTGTTGAAATAGGATCCTTGGGTAATGAAAAAGATAAGGAAGGAAAACACCTTGGAGGTGAAAGGAGAAGACCTATGTCAACTTGGCCTTCTTTGTCTTTTTCATTTTTACTTGTGGGAAGTGGGTGAGTTAGGTCTTGTTTTACCTTGTTTATCTTTAAGATTTGCTTTTGTGGACAATGAAGAGCGATGTGCCAAAAACCTAAACATTTAAAACATTTGATATTTGAAGTTTTGGTAGGTGACTTAGGAGTAGAAGGATTTGTAGTAGAAACTTTTTTTGGAAACATGGTTTGTTTGGAAAAAGTGGAAGGAGAAATTTGAGTAGAAATTTTGTTTGCATCCTTTCTAGAAGAGTTGTACAAATCATCATCATGAGTATGTTTGAAAGTTTTTTTCAAAAGATATGATTCTACCTTGATGGCTTTGTGAAACACTCTCTTTAAAGAAGAATATTCTTTTAATTCTACAAAGTCTCTAATATCTCTTCTCAATCACAACTTGATCACTTACACCACAACCAAGAAAGTGACCTTGAACACCTCAAGACACACACTCTTCTTGGCCAACACACCAACACTAAGATTGTTGATCTTGATCCCCTCATGAACACACAGCCAATCTCATCAAACACAGAAACGAAACTTGTTCAGCAGAGTACAAGGATTACACTTGTTACAGAAGATAATCTGAAATCAATACAAGCAGAATCCTATTCCACACACTTTGATCAATCACAAACTCTAAGCAATCTCATATCTTTGAAAAATCAAGAACTCTTTTTAAAATCTTGTAAAAGATTGTTACTCAAATCTGTTTTTCTGAATTTATTCAAAGATGTTATTTGTTGTCAAATCTTAACAAACTCTTAAATTGCATTAAAAGATTGGTCAAAGCATTTAATGACTGGAGCGTAAGCAGTTAAATCATTTAAAGCTCAGTCAAAGATAAAACAGTTTTTCTGTTATGGTCCCAAAATAAACAATCGATTGTTTCCTCGAATAAATCGGTTGTTTTGGTTTTAACAGCTCAACCATTTGAAAAACAGTTTTCAATCTTTTCTCAAAACATCTAAGTATAAACAATCGGTTGTTTCGACAAAACAATCGGTTGTTTTAACTTAATTTGAAAAACATTTTACTTTCACAAAGATTGAGAATGCCTATGCTTTAGATTCGATCAAGGGGTGGATTACAACACTCAAACTACCCCAGACTAAACTAAACCAGCACAGCAAAGGCTTCAATATCCTTCAAAAGGTTTGGATTCTTCAAAGCTTGAACACCACTTGGTTTAACAAGTTGTGGTTGCTTAATTTTTATTTTTTGTTACATCATAAAAGAGCATGGAAATGATTGAGGCATTTATGTTAATTAGGAAACTAGGGTCAAATAGCCAACCTTTATCTTATTAGAATTCATTTTTTTATATATCCCCTTTTGAGCCTTTTCTTTTTGTTATTATTGTACCCTAACCTTTAATGATATATTTTCCTACTCTTTAGCATGTTTAAGGAAGGATAATATAGATGCAATATACATAAACAAGGGAATGGTTGGTTCTAATTGTTAAAAGCTCAAAAAGTGGAAAATAGGAAGAATCTATTCCTATTAATGAGAAAAAGAAAGAGAAAAAGAATGGAAAAAAATGATGTTGAAAATCAGGAAAAAGTAAAAAGAAAAAAAGGAAAAGTGGGAAGTTGAAAGAAATTGGTGATTAGATAATACATATGTGCTATAATTGGATTGTAGGTATGTTCTTCTTCTTTAAGATGTGCATTTTGTTATATGAAAAATAATGATTTTTTGGAAGCCCAACCTCATTACAACCCTGGAAAAGACCTCAAGATTCATGTTTCTAATATGTTTGTGATTTGAAAATGAAATGACAAGCAACTGTGATCTGTTATGATTCAGTAAAAATAGAGAGAAACACTTACCTGTGAGCACATGAGAAGAAATTCCTTGATGAATTGTCATTTATTTGTTTCGATTTGATCCTAGAAGTGATTGTGTCTATATTTTTCTATATTTGAATTTGAAAGCATCGTAAGTTTCTGTTCTCGAACTAGGTTGGGGACTGGGAGAACTATTGTCTTCGGATGTCACTCGGTCGGTCGTCCTTCGGTCCTTCTCGCTGGATGACTCCTCAAGCGGGTAGGGTACCTGCAGAGGGCACTCCGACGCTCAAGTCAGTGGGGTATCGTACTCGGCTAGTTAGAATATTGTAGATTATGACGTACCTTCTTCCTTGGAATGCGTGATATTTATATTACATTGATGGGCCCTCGCTGTTGGACCGGATTAGGGGGTTGTTTAGCGATTAGGGTTGGATTAGGCCGTTCCCTAACCGTGGGTTGACCTTCGCTAATTGGGTCAACGGTTTGACTTGAGCACCTTATGTCGGTCGGCCACACATGACACGTGGTCGACCTCATACCTTAAAGTATGGTTTTGACGCATGGGTTGACCGGGTCAATAGACCAATCGGCCATCCCAATACAGTTGCCTCCCAGGCTCGAGAGATGGTACAACCGAAGAGTCTGAAGAAGGGGTCCCGGACGGTTGTGTAATGATGAGTGAAGTGATGTTTGGAGGCGCCTGAGCGATTGACATGACGCGCATTAATGAGGGGTTTTTCTGGGCGCCAAGCGGGGTTTTTCTGGGCGCTAAGCGGTGCGAACCGTTGGATCAAACGAATCCAACGGTTGAGGTTCTTGCGACGTTTGGGATTCCGAGGTCCTCCCGGGCTATAAATAGGGGCTGGGAATAGTAGAGTTCCACACGTTATCTGTTTGAGCTCCGACACCTCGAATCAATTCGACCGCCCTTTGTTGCTTTCCTCGTTCGTCTCAAGGTTAGTCATGTCTGCTCTTGCCGAGTCTCCCCCTGCTTGCTCGTCTTCTTCTTCGTCTTCTTCCTCTTCTTCTTCTTCTTCTTCTTCTTCTTCTTCTTCTTCTTCTTCTTCTTCTTCTTCTTCTTCTTCTTCTTCTTCCGGCCAGGCCTCCCCGGTCGGGGACGTGGAGAGGGTCCCTTCTCCGGGGTTGGTAAGGGAAGACGCTGGAAACGCGTCGGACCGTTCGGCCCCTTTTGAGGGGCCGCGACCCCATGTGGGGCCGGCTTGGGTAGATCCCCGGGTGTGTGAGGTGTCGTCCTCTTTTTACAGTGATGCCTCCGTTGCTGAGTTTCTGGACGAGGTTCCTGTCCTGAAGGCTTCGGCTGAGGAGTCCTTGTTGGCGTTCGGTCCTTGTTCTTTGGAGGACCGTGTGTACCGGGAGCGGTCATCTACCGAGCCTCCCTTTTTCTTCATGTATGGTTGTCTTTTTTCAGACCTGCATGTGTCTCTCCACTTTGATGCCTTTACGGCGGGGGTTTTGAAGGAGCTCAATGTGGCTCCGACTCAGCTTCATCCCAATTCGTGGGCGTCTATGCAAGCGTTCCGCATTGTTTGCCGGACGTTTGGGTTGCACCCTCTCCCCTCCTGTTTTCTTCACTTCTATTCGTCGTACCCGGCCAAGCTTGCTAGTTGGCAGTCACTGGTTAGCCGGTCGGGTAGCGTGTTGTTCAAGCCCTTCACGACCTCTTATAAGAACTTCAAAGAAAAGTTCTTTAAAGTGTACGTGGAGCTGGCCGGGACGCACTATTTTTTTGACGAGGTCGGCCAGTCTCATTTCCCACTTTTTTAGTCGAGGAGTCCGACGAAGATAACGGATTGGCTGAGGCCGGCACATCCGAGCAAGCATGAGCGACTCGTTTTTGCTTTGTTTGATAGTCTCCCAGGAAGCTCCCCGCCCGACCGCTCATGTCGTTGTACAATGCGACCGATTGCGCGGAGGCTTTCGAGGGTATGCTCTTTTCATGCACTTAGTTTATTATTTGTTGTGTTTTTCTCTGACTGTTCGTTTCTTGTTTGGTTTGCAGAAATCGCAAAGAGAGAAATCCCGCAAGCAGTCGGGATGTTACAGTCGTTCAAAAACAAGTTGAACGAGAAGAGGGGGGCCACTAGCGCCAAGCCCCGCGCAGAGGAGGGTGCCCGGGCGGGACCCTCAAAGAAACGTGGCCGCGAGGGCGGCAACATTGCCCGCACCGTGCGGGAGGCGGGCCAGATGCCGACTCCTCCTCTTAGCCGGTCGGGTCGGAATGCTTTCCCCCCCACTGATGACTTCAACCGTTCGATCCCAACGGCGGTGGCGGTGCCCATGCCGGCCTCTGGGGGTCGGCCCTGGCTTTGTTGGGGGGCGACCGGACCTTCAGCCGGGCCGTATCCTTCAGGTTGCCCCCAGGCCTTGAGGGGGAGATCAAGTCAATCCTCGAGGGCGATCTTCTCAATGGCGGCATTGAGATGATATGCCGGGGTCTGGTGTTGGCCAGGCGGGGGCAGACGCTCGGAAGTGCCGAGTGGAGGAACTCTCCCGCCTCGAGCACGAGCTGCAGGAGGCCGGTCACAATCTGAAGCAGGCCGTGAAGGCCAACACAACTTATGAAAAACAGTTGTGTGTGCAAGCTGCCGAACTGGAGCTGCGTCAGAATAGGCTGGCCGAGCTGGAGAGGGCCGATGCGGAGAAAGCCGCGGAGGTTGTTCGTCTCCGCAAGGCATTGGAAGCGGCCGACCATCGGGTCACCTTGATGGGAGAAGAGGTCGCGGCCGAGCGCGAGGGGAAAAGGGCGGCCGAGGCCGAGGTTTTGAAGACCATGGAAGATACCATGGTTCTGATCAACCAGAGCTTCGACCTGGTCGTCCGCCAGGCCGCGGTACTCTATGGCGGTGCTCCACCTTCCGGTCAATTTGACCAAGACATGGAGGTCGTCGACGGCCGCTTGGTCCCTGTGGAGGCCGGCCAGCCGCTCGCTGAGGAAGCCGATTCCGCCGATGTTGTTCTGAATATTGTAGACTAGGCGGTTTGGCTTTTGATTTCGAACCCTTGGGGCCGGGGTGTGGCCCCCACCTCTTTTTGTTTAATACAAGTGTTTTTTACCTTTAATTACTTCTGTTCCGTCCGGTTGACCGGGACGTCTTCGTGCGCGACCTCAACCGTCAGCTAGGGACTCCTTCCCACTGATTGCCTGTGAATTCCTGCAAAAAAGAGGACAAAGAGGCGCCCTAGCGGTCGTTTGCACTCCGACGCTCAAGTCAGCCAGCAAGAAACACCAAAACTAATCACCTCCGTCTCTGAGCACCGCGTATGGCACTCTGAAGGTGGTAAGATATAACTGTGTATATGTGTGTGTGTTGTCTCTTTCAGGCAAAAATATTTCCCAGTCACTTGTACGTAACTTTGAATCACGAGCAAGCAACTAGAGAGTTCTCTGGTAAATTTGCCAAAAGTCCCAACCCTTTTTCCAACATTCTCCGCGCTATTTAAACTACCCAAGCATTTAAAGCGCCTTAAAGCGCTTTTAATCACAAACGTAACGCACTCATTAAAGCGCTTAATTAGAAAACGTAGCGCATTTAAGACGTTGAAACGCTCGGGAGCCATTATAGTACCTAAAGGCTCGAAAGGGAAACTGTATTGAATAACTTTTAATTACCTGGCACCTGACTAGAGGGTGTTTCTATTCTGGCATGGCTGTCGTACACGTGGAGGGCCTCACGACGCCATGACCCCATCTGGGGGCGCTTCTGCCCACCTGGGGACGTTTCTACGTGTGAGTCCTCCTGCTGGGAGTGCTACTGCGCTAGGGGTGACTTTTTGGGTGCCAACTCATGCCCCCAAGTATCTAGTCACTTACTTTGAGAGCGTATCTGCCTTCCTTTTGTACTCTGCACCCGGTTGCCCTGGGCGTGACTTTCCTCTTGAGTCGTATCTGCCCCACAGGCGTCTCTGGGGCGGCAGGAGCACTTCACGAGTCAGGCTGCCCTTCACTGGTACTATTACTATGGCCTTGAAGCCACCTTTTCCTTCTCTTTATCGCTGCCCCGTGCTTTTGGGACCTGAGGCCTTCCCACGGCGTCGCTCCCTCCATGGTCTTTCCTACCCATGGGTATCGGGGAACCACACCGTGATTACCTTACTTTAGCGCTGTTTGATCTGGCGACGCCCTGGTTGGGCGACGCCTTCACCTAGGCGACGCCTTGCCTTGGCGACGCTTCCTCTTGGCGTCTCTCCAACTAGGCGACGCCTCGCGTTGACTTTGACTCCACCGCCGTTGACTTTGACTTTGACTTAGTCAACGCCCGGATACGGGATGGTACACAAGCCCCCCAGTCTTAAGCTGAAGACTTGTCTTCAGCGTAAAGACTAAAGCCTCGCCCACACCGTCCACGTGCCCTCCTGATGACGTGTCATTCTCTGCTGACTCAGCAATTCTTCGAATTATTGACGTGACATTTTCTGAACCACAGGGGTATTCTTAATGACTGATTGGACATCCCCTGAAATGAGGATGATAACACCTTTTGGGCTACCCTTGATCGCGCGCCACGTGGCCCATCGCGCGGCCATCCTCCAGGGACCTTTGCGTTTCCCTTGGGCAATTGATCCTCTGACGCGTGGCACGATCCCACGGCTCTAGGTTAGCGCCTCTTGAGTTGCGAAATGTAACATTTAAGTTACTCCAAACCCCGCGCTCACCCTACTGTTACATACATTCACTCTGCAACTCCGCACTGTTCATCGCCTCCAAAACCCCTTTTCTCTGCAATCGCGATTCTCTCCTTGCTGCGCTCGTCTACTGCCTCCATTCCAATAACAAAGGTACGATCTCGAGTATTCACGACTCTTCCCTTTCGTTGCATTATAGGATTCATTGAACTGCCTAGGACTGTTGTTATTCTCGTATTACTGCATTTCTCCGCTTCTTCTTCCTCCTCTGATTTTTCTCGCGTGGGTGACGCTTCCTGGGGCTCTTTCCCCTTCTTGCCATGGCTAAACTTGCTAAACCCTTTTTCCTCTCTTCTTTCTCCAGCTATCTATTTTCACCATGACGCGCGCGAACGCGGAGCCTGATTCTTCTCCCATGACCCCCATGTCCAACTACAAAGCCTTCTACCCCTAGGCCCCCGACGAGCTCCTGAGTGAATGACCCAGCCTGACTTCCTTCCAGGACCTGGAAGCTCACCGGGGGGATCCCCATTTCTACAACTTTAACGCCTTCTGCCGCACACACGACGCCCACATATCCGTCCGTCCCGGCAGGCCTGGGGAACCTGTTTGTTTGGACGACAGACCTAGAAAGGGGAAACCCTTCTTCTTCATGTACCAAACCGTGTTCAAGCGCGTAGGAGTGCGTCTCCCGTTCACTCCCTTCGAACGGGAGCTTCTCACTGAAATCAACACTGCCCCCGCCCAGCTTCATCCCAACAGCTGGGCATTCGTGAGGGGCTTTCAAATTCTTTGTGGATACCTAGGCATTCCTCCTTCTGTAGAAACAGGGGAAAAGCTTCTGGGTAAGCTTTTCCGGGATCGCAGGCAGGATCCTCCTATCCCTCTTCCAGAATTCTTATAAGAACTGGAAAGGGAAATTCTTCAGGGTGCGCAGCGCCAAGCACGATCCCACAGCTTTGGATGGCTTCCCCCTTTACTGGACGGAGCGCCCTAAATTGCTCAGGGCCAAGACCCTGGAAGAGCTATCTCCCGCCGATAGGGAGGTAAGCAAAGCCTTGGCTGGATTGGGGATCGTTTTTTATACCTTGAAGCTGGTCGCTAGCGAGTACAATGCTCACGCCCTGACCACCTACTGTGGTAAGGGGCTCTCCCCTCATCTTTTTGTTGTGAACAGCCTGCTATCGAACGTTGGTTCCCCTGGACTCTTATACTCATTTTATAGTGTGCTATGTTACTTGCATTTCACGCCTCCATGTGTGTTGTAGTTTTGCATAGCTGCTTTGGTCTTAATTCTTGCTGTTTGGTCTGTCTTGATGTAGGATCGGTGATGGGCGCTTCCAAGAGAATGATGCTGGCGAAGGCAATGAAGGAGGCACGTGCCGCCAAGGCGGGCGCCTCCTCCACCCTTGCTGCTGATCCGGTTCCCCCACCGATTCTGTCGCCGCCTCCTCCAATCACTGTTGAGGCTATCTCGAGTTCACCTCCGTCATCTCCTCGCAGCCTTGCAGCACTTCAGACTCCTCGCTCTCCTCTACCCATCGCCGCTGTTCCCCTAGCCGCGGCCTCGTCACCGGCTCCAACCCCCCTTGACAAAGGGAAACGGGTTTTGGAGGTTCTAACAGATGATGTGGACTCAGAAGGCGTGGCTCCCTTCAGAAGAAGAAAATCTGCGCGGGTTCCTCTTTCGGTAGAGGCGTCGCCCCAGGGAGGGAACCCCTTCATGGATAACCCCCCGAGTGCGACCTCACTCCCCCCCATGACACTCCACGAGGAAAGGGGCGCAGGCGCCGAATCTTCCCCGCCTCCGCCGCCGGCAGAAACCATTGCTTCCCCTGCTTCCGTCGCTACCGCCCCTGACTTCATCGCCATCCCTCCTCCGATTATGCATCTAATGAGGGGCTTCAGCGGCGGGACTCTGCCAGAGGGCACCGTCAGGAAGGAAGGCATGCCCTTCTACTTGGGGGCCTTCTTGGTGGTGGCCCTTGAATGGCGCGCCCAGGCCAGAAACGCGGTTATGCAAGCTCAAACTCTCCAAGCCTTGGAAACAAAGGCGACTACTCTGGAGGAGGAAATGAGGACCCTGGGGCGCCAGAACGAAACTTACCAAACCTCTCTGAAGCAAGCGCAAGAGTCCAAAGAAGAAACTGAGAGGCAACTGGCAGAGGCATTGGATCTCCAGGCTGGCTTTTTTACTAGTGAAGTCGCCCTCCAAGTCCAGGTAACGGGCCTTCAGGAATTGCTCAAAGCTGATGCAGAAATTCAAAAGGACCTGAAGGACCGTTGCCGTGAGCAGGCTGAGAAGACGGAGCGGATGGAGGGGGAAATGGCCACGCAGGCCAAAGCTATGGACCTTCTCCGGGCTGACTACGACAAACTACAGGTCGAGGTCAGTCGACTTCGCGTTGAGAAGGAGGCTCTAGAGAAACAGGTGGCCTCTGGGGATGCCGCCGTTGAGGAGCTGGAGAGGGAGAAAAAGTCCCTTATCCAGGAGATGGCGGGTACTTTCGAGGAGGGGTTCCAGGAGGCTCTGACCCAGGCGTCCTGTGAGAACCCTGGCATCAATATATCGAACTGCGACCCCATGCACCACGTCGTCAACGGGAAGGTCGTGCCTATGGACGTGGATGACTGAGCCGCTGCCCCTCAACCGCCATCTTCACTTTCAAGCTTAACTGCTTTATACTTTACCTTCGTTTTTGATTTTATCTGTTAAAACTTGTAATTCTCTGAACTACTCGCACTCTTGTTACTGATTTGGGGCGTTCGCATGATTCCCTTTATGTCTTTGCCATATACGATTCTGCTTGTGCGATCTCATTCTCATCTTTTACCTTCGCGAGCTTCGATTATTTTATCTGTGTTCTGCCCATTTCTTTCACTTCGTTGGGCGGCTTTGTATGACCGAGAAAGGCCGCGTGCCAACCCTCACGCCCGTGGAGAGGCTCACCTAGTGATGCCGTATCGTCCACGAGGTGTTTCTAACACCGAAACGGTTCTCTCCATGATTCTTAGCCCCCGGCGCCCACGCCTAAGGAGAGGCCTGCTACAGCAGTGTCGTATCGTCCCCGGGTGTCTAAAACGTCGAGTGCTTTGGGGGGGTTCGTTCCCTCTATGGTCTTTCCTTCCCATAGGTATCGGGGAACGCCTTGCCAGCGATTCGCTGGCGTTTGGCGGTCTTATCTCCCTCCACAGTCTTTCCTACCTGTGGGTATCAGGGAGGTGACGCCAGTTGGTATTTGGGTTGGCGACGCCCGTGACGTCTCACGCTGGCGTCGCCCTTCACGTCCTTCCGGGCGACGCCTCGGGCGTTACCTTTACTTCGACTTTGACTTTGATTCTTGCCTTGGTCGACGCCTGACGACAGCGAAGAGCTCAAGGTTTTGTCTGTGCCATCCACGTGACGCTTCTTGTATAGCTGATGGGACGTTCCGTCATTCGACTTGATCCACGTGGCGCTGTTTGTATGGTTGATGGGGCATTCAGTCATTCCATTTTCTGACTCCTGCTGTACCCTTGGGCTTCGAGTGAACTTCTTGACGAGTGTTCATGCTTACTCTCTACCAGGGCCATAAGGGAGCACAAAGGGGATTCGTGTTCCTATGACCACCGGGCCTTCGCGAGGAGGCATGACGACGACGTCGCTGTGCTCCCTTGCACTCTAGGGGAGCCAGTATGTGGAGACCAACGGGCCAACGAAGGGATCCCTTTCTTTTACTTTTACCAGGTGGTGTTCAAGACCATCGGGGTGCGCTTACCCTTCTCCTGGTTCGAGAAGGAACTGCTGACGGAGATTAACGTTGCTCCGGCCCAGTTATACCCCAACAGCTGGGCCTTTGTCAAAGCCTTCGATATTCTCTTCGGGTTTCTGGGTTGTGCACCCTCAGTTGACCTCTTTCTTCACTTCTTTGAGGTGAAGAGGCAGAGACACAACCTCTGGGTAACTCTCAGCAATGTGCCCGGAAGAGTTCTCTTCACACCCTTTCAAAGCTCGTTCACCGGGTGGAAAGGCCGGTTCTTCAAGATCTGCCGTACTGATCTTGTTCCCGACGCTCTGGATGGGTTTCCGCTGTACTGGGTGAGAGAGGAAAAGGTCCTCAAAGCCAAACCCCTCAAGAATCTGGCTCCAAGTGATCAAATAGCTTGCCGGATTCTTGCTGAGGCGGGAGGTTTTGACTCTGCTACGGTGATCGGCCTGGAGTTCAACGCTGGGACTCTTGAGAAGTACATATGTAAGAGCCACTGCCTTAGGAAACTCGGTCTTAGTTACTTTCTAACTGTGCCTGTCTTTCTTCATGGTGTCTCTAACACGTCTTTTCCCCTGGTGCAGGTTCGAAAATAAACCAAGAAAAGAGGACACGACTTACTCGAGCGCTGCGGGCTGGAAAAGGGGCTTCGCCTTCCTCCAGTGATGACTCTGATGAGCGCTGAGAAATGGCTTGTTCGTGTTTTTGCATGATTTCTCCGTTTGTACTGCTCCCATTGTATTGAACATTGCTTGTAACAACAACTTTTCAATGTCGTACTTGATTTTTTTTTTGTAACGCCACTTCACTTTGTGTATGCTTCATGTACTGCGCGCTTTCCTTTCGTCCTGTTCTTCCAACGGTGCATGTCTTCACTTGGGCGACGCCTGCTCAGGGCGACGCCCTTATCTAGGTGGCGCCTTCTTTCTGGGCGACGCCTTCTTTCTTGGCGACGCCATGGCCTAGGCGGCGCATCACATTACTTCAAACAAGGAAAGATAAAGGCTGAAAACCAAGGCACTTCTTTTTCTCAAACTGGTTTTTCCTTTTATTAGGGTGACCTCATTAAAAAACCCCCGAGAGGGAAAAAGAGCGTCCCCTTCAACTAAATTGTTACATACTGCTTACATAAGTCAACTGAAATAAAATTTTAAGTTGGCTGCATTCCAACTGCGCGGGATGGGGCCTCCATCTAAAGTCTCCAGGTTGTACAAACCGTTGCCCTTAGCCTCAGTAACTCTGAAGGATCCGGTCCACTTGGGAGACAACTTATTCTCCAACTCGTATGGGTGGGCTTTCCTCATCACTAGGTCGCCAACCTGAAACTGTCGCGGCTTTACCTTAGAGCTATATTGCCGCTCTACTCTTCTCTTCGTCGCTTCAGCTTTTATTCTAGCTTCTTCCGTGGCTTCTTCTAGCAGATCCAGGTTTACCTGCCTCTCTTCATTGGACTCCTCCACCACAAAGTTTTGAAAACGTGGTGAGCTTTCATGTATTTCTACTGGAACCATCGCGTCCGACCCGTACACCAAACTGAAGGGCGTTTCCATAGTAGAGGATTGGGGCGTGTTGTGATATGCCCATACAATCCTTGGCACCTCTTCCGCCCACGCCCCTTTGGCTTTCTCTAACCTTCTTTTTAACCCCCTCAACAGAACTCTGTTTGCCGACTCTACTTGTCCATTGGTCTGGGGGTGTTCGACCGACGCGAACACTTGTTTGATTCCTACTTCAGCACACAGATTTCTCAACTGCTGACTGGCAAACTGGGTCCCGTTGTCAGATATCAGGCGCCTAGGTACGCCAAAGCGGCACACAATGTTTCTCCACACGAAATGTTGTACCTTATGCGCAGTGATTTGTGCCACGGGCTCCGCCTCTATCCACTTAGTGAAGTATTCGATGGCGACGATCAGATACTTCATCTGCCTGATTGCCAGTGGGAAAGGGCCCAGGATGTCAATTCCCCATGTATGGAAAGGCCACGGACTGTATATAGACCGCAACTCTTCTGGCGGCGCCTTGTGCCAGTCGGCGTGCTTTTGGCATTGCCTACACCGCTGGGCGTGCCGTGCGCAGTCCTCTTTCACTGTTGGCCAGAAGAAACCTGCGCGTATTACCTTGGAGGCTAAGGATCTTCCCCCTACGTGGCTCCCGCAGATGCCTTCGTGTAGTTCCGCCATTATCCTGGTGCACTCATCGCCACTGACGCATGTTAGGATAGGGTGGGTGAAACCGTGCCGGAAGAGCACCCCATCCACCAAAGTATATCTTGCGGCATTTCTCTTGACTTTTTTACCCTCTTCAGGGTCCACTGGAAGAGCCCCATCCGCAAGGTATCGCTTATAGGGCGTCATCCAGGTGTCTCCCTTGGACAAAACACATACCTGCATCTGCTCTTCCTCAGGCACACCCGCGAACATGCTGATGCGGGGCGCCCTCTGCGTATCTTGGGTCAAAGAGGAATGACTCCTCGGTCTTCCCCTTGATGTATAAATCTGGAGGACATCCACCCTGTTGTCTTCCACGAATCGACGCGGAGCTTTGAGAGTCTCCTGGATCACTGTCCTCTGTCTACCCCCCTTGCCTGAGCTGGCCAGCTTTGCGAGCAGGTCAGCTCTGGCATTCTGCTCCCTCGGGACATGTATCAGCTCAAGAGCGTTGAACGCCCCCTTCAACAACTGGACGTATTTCAGATACGCCGCCATCTGTGGGTCCTTCGCCTGGAACTCACCCGACACCTGCCCTGTAATCAACTGAGAGTCGCTCTTCACCAAGAGGTTCTGTGCGCCCATCTCCTTGGCCAAGAGCATTCCTGCTATCAGGGCTTCATATTCTACCTGATTGTTGCTCGCCTTGAAAGCAAAGCGCAGGGCCTGCTCGATCAGTATGCCGTCGGGTCCCTCCAAGACTATTCCCGCACCGCTCCCTTGTTGGTTTGAAGAGCCATCAACCGAGAGCAGCCACTGCGAACTCGCTTCCACCTCTTGCTCATCTCCGCGTACACCTGCCCTTTGATGGATCCTCTAGGCTCGTACTGGATGTCGAATTTTGACAGTTCCACCACCCAGCGTACCATTCTTCCTGCTACATCAGGTTTCTGCAGCACTTTCTGTATGGGGAGGTTGGTCATCACCACCACCGTGAAGCTGTGGAAGTAATGACGGAGCCTCCTAGCAGAGAACACTACCGCCAGCGCCGCCTTCTCTAGCGCTTGGTACCCCGTCTCAGCCCCCTGTAAGGCCTTGCTTACGAAGTAGATGGGCTTCTGACTGTGGTCCTGCTCTTGGACCAACACGGAACTGATGGCCCGCTCCGTGACAGTAAAATATAACCGGAGGGGCACACCCGCTACCGGCTTGCAGAGGACCGGTGGCGTCGCCAGGTACTCCTTCATCTTAATGAAAGCCGCTTCGCATTCATCAGTCCATGCAAAGCGACTGTTCCTCTTGAGGCACTGGAAGTACGGGTGCCCCTTCTCTCCTCCGGTGGAAACAAACCTCGAGAGCGCCGCCATCCGCCCTGTCAGCTGTTGCACCTCCTTCACCGACGTCGGACTCCGCATGGCGATAATAGCCGCACACTTGTCGGGGTTCGCCTCTATCCCCCTCTCGGTGAGCAGAAAACCCAAGAACTTACCGACCTCTACCCCGAAAACACACTTCTCGGGATTCAACTTGAGGCGGTACTTGGATATTGTGTGGAACAACTCCTCCAGGTCTGCCAAGTGCTGCACCCTATTTTGCGACGCCACCACCATGTCGTCTACATAGGCGTACACATTCCTCCCAAGCATTGGCGCCAGGACCTTGTCCATTAGCCTTTGGTACGTGGCGCCCGCATTTTTCAGCCCGAAGGGCATCACCTTATAGCAGTAACTGCATGTCTTAGTCATGAATGCAGTCTTGCTCTCGTCTCTTGGGTGCATCTTGATTTGGTTGTACCCTGAAAAGGCGTCCAGGAAACTTAGCACCTTGCTGCCGGACGCACTGTCTACCAAGGCGTCGATGCTGGGCAGCGGATACGAGTCCTTTGGGCATGCCTTGTTCAGGTCCGTGAAGTCAACACACATCCTCCACTTTCCGTTCGCCTTTTTCACCAAGACGACGTTGGCGAGCCACTCAGGGTACTGAATCTCCCTGATGTGGCCAGCGCTCAGCAGCTTCTGCGTTTCGTCTTTCACCACCTGTTGTCGTTCCTCATTGAACTTTCTCCTTCTCTGACGCACGGGGCGGACCGTGGCGTCCATGCTGAGGTGGTGACACAGGAAATCGGGGTCGATGCCTGGCATATCCGAGGCGGACCATGCGAAGGCGTCCAGGTGGCGTGAAATCACTTCTGCCACCCCCTCCTGCTCTTCTGGGCTTAGCGAACTTCCTAACTTGAAAGTCTTGCCGCCAATCTCCTTTTCTACGGCGCTAGCCGCAGGCTGCTCCCTGCTATTGTCTTCGACAGGCGCCCCCTCTTCCAAGGGCGCCGCCTCTTCCATGGGCGTCACGTCGTCGGGGCCTCCCTCCATTGGCACATCTGCTTCGGGCATCGCCCTCTCCACGATGGCCTCTTCAGGCGTCAGCCCAGCGGGCGTCGCCTCAATCATCGTCACGTCCGCGCTCGGCGGACGTTCATACACCATGAATACGCCTCTCTTCGTTTTCAAGCTATTTTCATAGCATTTCCTCGCCTCCTCCTGGTCTGACCTGATGACTATCACCCGGCCACTAAGGTCCGGCAGCTTCATCTTCATGTGACGGGTGGAGGACACTGCGCTCAGACGGTTTAACGCCGGTCTACCCAGCAAAATATTGTAGGCGGAATTAGCGTTCACGACGAGGTACCGGATGCTCTCGGTACGGGAGGCCTCTCCGTCTGTGAACGTAGTCCTCAATTCCAGGTACCCCCGGACTTCTACCTGGTTATCCCCGAACCCATACAAGCACCCAGTATAGGGACTCAACAGATCAGGGGACAGCCGTAACTTATTAAAGGTCGACAGAAACATGACATCCGCCGAACTTCCTTGGTCTACAAGCACTCTGTGCACCTTCCTTCCGGCCGTGACGACTGAGATGACAACGGGGTCCTTGTCGTGGGGTACCACATCTCGGAGGTCTCTTCTCGTGAACACAATATCTGACTCCCATGGTTCCCCCGAGAGCCTCTCTTCGATCGAATTCACCCCCCTCACGTATTTCTTCCGCTGGGAGGCGGTGGGTCCTCCGTCGGAAAAACCTCCAGCAATGGTGTGGACCTCGCCAAGCACAGGCATCTCGTGTGCTGGTTCATCTGCCGGCGGCGGCAAGGTGGCGGTCGTTGTGGAATATGCAACATAGTCTTTCAAAAACCCAGTCCTCACCAGCTCATCTAGCTGGTAGCCCAACGACAGGCAATTATCAATTTGGTGCCCGAAAGCCTCGTGGAATTCGGACCAGGAGTCTTTACGGGGCCCCAACACCTTGTCGGTCTTCGCCGGTCGCCTCAGCCTTTTGGCTATGTTAGGCACGGCGATCAAATCCTTCAACTCAACCACGAAGTTGTACCTCGCCGGTCTCGCTCTTTCTCTGGCGGGGAGATCGCCCCCTGCTGGGCCCCGGGGTTGGGGCTTTCTGGCCTCGTAGGGGCGTCTCGCCTCTGGCTTCTTTCTTCCCGTCGTGGTCTCATTGACCCTGACGGGTTGGGCTTGCGCCGGTCCCCTTGGGCGTGAGGGCACGGTGCTGGTGCGCTTCACACATACCTCCCCTTCAGAAGCAATATGCTCTACCGCCCTACGCCGTAGTTCAGCGAAAGTCCTAGGGCGGTTGCGGATAATGGATTCTCCAAAGGGACCGGGGCATACGCCTTTCACAAAGGCGTACACGATCATAGGCTCCTCTGTTGTACCAACCTTCACGACCTGGGCCCCGAAGCGATTGATATGCTCCTTCAGGGTCTCCCCCTGATACTGCTTCACATCAAACAGATCGTAGGAGACCGGCGGCGGGGCCTTGTTGGTTAAGTACTGTTCCCTGAACAATCGCGACAATTGGCGGAAAGATGTGATATGACCCTCTGGGAGGCTAATGAACCAATCCATAGCCATCCCGGTCAGGGTGCTCATGAAGAGCTTGCACTTGGCAGCATCAGAACCGCCTATCAGGACCATCTGTGTGTGAAATGCGGCCAGGTGCGTCTCTGGGTCCTCCATCCTGGTGAAGATCGCCTTGGGTCCCGCGAACGTGTTCGGGATCGCTGCGTCTAGGATCTCCTGTGAGAAAGGAGTGGAAAACTCCCTTGGTGGGGAATGGTTCTCCATCTCGTCATGCCCAGGCCGCCTCCTATCGTTTCTCAGGCCCTGGCGCAACTCCTCATTCACACGGTGGAGCTCTTCGTTCCGCTCATGCGAGGCGTCAAGGTCTGCCAGCATGCGTTCCTGCTCCATTTTCGAATCCGCCATGTCCTGCTGCAGCCCCCTCATTATTTCCAGGACCTGCTGCATGGATAGTTCTGCTGGGGCTGCGCGTGCTGTGCTTCTTCTAGTGGGGGCCATTGTCACTCCAACCTCCTTCAACGTTACTGTAACTTGGTAGATTTTCTCGAACTTGTGATGGGACTGATGTTTTATATCGGCCCCACGGTGGGCGCCAAATGTTCCGTCCGGTTGACCGGGACGTCTTCGTGCGCGACCTCAACCGTCAGCTAGGGACTCCTTCCCACTGATTGCCTGTGAATTCCTGCAAAAAAGAGGACAAAGAGGCGCCCTAGCGGCCGTTTGCACTCCGACGCTCAAGTCAGCCAGCAAGAAACACCAAAACTAATCACCTCCGTCTCTTAGCACCGTGTATGGCACTCTGAAGGTGGTAAGATATAACTGTGTATATGTGTGTGTTGTCTCTTTCAGGAAAAAATATTTCCCAGTCACTTGTACGTAACTTTGAATCACGAGCAAGCAACTAGAGAGTTCTCTGGTAAATTTGCCAAAAGTCCCAACCCTTTTTCCAACATTCTCCACGCTATTTAAACTACCCAAGCATTTAAAGCGCCTTAAAGCGCTTTTAATCACAAACGTAACGCACTCATTAAAGCGCTTAATTAGAAAACATAGCGCATTATAGTACCTGAATGCTCGAAAGGGAAACTGTATTGAATAACTTTTAATTACCTGGCACCTGACTAGAGGGTGTTTCTATTCTGGCATGGCTGTCGTACACGTGGAGGGCCTCACGACGCCATGACCCCATCTGGGGGCCCTTCTGCCCACCTGGGGACGTTTCTACGTGTGAGTCCTCCTGCTGGGAGTGCTACTGCGCTAGGGGTGACTTTTTGGGTGCCAACTCATGCCCCCAAGTATCTAGTCACTTACTTTGAGAGCGTATCTGCCTTCCTTTTGTACTCTGCACCCGGTTGCCCTGGGCGTGACTTTCCTCTTGAGTCGTATCTGCCCCACAGGCGTCTCTGGGGCGGCAGGAGCACTTCACGAGTCAGGCTGCCCTTCACTGGTACTATTACTATGGCCTTGAAGCCACCTTTTCCTTCTCTTTATCGCTGCCCCGTGCTTTTGGGACCTGAGGCCTTCCCACGGCGTCGCTCCCTCCATGGTCTTTCCTACCCATGGGTATCGGGGAACCACACCGTGATTACCTTACTTTAGCGCTGTTTGGTCTGGCGACGCCCTGGTTGGGCGACGCCTTCACCTAGGCGACGCCTTGCCTTGGCGACGCTTCCTCTTGGCGTCTCTCCAGCTAGGCGACGCCTCGCGTTGACTTTGACTCCACTGCCGTTGACTTTGACTTTGACTTTGACTCCACCGCTGTTTGGCGAGTTTTGGTTCTTTGCCGAACGTTAGGTGTGTGCCGGGAGGGTATGCCGGTTAAGGCTGCATCCTGGCCGAAATGTGTACGGGTTCGGGAGGGTATGCCAGTTAAGGCTACATCCTGGCCGAACCGTGTGAATTACGGGAGGGAATGCCGGTTAAGGCTACATCCTGGCCGAAATGTGTACGGTTTCGGGAGGGTATGCCGGTTAAGGCTGCATCCTGGCCGAACCGTGTGTGTTACGGGAGGGTATGCCGGTTAGGGCTACATCCTGGCCGAACCGTTCATGTCATTTGTTATACACACTTATGTACGAAACGCCTCGTTAAAACCTCTCCGACCGATGGATCAGCCGGGCGAGGAAAGAGTGCGTATATTTTATTCATGTTTAGCTGAAATAAAATTTTAGGTGTGTGGCATTCCACGTCCTAGGTACAATTTTTCCCGATAAATGTTCCAAGTGATAAGCTCCCCCTTTTCCTACTTCTCAGATTCGGAATGGTCCTTCCCAATTTGATGAGAACTTGCCGTCCGACTTCCTAGCGTTGCTGCGCATTCTCCAGACGAGGTCGCCTTGTTGAAAGCTTCTGGGCTGGACCTTTGAGTTGTATCTCCTTACCGCTCGGAGCTTGCATGCCGCTTCGCGTATCTTGCTTTTATCCCGGAGCTCATTCAAGAGGTCGAGGCTGACCGCCAGGCTTTCCTTGTTAAGGGATACGTCGAAGAGTTGGCGTCGGATGGATGGCTCCCCGACTTCTACCGGTATCATGGCCTCAGTGCTGTACATGAGGCTGTAGGGGGTTTCTTGTGTGGTGGATTGCGGGGTGCATCGGTATGCCCACAAGACCTCGGGCAGCTCCTCCGTCCATCTTCCCTTGGCAGTGCCGAGCCTCTTCCTTAGTTCGTTCAACAAAACCTTGTTGGCCGCTTCGGCTTGTCCGTCGTCTGTGGGTGCTCAACGGAGCTTGTGAGGGATTTGATACCGAGGTCGTTGTAGAAAGTCAGAAGGCCTTGGTCGATGAATTGTCGGCCGCTATCGGAGACTATCGAGTGTGGTATGCCGAATCGGCACACTATGTTTTTCCACACGAAATTTTGGACGTTTCGGGCGGTGATTGTGGCTAGTGGTTCGGCCTCGATCCACTTGGTGATGTAGTTAACTGCGACAAGAAGGTGTTTCGTTTGGCCTTTGCCTGGTGATAACGGGCCGATGATGTGCAGTTCTTCTGGTTTTCGGTGGTGGAGGGGGCCAAACTCTTGGCATTTTTGGCATTTCTTAACGTAATCACCGCTATCTCCATGGACGGTCGGCCAGTAGTATCCTGCGCGGACTATCTTGGTCGCCATCGTTCGGGCTTCGGACTGGCTCTCGCACGCCCCTTCGTGGATTTCTTGTAGCACGTATTGGGATTGTTCCTTGGTGAGGCACTTTAGGAGTGGCGTTGAGTACCCCCTTCGATACAGGTCCTGGTCGATCATGGTGTATCGGGCGCACTGCCGTCTGATGTTCTTCTCTTCTCCCGGTTGGCATGTTCCGTGCTCCAAGTGTGGGTCTCGGTGATTGCCATGGATTCGGCATCACCTACGCTCGGCTGTGCTAGTCGCACCTGGACGACCGATCTGTGGTGGCTTTGTTTTTTCGAAGATGCCAGGCGTGAGAGTGCATCGGCACGCTCGTTTTCCTCCCGTGGTATGTGCTGGACCGCCACCGTGTCGAATTTGGCCATGACGTTATGGACGATGTGGTAGTATCGTTGGAGGAGGGGCTCCTTGACCTCGAATTCTCCTTTGATTTGACCGACGACCAGTTGGGAGTCGCTCTTGCATGCGACCTCCCGCGCGCCCAAGTCATTTGCTCGGTTGAGGCCGGCCAGTATGGCCTCGTATTCCGCCTGGTTGTTCGTTGCTTTGAAGGAGAACTGGAGGGCTTGTTCGATCAGTAGGTCCCCAGGCCCCTCGAGGACGACCCCGGCTCCACAAGCCATTTTGTTGGACGAGCCGTCCACGTAGAGGACCCACCTGGCCGAGGTTTCTGTGTTTCTGGGGAGCTCGGCTGCGAAATCTGCCAAGCATTGGGATTTAATGGCACCCCTTGGTTCGTACTTGATGTCGAACTCTGAAAGTTCGACCGACCATCCTATCATCCGTCCTGCAAGGTCGGGTTTAGATAAAATTTTGTATATAGGATAATTGGTCCTTACCCTGATTTCGTGGTTCTGGAAGTATGGGCGCATTCTCCTTGCTGTCAGCACCAGGGCTAGTGCCACTTTCTCTATCATTTGGTACCTGGTCTCGGCTGCATGGAGCGTCCGGCTGACAAAGTACACCGGGTGCTCTTCGCGGTCCATTTCTTGGACGAGGGCGGCGCTGACCGCTTCCTCTGACACCGCTAGGTAGACCACTATAGGTAGGTCTAGCGGGGCTTTTTGATGACGGCCGGCGAAGACAGGAATTCTTTGAGCTGGCCGAAGATTTGTTCGCACTCGTCGTTCCAACTGAACTTCGAGGTTTTGCGGAGCATGGTGGCTATCGGCCTGATCCGTTCGGCGAGGCGGGGTACGAATCTGGAAAGTGCTGTCAGCCGGCCGAGCAGCTGTTGAATTTCTTTCAAGTTTTTCGGGCTTCTCATTTCTGTTATTGCCTTGCACTTGTCAGGATTCGCTTCGATCCCTCTGTGGGTCAGCATAAAGCCGAGGAACTTGCCACCTTCAACGCCGAACGTACACTTCACGGGGTTAAGGCGCATGTTGACCCTTCTTAGGGCGTCGAAAACTTCTTGTAGGTCTTTTATGTGTTGGCCGCACGAGTCGGACTTCACCACGATGTCGTCCACGTACACCTCTACGCTTCGGCCGATCATCCCTTTGAAAATCTTGTCCATGAGCCTCTGGTAGGTAGCCCCGGCGTTCTTTAGGCCGAACGACATTACCTTGTAGAAGTAGTTTGCGCCGTCCGTCGGGAAAGCCGTTTTACCTCTATCGCTATGGTGCATGCTGATTTGGTTATAGCCGGAGTAGGCGTCTAAGAAGCTCAATACTTTGTAACCGGCCGCTCCGTCTACGAGTCGGTCGATGTTGGGAAGGGGATATGAGTCCTTAGGGCACGCCTTGTTGAGATCTTTATAATCTACGCACATCCGCCATTTGCCGCTTGACTTTTTAACCATCACGACGTTGGCCAGCCAAGTGGAGTATCGTGCCTCGGCTATAAAGTCGGCTTTTAGGAGCTTCTCGGCCTCACTTCATGGTTTCTTTTCTTTTGTGCTACCGGACGGGCTTCTTTATACACCGAGAGGCGATGGGTGATGATGTCCGGATGGACGCCTAGTACGTCGGCCGTCGTCCAGGAAAAGAGGTCTACGTTCCTTTTGAGAGTTTGGTGAATGAAGTCCGCATCGGCGGCGGCCATTGCCCTGCCTATGCTCGTATACCGGTCCTCCCCGTCGAGTTCGACTTGGCGTAGCTCGTCCTTGGCTTCAAGTCTTGGCTCGACTTCCTTGGGATTCAGATATGCCATGGTGATGCCCTTCTTTGGTTGGGGTGAGTGCCGGCGGGGGCTTCTCCCACGGCCGGCGATCTTTCGCTTGGGTGAACGGCTGCCGTTGGGCCCCTGTTGTGTGGGCTCGACTCGCAGGCTTTCGGCGTAGCACTCTCGGGCGACCTTTTAATCTACATGTATCATCAGGATGTCGCCTGAGAGGGAAGGGAACTTCATTACGAGGTGGGGTGTGGAGACGATCGCTCCAAGCTTGTTAAGAGACGACCTGCCGAGGAGGATATTGTAGGACGTGTTGGCGTTTATGACCAGGTATCTGATCTTGAGGGTTTTGCTGGCCCCTTCCAGGCCGAACGTTGTGTACAGCTCCATGTAACCCCTCGCCCCTACGCGTTCCCCCGAGAAGCCGACCACGTGGTCGTTGTAGGGCATCATTTCCTCCTCCGGTATTCTCATGGCTTTGAAGGTCTTCCAGTACAATATGTCGACCGAGCTCCCTTGATCCACAAGGGTCTTCTTGATCGTAAAGTTATCGATATCGACCGATATCACCATGGGGTCGTCCTGGGTCGGGTCTATCCCTTTGAAATCTTCGTCTGTGAACGTGATTGGTGGCATCCTTGGCCGGGCGGAGACGAGGTTTACTTGGTGGACGGCGCGAAGGTGCTTCTTGCGTGCGCTGTTGGTACTGCCTCTGCCACCAAACCCTCCGGCTATGGTGTTAATCACCTCTCGACCTTTGCGAGTGTCGGTTTGTGGGGGGTCGTCTCTTCGTCCCCGTCGGTCTCCCCGCCTGTCACCTTCTCGTGGGCCTGGGGTGGTTCGGTCTCTTCTTCTAGGCGTTTGCTCCTTGCATGGGGAGCGGCGCGTCTCCCGGGTCCCACGCACAAAGCGTCTGAGGTGCCCGGCTTGAATGAGTTCTTCGATTTTGTCTTTCAGGGCTTGGCACTCTTCGGTAGAGTGGCCCGTATTCTTATGGTACCGACATCTTTTGCTGCGGTCAGCATTTTCTGGGCTCAAGGCCCTTCGGGGCGGTGGTATCAGCTCGGCGCTCAGAGCGTCTTTCAAAATTTTGCTTCTTTCCGCGTTCAGAGGTGTGTAGCGGGAGAAGCGGGGGCCACGATTGTCCCTTTTCTGGTCCCGACCGGTTCGGGACCTTCCTTGCCGCTCTCTATCCTCCTTCTTTTCCCCGCTTGCCTCGGCTCGGGCGTTGTTCCTGAATTCACGAAGTTCCTCCAACTGCATGAATTTTGCAGCTCGGCATCTAAGATCGTCGAGGTTGGTAGCTGGCTGCATGCACAGACTATCGGCAAATGGGCCTGGTCTGAGGGCGGTCAGCATGTGATGCATTGCCACCTCAGGACTGAGGTTGCGAATGCTCATAGCGGTCTTGCTGAACCGGTCAATGAACGTTCTGAGGGACTCCCCCTTCTCTTGACGAATGCCGACCAGGGCTATGGATGTTAGATGGTGGGGGCGGCTTGTTGCGAACTGGACGTCGAACTTCGCTATCAGGGTTTCGAAACAATCTATAGAGTGTGCCGGGAGCTTGGTGAACCAGCTCAGAGCGCTGCCCTTTAGAGAGGTTGGGAAGACTCAGCAAAACACTGCATCGTCTGTGGTGTACAGACTCATGTGGGTCGTGTATGCGTCCACGTGCTCATCTGGGTCGGTCGTCCCATCGTACCGATCCCTGTTGAAGCCTTTCCATTTGTCCGGCAGGGGGGTTTCCATGACACGGTCGGTGAAGGGATGGCGCCGGTCCGGACCCGCCGGAGCGGTAGTGTTGATTGTCTTGCTGGGATGGGATTCTCCATCCATTTCCAGAGTGAAGTCGTTTTTGGTGTCTTTCTCGGCCTGGAGGCCGGCCCCGGTGGCGTGGGACCTGCCGGCCTGATTGGTCATGGCGAGGGACGGCACCCCCTCGACCAGTTTCTTCATCCGCTTGTTCTCTTCTTGGAGGCTTTTGATTTCCTCCTCGTTCTTCTTAGCGGCTTCCTCGTGCGCCTTCCTCATCTCTGCTAGTTCCCTCTGAAGGGCCATCATCATTGCTGTTTGATCTGCTTCGGTCATGCTTGCCATGCTGCGGGGTGATACCATCTACTATTGTGGTCTCTGCTGGCTCTCCTCAGCCCCACGGTGGGCGCCAATTGTTCTCGAACTAGGTTGGGGACTGGGAGAACTATTGTCTTCGGATGTCACTCGGTCGGTCGTCCTTCGGTCCTTCTCGCTGGATGACTCCTCAAGCGGGTGGGGTACCTGCAGATGGCACTCCAACGCTCAAGTCAGTGGGGGTATCATACTCGGCTGGTTAGAATACTGTAGATTATGACGTACCTTCTTCCTTGGAATGCGTGATATTTATATTACCTTGATGGGCCCTCGTTGTTGGGCCGGATTAAGGGGTTGTTTAGCGATTAGGGTTGGATTAGGTCGTTCCCTAACCGTGGGTTGACCTTCGCTAATTGGGTCAACGGTTTGACTTGAGCACCTTATGTCGGTCGGCCACACATGACACGTGGTCGACCTCATACCTTAAAGTATGGTTTTGACGCATGGGTTGACCGGGTGAATAGACCGGTCGGCCATCCCGGTACAGTTTCTAATTTGATTTGTTGTTTAGTAAATGAAGTTGTTTGATATTTAAATTTAAATATATTCATTTACTTTGTTTTGGGATAAACAAAATTCTAAGTCAGGGAGAATGATAAGTGCCTAATTTCAGTAATATTTCATATTAAAATATAGACACTTATGAGTATTAATTGCTAATATACATATATATATATATAAAATAATCACTAATTTATGAATTTATACCTTTTTACATATTTTATTATCTTTATTTGAATAAGAGTATTTTATTCCCAAATTTGGTGTTAATTTCAGGTTTTTAGAGAGGAATGGAGATGTCTGGGCTAAAGAAAATAAGATAAGCTAAAAGGAGAAAGTTGGAAGGCCCGGAGCGCACAAAAAAAGCAAAAAAGATGCCTTTTCAAAACCGTCTTTGCATAGAACCTCATCAAGTACAGGAATGGGAAGAAGATCTAGAGGTGTGAGGGGATTAAACCCATAAACAACCTCAAAAGGAGAATGCTTAGTGGTGGAATTCACTACTCTATTATAGGCAAATTCAACATGAGGTAGTAAATCCTCCCAAGCCCTTGGATTCCCGGAAATGAAGCATCTCAATAATTGACCCAAAGTTCTATTAACCACTTCGGTTTGACCATCTGTTTGGGGGTGGCAGGTAGTAGAAAATAGAAGTTTGGTGCCAAGTTTCCCCCATAAGGTCCGCCAAAAGTGACTTAAGAACTTATAATCCCTATCAGATACTATACTTCTAGGAAGTCCATGCAAACGAACAACTTCCTTGAAGAAGAGATTTGCAATATGGCATGCATCATCCACTTTGTGGCATGGAATAAAATGAGCCATTTTAGAAAAACGGTCCACTACCACAAAGATGGAATCCTTACCCTTCGATGTCTTGGGTAGTCCTAAGATAAAATCTATAGAAATATCAACCCAAGGCATTGTAGGGATAGGAAGAGGGGTATATAAACCATGGGGTTGGACCTTAGATTTAGCCTTCCTACATGCTATACATCTATCACAGAAGGTATGTACGGATTTGCGCATGTGAGGCCAAAAGAAATGTTCATGCAATGTTACTAAGGTCTTAGCTACCCCAAAATGTCCCATAAGCCCACCCTCATGAGCCTCTCTAACAAGAGATTAATGGATCCTTGGGGAACACAAAGAATTTTTCCTTTGAAAAGAAAACCATTATGTAAGAAAAAGTCTTTGTGACCTCCCTTGGAACACTCTTGATAGATTAGAGAGAAATCTAAGTCATCATGATAAAGTTCCTTTATGTGATCAAAACCTAAATATTGAACATTTAAAACATTTAACAAGGTATATCTTCGTGAAAAAGCATCGGCCACCACATTAATTTTACCTTGTTTATGTTTGATCACATAAGGAAATTGCTCAATAAACTCCACCCACTTAGCATGTCTCTTATTAAGCTTGCTTTGGCTTTTCAAATATTTAAGGGACTCATGATCACTATGAATCACAAATTCCTTTGGAAAAAGATAATGTTGCCAATTTTGCAAAGCTCTAACAAGAGCATAAAGTTCTTTATCATAAGTGGAGTAATTGAGATGACTCCCTTTGAGTTTCTCACTAAAATAAGCGATGGGGTGTCCTTCTTGAAGGAGGACGACCCCAATGCCTATATTAGATGCATCACGCTCTATTTCAAATGTCTTAGCAAAGTTAGGAAGGGCTAGAATGGGGGCCTTAGTTAATTTATCCTTCAAAGTTTGAAAAGCGTTTTCTTGCTCTTGTCCCCACTTAAAAACCACATCCTTCTTTACTATGGCATTTAAAGGTGCGGCAATTGTACTAAAGTCTTTCACAAACCGCCTATAAAAACTAGCAAGTCCATGAAAACTTCGTACTTCATTGACATTGGTGGGTGTAGGCCAATGTTGAATTGCTGCAACTTTTGTTTGATCTACATGCACCCCTTTATGACTAACCACAAACCCTAGGAAGTCTATATGATCTAATGCAAAGAAACATTTAGCATGGTTAGCATACAATTTCTCCTTCTTAAGGGTTTCTAGAACTTGTCTAACATGGGACTCATGATCTTCTAAGGACAAGCTATATATAAGAATATCATCAAAGTAAACCACAACAAACTTGCCAATGAATGCTCTTAAAATATGATGCATGACTCGCATGAAGGTACTAGGAGCATTAGTCAAGCCAAAAGGCATGACCAACCACTCATATAAACCAAATTTGGTCTTAAAAGCGGTTTTCCATTCATCACCATATTTAATTCGAATTTGATTGTAACCACTCTTAAGATCAATTTTGGAAAATATTTTAGACCCATGTAATTCATCCAACAAGTCATCTAACCTAGGAATGGGATGCCTATATTTGATGGTGATGTTATTTATAGCGCGACAATCCGTACACATCCTCCATGTCCCATCCTTTTTAGGGACAAGTATGACAGGCATAACACATGGGCTCATGCTATCTTGTACCCACCCCTTAGCTAATAAATCCTCAACTTGTCTTTGAATTTCTTTGGTCTCTTGGGGATTGGTCCTATATGCAGGGCGATTTGGTAAAGAAACCCCGGGCATGAAGTCTATTTGGTGTTCAATCCCTCTTAGAGGTGGTAAGCCTTTAGGAGGATCTTGAAACACATCTTCATATTCTTTTACCAAATGGTCCAAACATGTGGGACTATCCTTAGCCGACTCATATTCAATAGGTCTAGGAATAGCTAAAAAAATAGGCTTTTGAGTAATTATTACCTTTTGAACTTGTTGGGAAGATATGAGAAGGCTTCTCTTGGAATTTTTAATTTCTTTTTCTTTCTCTCTCTTTTCTCTCATTTTGACTTGGTCCTCATGTACCTCCTTTGGAGAGAGAGACTTGAGAATGACTTTGTGTCCATGGAAGTTAAAAGAAATTTTGTTGGTAAAGCCATTATGAAATTTTTTTCTATCAAATTGCCATGGCCTACCTAAAAGGATATGAGTAGCTTCCATTGGAACAACATCACACAAGACCTCATCTTTATATTTGCCAATGGAAAATGTAATGAGGACTTGTTTGTTCACCACTATCTCACCCACCTCACTCAACCATTGTAACTTGTAGGGCTTGGCATGAGAGATGGTAGGCAATCCAAGTTTGTCTACTACTCTTGTGCTTGCCACATTTGCACAACTCCCCCCATCCACAATCAAAGAGCAAACTCTATCATTAATAGGACACCTTGAATGAAAAATATTTTCTCTTTGAGTTTCATCAAAAGGTTTTAACACTTATCCAAGCATGCGTCTTATTACTAATAGGTCACCCTCATGTGGGCTTTCACTTTCACTTTCACTTGGGGATCTAGAAGGTGAGGAATGTCTAGAAGATTCGGACCCATGCTCACTACTATCTACCCCATCATGCATATACATAGTTCGTTTAGTAGGGCAATTAGAAGCAATATGTCCATAGCTTAAACATTTAAAACACTTCTTACTAGACGATTTTTGTGGTGATTTAGGCCTAGCATGGGAAGTGGAAGGCTTAGACTCTCTAGGTTTGAAAGTAGAGTCCTTAGAAGGGATGTTTGAAAAAGAGTGGTAGTAGTTATCTTTAGAAGAATTTTTGAAAGCATTTTTCCTTTCAAGTTGATTTTCAATTTTGCTAGCAAGGTGCACCACATTTTCCAAAGAAGAATATTCTTGTAACTCTACCACGTCTTGAATATCCCTTCGAAGTCCACTCACAAACCTAGCTATCTTAGCCTCCTCACTCTCATCCATATTAACTCGAATTAAAAGCGTGTCTAGTTGTTTAAAGTAATCATCCACACTTAGCGCGCCTTGATGAAACCGTTGGAGTTTCAACATAAAGTCTTTCCTAAAGTGTGGTGGTACGAATCTAGCGCGTAAACATGCTTTCAAATCGTTCAAAGAGACCACGGGCGGCCTCTTGTGTAGGTCAATGTCCATGAGGTATTGATGCCACCATTGCATGGCCTAGTCCAAAAATTCTAAAGAAGCTAACTTAACCCTATGCTCATCCCTAACCCCGTTTACATCAAAAATTTGGTCCACCTTAGCCTCCCATCCTAAATATACATTGGGATCACTTTCACCACTAAAACTAGGAAGTTTTACATTAGGAGAACAAGGGCCAGCCACATGTTGGCGCCTCTCTTCATGGTGATGATGTCTTGGCCTTGGATTATCTTCATAATAACCATGGGAGTGCCTTGAAGAATGTCGACTAGGAGGAGGAATTCTTCGCTCACGGTTTTGATGCATTTCTTCTCGGTTTAACTCCAAACTTTGGAGCCGTGCTTCCATCTTCCTTATCACCTCAAGATAGTGAGCATTGTATTGCTTGGCATTCTTAAAGTCCTCATAAAAGGTTGCCTTTTTTGGTGAGCATGGTTTGGAGGACTCTCCACTAGAGAAATGAGCCGTGAGCAGAAAATACACAAAAACAAAAAACAAAACAGTGAAAGAAACTTGTTAGACAATTAAAAAAAACAGTGAGATATAGGTTGCTGGAAATTGCCCAAGAAAGCACTCAAACCACTCCAAGAAAATATTCTGTCCTCAACCAAGCCTTTCTTGTGGAATGGAGTAGCTTCAAGTGAAATATGTCCCAGCAAACCAACATACTTAAGAACAAGTCTCCACACAACTTTTAAGAAGAACAAAAAGACAAGCAAGAAAAAGGTGTAAACAATAAAAGCTAAACCAAAAAACAGAGAGTAATGTATGACAAACTAGAAAGAATATGAATGAAAGACAATCAAGAAAAAATAAGGAACTCAATAAATAAAGAAGGCACACAAAAAGAGTCCTAAAGAAAAGTGCTAGAGTAGATGAAAGAAAACAGAAAACAGCTACTGGAATTTTTTTTTTTTTTTTTTAAAGCAAACTGTGCTATGTTTACAGATTTAAATGTACCGATTGAAAGCGAACTGGAATGTGAAAAATTAACCACAGAAACTTCAATGTCTTAGCTCAAAAATGGCACTGGAATGAGGTAAAAAAAATAAGCCAATTGAGAGAAATAAATTTTTCAAAATTGCTGCCCAATTACCGTATTCTTTTCGGCAGTATTGTACACTTTTCGTATTTTATTTATCATTTTTTGTGTACTTGGAATTTTTGAGTGATTCTTTTTTCTATGCTTTTGTAACACTTTGAAGTATGTAAATCCAAATTTTCACAAATTTCCTATGAGCCAATTAATTGCAGTAAATTAAAAACAGTAGCACGTTTGTAAGAAAACGAAGGAGCCTATTTAGGAATGAAAAACAGTATGATGAACTAGCAAAGACATAATGGAAATTGTGTAAAGGAACTTGTATAGAATGAAAATACAAGCATGAACTCAATATCTAAAAATGAAAATGCACAAAGGATCAAGCAAAAAAACTCAAAAAAACAAAAAACAGAAGGTAAACCAAAGCAAGAAACAATTAAAGCAATAAAAGTACTACTAGAAGTAACGACAATTATGGAATAACATGACTAAGAGAAAACTTGACATGATTACAAAATTAAAAGACATATAACAAGATATAACCACAAGTGAAAGGAAGCTTAAGGTCAGCTCTAGGAAGGAGAATGCCATTCCAAAAGAGCAGCCATACTCATATGAACAATGAGTGCTAGAATCCTTTTTACAAACACAAGGTGTAACAAAAGAAAACAGCAAGAAAACTCAAAATAAATGCTAAAACAGAATGGTAAACAACTTGAATTAAAGAGCTCTTGAAAGTAAAGTGCAATACAACTCAAAATTTAAGCAAAAACAAGCCTAGACTCTAGATACCACATGATGTGAATGTAACTACAAGAACACATGATTCTTGACATTCTTAGGAGCAACTTGAGCTGGATTTGAAAGGCACTTTACTTTAGAATTGGATCAATGTTCTAATTCAAGAACTCACCAAAACTTAGCACCAACCAAGACTCATATGGAAGTCCATGTATTGTCAAATTGAATCAAACACAAGGAATGAAGAACAAGAATTAAAAATTGGACAAAATTGAAAATCTAGCTACTGAACCGAAAAGAAACTAATAACAAAGCTGGAAAAGTAAATGTAAACGGTAGAAAAATGAAGGAAGAACACTAGGAATTAAAACTACCGAATGGAAAATTGAAGAAAAGGAAGAAGAACACTTATAGGAAGATGCTTGCTGGATTTTGAGAATTGGAAGAAGCCATTCACGCCACTTGGAACCTTGAACCAAGATAAGTGATGGAGTGCCACCACTTGAAGCTCACCATAGCTCACCAGATAAGGCAAAGAAGAAAAAGACTCAAAACTCACAAATTCTCACCAAATTTGAGTATAGTCTCTTACTATAAAATTCCAATCTGAAAAATACAAAGAGAAGCACCTTATTTATAGCCTGAGGTGCTGAAAATGCAAGCTAAATGGCACATAAATGCAATGAAATTCGGCGCCAATCTAGACAATGAAGGAAGTGTGACTTTCCTTCCTAGATTGGCACCCCCTAAGCTCCTATCTACACTCCCCCCTAGACTCCCTTACTACTTACACCTTTTTATTACATCCACACCCCTATTCTACCAAAGAAATAAGAAGAGCCATTTTATTATACTCTTGTCCCAAAGCTCTTGCCATGCTCCTAGTAATTCGTTAGGCTTGGGCCCCTTGTTGGGCTTGGACCCCTTGATGGGCTTGGGCCCCTTGTTGGGCTTGGGCTTCATGGGCTTGAGCATCCTCTACTTGGTTTCCATCACATATCGACTAGAGATTAGAACATTTCATAGTATATAAGTGGGTGCAAACCTCACCTTATCATCTAATTTTATGAGGTTGAGTTAGGTTTAAAGTACACTTCTTAATAATTATTTAATTTTAAAACCATTTTAGGGTCCCAAACCTACAATATAGCTAAATAATATATTTTTCTTTATGTAGGCTTAACCAACAATACCTTGTAAGTTTGTGTCGTAATGGAGGTCGTCTCTAATGCATAACCACCAAAACATTAGCATTCATTTCATTATTTCTTGTAGTGATCAATCAAGTGTTAACAAAAGAACACATCTCAACCAAGGAGGAAGAAGAAGAAGAAGAAGAAAAAGAAAAAGATCACTCTTGTGAAGTTCATATTAGCCCTTATAAAAATATTTGGTGTCTGATCCTGCCTGTTGACCGGGACGCAATAACCTTGCCTCGTCAAACCTGGATCGACTTTGCGCCGTGTTAGCCTTCGTCCTTCACCTCGATTCACCTCAAGAACCTGCAAAAGACAGAACGGCGCCGCTGCGGACGATCACGCTCCGACGCCCAAGTCAGCGACTGAACCACCAAATACTAAGAGAAAACTCAAGAACTCTCAGGAACCGTGCAAAATTCTCTCTCAGCGTACTCCAGTTCTCGCAAGCGTAAAGAAGTAATCTAAACGTGCGTACCTCAGAAGTTTGTTAGAATCTCTTATATACCTGTGCACTTTCTCTCTCCTGGCAGTTACACATCTGGACACGTGGCTCGCATCCAGCTGTACACGTGTCACCATCTAGAGCCTCCTTGACTTGGGCGCCACTTCTTACTCTTCAGGCTTTTGGCTAAGTTACTTATGCATGAAACAACTCAGCACATAGCTGCCTTGGAGCGTGATCCCTTCTGCGTGGCGAGTACGGGTGCCTTCCTACACACCTTCCCTGTGGTCTCACCGGTCGCCTTCATGATCTACCTTTCTTGCTTCGTTGTGCATGTTCAAGGTAAGCCGTTCCCCGACCTCAACCTCTAGTTAGCTAGGGAATGACTATCTGACGACTTCATCTTTGGCGATGTCCTCGTTTTGGCGATCTCTGATCACTTGGTCGTCTGGGTTCGCATCCGGCGACTTCATCTCAAACCCGGTGACCACCAGTTTAGGTATGCTGGAGATCGGAGCACGCCAACTTAAGGACTGGCGACTACACGAGCCCCCCGACTTCCTTCCCTTCTCACAGCCATGGGCCCTGCTCAACACGCCTACATAATAGCTTGCTGCCACGTCATAAGCTTCCTCTTCCTGTTCGAGACCAAGAATCCTGGAGATCGCCTTTGGGTGAGCCTGAACGGGATTGCTGGGAGGTCGATCCTCTCTATCTTTCAACAATCTTACAAGGATTGGAATGGAAAATTCGTCCAAGTGCGCCAAAATGACCGAGACCCTTCGCTGCTCGACGGCTTTCCCTTGTACTGGGTAAACAAGGGAAATAAAAACTCCAAGGGAAGCTTTAGAAGGCCAAGAAGTCCCGACAACATGGGCGAGTTGGACAGGGACCTCTGCCTTTTCTGGAGGAGTGTAGCAGCTGCCAACATAACCTTTCCCACCTCCTCAATAATCACCTTCTAGTTCCTTGAGAGCCAACTCGAAGCTCACATAGGTTAGCACCTGCCTCGACCTTTAGCTTTCATCTTGCGCTGCATCTCTGTTACATGTTATTAGGCATCCTGTTGGTTGCACACTAGACCTGGTTTTTATTTCCTGCACCATTTGTTTGTCTCATGTGCATATGTACACATATATTTTACCTTTGCCTTTGCGCTTACTTGTGCATTTTTCGACTGTACAGATCTCATGTTGGGCAAAGGAAAATTGGCTGAACTGAGGGCGCTCGCCCGAACCCACAAACTGGCATCGGGGTCCCAAACCGTGCCAAACTCGGTAGTGGAGATCGCCGCTGCCCAGGGCAGATCGCCCCCTAGAGGCTCGACTCCTCCAGAAGCACTGCCCGCTCCTCAACGAAAGAAACTCATCTTGAGGAAACCAAAGAGGAAAACTCCTCAAGTGGTCCAAGAAGATGTAGAAGAGGATGATGAGGCAACTGAGGACGGCCTCATTACCAAAAGGAGAAGGGTGGCGCCTTCTTCACCACCTGCACCTGCTCCACCTGCCCTTCCAACACCAACACCACCTTCTCCCCCAGCTCCAACACCACCAGTCCAAGCAGTACCCTTGGCGGCTGCACTTCCTGCGGTTGAGGCCAACGAGCCCAACTTCATGGAGAACCCTCCGAGCGCCTCCACGCCATTCGTATCCCCTGGAGAGGGTCCTCCTTCAACTGCCTCAATCGCCGAAGCTGCGCCAGGTGGGGACAAAGGCGCTCATGACTCGCCAATAATCATTACTGAGTCCCCCACGTCACCACCACGCTAAGAAGCCCAACCTCAACAACCAATTCAAGAGGGCGGTGGTGAGAGCCAGCACCAGGCTCCTTCAGCGCCTCCACCAACAGCGGTTGCAAACCTTTCCCTCGCGGTCAAAGGAATCTGGGGGCCCTTCACAGCCAGGCTCAAAATGATGGCAGAGGACCTCCCCTCTATCATATCAAAAGCTGTGGAGAGCTCCAACAAGAAACTTCAGGATGATATCTCCACCCTCGAAGAGGAGAATCGCCTGATAAGAATCGAGGCGGAGAAGTTATCCTGCAACCTTATGACGGCAGAAATCGAACACTCAAGGGTGGAGGACACCATGAGCACCGAGCTGAGGGTGACGCGTAAGGAGGCCACCGATCTGGACAGAAGTTGCACCTCCTAGCTCAAGAGAAAATTGAGCTGGAGAGCAAGCTGGTTCCCTACCGTCTCAAGATGGCTGACCTGGAGGCATCAATCAAAGCGGATGCAGCCAAGGTAGAGAACCTTGAGAAGAGGTCGGTCGATCGGGAGGTTCTCCTAGGAAAAGTTGAAAAGGAGAGGGACGACGCCGTGGCTGAGCTCGCCGAAGCCAGAGAGGAGAATGCAAAGATCGCTGCAGAGCTGGCCCAGGCGCGGGAGGAAAACAAGAAGGTTGCTGAAGACCTCGCTCAGACTCGCAGGGAAACTGAAGAACTGAAGAAGCGAGCTGACGAGCTGAAGCAGCAAACCGAGGGGCTCAAGCAACAAAACGAAGAGCTTGAGCTGAGCTCCGCCCAAGTCCTCGCCGCTGGGTTTGACGCTGCCCTGGAGCAATTCGCCTGCCAGTTCCCCGAGCTCGACCTCTCCATGATATCGATTTGTAATGAAGTGGTGGATGGGAAGATCGTTCCTTTTGAAGATTAGCTGCTTCCCTCCATCACTTATTTGTCTATTCTCTTTGCACAAACTTTGTAATAACTTTCTTTCCTTGGATTTGAACTGATGCCACTTTTATCATAAAATTTTCTGCTTCTTCATATGATCCTTCTGTTTGCCTTGCCTTTTCTTGTAAAAATCGCTTAAACGAAATTGACTTAGCAATTCTGCGGGCGCAACTGTTTACTTACTGCTTCAAACTCGACCACACTATCAACTCTCGAACGATGGCATTTTAATAACTTGTGAACTTTAAAGCAACGAACTTCATCGTAAAACTACTCACTAAATAGCGGGTTTCAATCCAACTGATAGCTCAAGATATAGTTCGCCTGACCTGCTCCACCAAAATGGGCCCTTACTCATGCCATCGCCTGAATTTCTTCTGATCGCCAGAGGGTCTTGGCGATGTATGCTTCCTCTTGCCTTCACAACTTGGCTATTGCTCCCTCATCTGGGGGTAGAGGCGCCTTTCGGATCCTTCTCTACCTCCCTGAGCTTCAGAACAAGGAACCGGGTGGCTGGGCGTTCTCTTCGAACCTACCTTAGCCACCCTCTGAACTTCTTCCACCCCTTACACCATACCTGAACTCGTTCAAGACGAGAAGGATTTTATCTTGCCTGAACTCGCTCGATGGCGAGAGCGTTGAGGTCTTTTAAACGTTGTTGGTGCCTCCGATCGCCGAAAAACGATGAGGACTTTTAACTTTAACTGATGCCGCCAATCGCCGAAAAGCGATGGGGACATAAAAACTTTTTAGAAAGCATGCAGTATATCTTCAAACTCGCCTTAAATAACATGCGAGTGACAAGGTCTTTTTTCTAAAACATTCGTAATAACAAGCATGCAATCCAAAACACTTTAAACTTTGAAAACTCTTCTTTATTGGGTGGCCTCGTTAAAAACCCTCCTTAGGGAAAAAAGAGTGCCCCCTTTAACTGTTTTAACTGAAAGCTTGCAAAACTCTTCATGTTTGTTCTTACTTACAAAGCTTTAACTGTAATACAACTTGAGGTGCGTGGCGTTCCAAGTGCGAGGAATCGCCCCTCCCTCCAATGTTTCTAAGCGGTAAGCGCTGTTCCCGAGCGCCTCGGTTATTCTGGACGGTCTCGTCCACTTAGGCGACAACTTGTTCTCCATCTCGTACTGGTGGGCCTTCCTCATCACCAGGTCGCCTTCTTTAAACTGCCTTGGCATCACCTTCGAGTTATATCTTCATTCAATCCTTCTTTTCACTGCCTCAGCTTTTAATCTCGCCTCCTCCCTGACCTCATCCAGCAAATCCAGATTCAGCCTTCTTTCCTCGTTCGAATCTTCCGCTACAAAGTTCTGGAATCTCGGCGAGCTCTCCTGGATTTCTACTGGAATCATTGCGTCGCATCCATAGACCAAGCTAAACGGGGTCTCATGGGTTCCTGACTGCTCGGTGGTGTGGTACGCCCAAACTATACGGGGTACCTCCTCAGCCCACGATCCCTTGGCTTTCTCTAGTCTTCTCTTCAAGCCTCTTAGCAATACCCGATTGGCGGACTCTACTTGGCCATTTGTTTGGGGATGCTCGACGGATGCAAGCACTTGTTGAATTCCTACCTTTTCGCACAGCTTCCTCAACAGGTGACTTGCGAACTGAGTCCCGTTGTCTGACACCAGGCGCTTAGGCACACCAAACCGGCACACGATGTTCTTCCATACAAAACTCTCGATCTTGTGTGCGGTGATCTGAGCTACTGGTTCTGCTTCGATCCACTTGGTGAAATATTTAATTGCCACCACCAAGTACTTCATCTGCCTGATCGCCAATGGGAATGGTCCCAGAATGTCGATCCCCCATGTATGAAACGGCCAAGGGCTGTAAATCGACTTCAACTCTTCGGGAGGCGCTTTGTGCCAATTGGCGCGCTGCTGGCATTGCTTGCAGCACTGCGCATACTTCTTGCAGTCCTCCCTCATTGTTGGCCAGTAGTAACCGGCACGGAGGGTTCTTGCGGCCAGAGCTCGACCCCCGACGTGACTTCCGCATATCCCTTCACGGAGCTCGGCCATAATTCTTGTACACTTCTCTCCGTGCACACATTCCATGAGTGGGTGTGTGAACCCAAACCTATACAACTCGCCATCAATCATCGTGAACTTGCTAGAATTCTTCTTTATCTTCCTAGCCTCTGTCGGATCCAGCGGGAGAAGGCCATCTGCCAGGCATCGCTGGTACTGTGTTATCCACATGTCTGGCTTATGCGTAGCGCAAACCTGCGTCATGTTCACCCTCTCTCCCCGACATGCTCTTATTCTCGGCGATCTCAAGGTCTCCTGAGTCAAAGACCTATGACTCCTCGCCGCCTTCTGCGTCGACTTGCTTATTTGAAGAACCAGGTGGTCTGCCACAAATGCCCTAGGCGTCTTCAGAGTTTCTTGGATCACTGTCCTCTGCCTACCCCCCTTGCCTGAACTGGCGAGCTTAGCTAGCAAGTCAGCTCGGGCATTCTGCTCTCTGGGCACATGCACCACTTCGAAGGAGACAAAGGAACTCTTCAACTCCTGCACATACTCCAGGTAAGCCACCATTTGTGGATCCTTGGCCTGAAACTCGCCTGTTACTTGTCCTGTGACTAACAGCGAGTCACTCTTAGCCATCAGCACCCTAGCTCCCATCTCCTTGGCCAGCAAGATTCCGGCGATCAGCGCCTCTTATTCTGCTTGATTGTTGCTGGCTTTGAAGGCAAACCTCAGGGACTGCTCAATCAGCACGCCGTT